>NC_052147.1:77513505-77855576 GCF_902713615.1 Scyliorhinus canicula | reverse complement strand
CCAATTCCCAGACTGAGGGGATTTAACTCTCACTGTGACATTCCATTCCCAGACTGAGAGGGTTTAACACTCGCTGTGACATTAAAATTCCCAGACTGAGAGGGTTTAACACTCGCTGTGACATTCCAATTCCCAGGAACTGAGTGGGTTTAACTCTCGCTGTGACATTCCAATTCCCAGACTGAGTCGGTTTAACACTCGCTGTGACATTCCATTCTCAGACTAACGGAGTTTAACACTCGCTGTGACATTCCAATTCCCAGACTGAGGGAGCTTATCTCTCGCTGTATCATTCCAATTCCCAGACTGAGGGAGTTTAACTCTCGCTGTGACAATCCAATTCCCAGACTGAGTGGGTTTAACACTCACTGTGACATTCCAATTCCCAGACTGATGATGTATAACACTCGCTGTGACATTCCAATTCCCAGACCGAGTGGGTTGAACACTCGCTGTGACATTCCAATTCCCAGACTGAGTGGGTTTAACACTCGCTGTGACATTCCAATTCCCAGACTGAGGGGGTTTAACACTCGCTGTGACATTCCAATTCCCAGACTGAGGGGGTTTAACACTCGCTGTGACATTCCAATTCCCAGACTGAGGGAGTTTAAGACTCTCTGTATCATTCCAATTCCCAGACTGAGGGGATTTAACTCTCACTGTGACATTCCAATTCCCAGACTGAGAGGGTTTAACACTCGCTGTGACATTAAAATTCCCAGACTGAGAGGGTTTAACACTCGCTGTGACATTCCAATTCCCAGACTGAGTGGGTTTAACTCTCGCTGTGACATTCCAATTCCCAGACTGAGTGGGTTTAACACTCGCTGTGACATTCCAATTCTCAGACTAACGGAGTTTAACACTCGCTGTGACATTCCAATTCCCAGACTGAGGGAGCTTATCTCTCGCTGTATCATTCCAATTCCCAGACTGAGGGAGTTTAACTCTCGCTGTGACAATCCAATTCCCAGACTGAGTGGGTTTAACACTCGCTGTGACATTCCAATTCCCAGACTGAGGGAGTTTAACTCTCGCTGTGACATTCCAATTCCCAGACTGAGTGGGTTTAACACTCGCTGTGACATTCCAATTCCCAGACTGAGTGGGTTTAACACTCACTGTGACATTCCAATTCCCAGACTGATGATGTATAACACTCGCTGTGACATTCCAATTCCCAGACCGAGTGGGTTGAACACTCGCTGTGACATTCCAATTCCCAGATGGAGGAGGTTTAACACTCGCTGTGACATTCCAATTCCCAGACTGAAGAGGTTTAACTCTCGCTGTGACATTCCAATTCCCAGACTGAGGGAGTTTAACACTCGCTGTGACATTCCAATTCCCAGATGGAGGAGGTTTAACACTCGCTGTGACATTCCAATTCCCAGATGGAGGAGGTTTAACACTCGCTGTGACAATCCAATTCCCAGACTAAGTGGTTTTAACACTCGCTGTTAAATTCCAATTCCTAGAGTGAGTGGGTTTAACACTCGCTGTGACATTCCAATTCCCAGATGGAGGAGGTTTAACACTCGCTGTGACATTCCAATTCCCAGACTGAGTGGGTTTAACACTCGCTGTGACATTCCAATTCCCAGACTGAGGGGATTTAACTCTCACTGTGACATTCCAATTCCCAGACTGAGGGGGTTTAACACTCGCTGTGACATTCCAATTCCCAGACCGAGTGGGTTTAACTCTCGCTGTGACATTCCAATTCCCAGACTGAGGAAGTTTAGCACTCGCTGTGACATTCCAATTCCCAGATGGAGGAAGTTTAACACTCGCTGTGACATTCCAATTCCCAGACTGAGGGGATTTAACTCTCACTTTGACATTCCAATCCCAGACTGAGGGGATTTAACACTCGCTGTTAAATTCCAATTCCTAGAGTGAGTGTGTTGATCACTCGCTGTGACATTCCAATTCCCAGACGGAGTGGGTTTAACACTCGCTGTGACATTCCAATTCCCAGACTGAAGAGGTTTAACTCTCGCTGTGACATTCCAATTCCCAGACTGAGGGGGTTTAACACTCGCTGTGACAATCCAATTCCCAGACTAAGTGGGTTTAACACTCGCTGTTAAATTCCAATTCCTAGAGTGAGTGGGTTGATCACTCGCTGTGACGTTCCAATTCCCAGACTGAGGGAGCTTAACACTCGCTGTGTCATTCCAATTCCCAGACTGAGGGGATTTAACTCTCACTGTGACATTCCAATCCCAGACTGAGGGGATTTAACACTCGCTGTGACATTCCAATTCCCAGACGGAGTGGGTTGAACACTCGCTGTGATATTCTAATTCCCAGACTGAAGAGGTTTAACTCTCGCTGTGACATTCCAATTCCCAGACTGAGGGAGTTTAACTCTTGCTGTGACATTTCAATTCCCAGACTGAGGGAGTTTATCACTCGCTTTGACATTCCAATTCCCAGATGGAGGAGGTTTAACCCTTGCTGTGACATTCCAATTCCCAGACTGAGGGAGTTTCAAGCTCGCTGTAACATTCCAATTCCCAGACTGAGGGGGTTTAACACTCGCTGTGACATTCCAATTCCCAGACTGAGGGAGTTTACCACTCGCTGTGACATTCCAATTCCCAGACTGAGTGGGTTTAACCCTCGCTGTGACATTCCAAATCCCAGACTGAGTGGGCTTAACACTCGCTGTGACATTCCAATTCCCAGACTGAGGGAGTTTAACTCTCGTTGTGTCATTCCAATTCCCAGACTGAGGATGTTTAACACTCGCTGTGACATTCCAATTCCCAGACTGAGTGAGTTTAACTCTCGCTGTGACAATCCAATTCCCAGCCTGAGTGGGTTTAACACTCGCTGTGACATTCCAATTCCCAGACTGAGGGAGTTTAACTCTCGTTGTGACATTTCAATTCCCAGACTGAAGGAGTTTAACTCTCGCTGTGACATTCCAATTCCCAGACTAAGGGGGTTTAACACTCGCTGTGACATTCCAATTCCCAGACCGAGTGGGTTTAACACTCGCTGTAACATTCCAATTCCCAGAGTGAGGGGGTTTAACACTCGCTGTAACATTCCAATTCCCAGATGGAGGAGGTTTAACTCTCGCTGTGACATTCCAATTCCCAGACTGAGTGAGTTTAACACTCGCTGTGACATTCCAATTCCCAGACTGAGTGAGTTTAACACTCGCTGTGACATTCCAATTCCCAGACTGAGTGGGTTTAACACTCGCTGTGACATTCCAATTCCCAGACTGAGGGAGTTTAACTCTCGCTGTGACATTCCAATTCCCAGACTGAGGGAGTTTAACACTCGCTGTGAAATTCCAATTCCCTGACTGAGGTAGTTTAACTCTCGCTGTGACATTCCAATTCCCAGACTGAGGGAGTTTAACACTCGCTGTGACATTCCAATTCCCAGATGGAGGAGGTTTAACACTCGCTGTGACATTCCAATTCCCAGATGGAGGAGGTTTAACACTCGCTGTGACATTCAAATTCCCAGACTGATGGGATTTAACACTCGCTGTGACGTTCCAATTCCCAGACTGAGTGTGTTTAACACTCGCTGTGACATTCCAATTCCCAGACTGATGATGTTTAACACTCGCTGTGACATTCCAATTCCCAGACTGAGGGGGTGTAACGCTCACTGTGACATTCCAATTCCCAGACTGAGTGTGTTTAACACTCGCTGTGACATTCCAATTCCCAGACTGATGATGTTTAACACTCGCTGTGACAGTCCAATTCCCAGACTGAGGGGGTGTAACGCTCACTGTGACATTCCAATTCCCAGACTGAGTGGGTTTAACACTCGCTGTGACATTCCAATTCCCAGACTGAGGGGATTTAACTCTCACTTTGACATTCCAATCCCAGACTGAGGGAGTTTAACACTCGCTGTGACAATCCAATTCCCAGACTAAGTGGGTTTAACACTCGCTGTTAAATTCCAATTCCTAGAGTGAGTGTGTTGATCACTCGCTGTGACGTTCCAATTCCCAGACTGAGGGAGCTTAACACTCGCTGTGTCATTCCAATTCCCAGACTAAGGGGATTTAACTCTCACTGTGACATTCCAATCCCAGACTGAGGATTTAGCTCTCACTGTGACATTCCAATTCCCAGACCGAGTGGGTTGAACACTCGCTGTGACATTCCAATCCAAGACTGAGGGGATTTAACACTCGCTGTAAAATTCCAATTCCCAGACCGAGTGGGTTTAACTCTCGCTGTGACATTCCAATTCCCAGACTGAGTGGGTTTAACACGCGCTGTGACATTCCAATTCCCAGACTGAGGGAGTTTAACTCTCGCTGTGACATTCCAATTCCCAGACTGAGTGGGTTTAACACGCGCTGTGACATTCCGATTCCCAGACTGAGGGAGTTTAACTCTCGCTGTGACATTCCAATTCCCAGACTGAGTGAGTTTAAATCTCGCCGTGACATTCCAATTCCCAGACTGAAGAGGTTTAACTCTCTCTGTGACATTCCAATTCCCAGACTGAGGGGGTTTAACACTCGCTGTGACATTCCAATTCCCAGACCGAGTGGGTTTAACACTCGCTGTGACATTCCAATTCCCAGACTGAAGAGGTTTAACTCTCGCTGTGACATTCCAATTCCCAGACTGAGGGGGTTTAACACTCGCTGTGACAATCCAATTCCCAGACTAAGTGGGTTTAACACTCGCTGTTAAATTCCAATTCCTAGAGTGAGTGGGTTGATCACTCACTGTGACGTTCCAATTCCCAGACTGAGGGAGCTTAACACTCGCTGTGTCATTCCAATTCCCAGACTGAGGGGATTTAACTCTCACTGTGACATTCCAATCCCAGACTGAGGGGATTTAACTCTCACTGTGACATTCCAATCCCAGACTGAGGGGATTTAACTCTCACTGTGACATTCCAATCCCAGACTGAGGGGATTTAACTCTCACTGTGACATTCCAATCCCAGACTGAGGGGATTTAACACTCGCTGTAACATTCCAATTCCCAGACTGAGTGGGTTTAACACTCGCTGTGACATTCCAATTCCTAGAGTGAGTGGGTTGATCACTCGCTGTGACATTCCAATTCCCAGACTGAGGGAGTTTAACACTCGCTGTGACATTCCAATTCCCAGATGGAGGAGGTTTAACACTCGCTGTGACATTCCAATTCCCAGACTGAGGGGGTTTAACACTCGCTGTGACATTCCAATTCCCAGACTGAGTGGGTTTAACACTCGCTGTGACATTCCAATTCCCAGATGGAGGAGGTTTAACACTCGCTGTGACATTCCAATTCCCAGACCGAGTGGTTTTAACACTCGCTGTGACACTCCAATTCCCAGACTGAAGAGGCTTAACTCTCGCTGTGACACTCCAATGCCCAGACTGAGGGGGTTTAACTCTCGCTGTGACATTCCAATTCCCAGCCTGAGGGAGTTTAACACTCGCTGTGACATTTTAATTCCCAGACTGAGTTGGTTTAACACTCGCTGTGACATTCCAATTCCCAGACGGAGTTGGTTTAACAATCGCTGTGACATTCCAATTCCCAGACTGACGGGGGTTTAACACTCGCTGTGACATTCCAATTCCCAGACTGAGGGAGTTTAAGACTCTCTGTATCATTCCAATTCCCAGACTGAGGGAGTTTAACACTCGCTGTGACATTCCAATTCCCAGACTGAGGGGATTTAACTCTCACTGTGACATTCCAATTCCCAGACTGAGAGGGTTTAACACTCGCTGTGACATTAAAATTCCCAGACTGAGAGGGTTTAACACTCGCTGTGACATTCCAATTCCCAGACTGAGTGGGTTTAACTCTCGCTGTGACATTCCAATTCCCAGACTGAGTCGGTTTAACACTCGCTGTGACATTCCAATTCTCAGACTAACGGAGTTTAACACTCGCTGTGACATTCCAATTCCCAGACTGAGGGAGCTTATCTCTCGCTGTATCATTCCAATTCCCAGACTGAGGGAGTTTAACTCTCGCTGTGACAATCCAATTCCCAGACTGAGTGGGTTTAACACTCACTGTGACATTCCAATTCCCAGACTGATGATGTATAACACTCGCTGTGACATTCCAATTCTCAGACTAACGGAGTTTAACACTCGCTGTGACATTCCAATTCCCAGACTGAGGGAGCTTATCTCTCGCTGTATCATTCCAATTCCCAGACTGAGGGAGTTTAACTCTCGCTGTGACAATCCAATTCCCAGACTGAGTGGGTTTAACACTCACTGTGACATTCCAATTCCCAGACTGATGATGTATAACACTCGCTGTGACATTCCAATTCCCAGACCGAGTGGGTTTAACACTCGCTGTGACATTCCAATTCCCAGACGGAGTGGGTTTAACACTCGCTGTGACATTCCAATTCCCAGACTGAGGGGGTTTAACACTCGCTGTGACATTCCAATTCCCAGACTGACGGGGGTTTAACACTCGCTGTGACATTCCAATTCCCAGACTGAGGGAGTTTAAGACTCTCTGTATCATTCCAATTCCCAGACTGAGGGGATTTAACTCTCACTGTGACATTCCAATTCCCAGACTGAGAGGGTTTAACACTCGCTGTGACATTAAAATTCCCAGACTGAGAGGGTTTAACACTCGCTGTGACATTCCAATTCCCAGACTGAGTGGGTTTAACTCTCGCTGTGACATTCCAATTCCCAGACTGAGTGGGTTTAACACTCGCTGTGACATTCCAATTCTCAGACTAACGGAGTTTAACACTCGCTGTGACATTCCAATTCCCAGACTGAGGGAGCTTATCTCTCGCTGTATCATTCCAATTCCCAGACTGAGGGAGTTTAACTCTCGCTGTGACAATCCAATTCCCAGACTGAGTGGGTTTAACACTCGCTGTGACATTCCAATTCCCAGACTGAGGGAGTTTAACTCTCGCTGTGACATTCCAATTCCCAGACTGAGTGGGTTTAACACTCGCTGTGACATTCCAATTCCCAGACTGAGTGGGTTTAACACTCACTGTGACATTCCAATTCCCAGACTGATGATGTATAACACTCGCTGTGACATTCCAATTCCCAGACCGAGTGGGTTGAACACTCGCTGTGACATTCCAATTCCCAGATGGAGGAGGTTTAACACTCGCTGTGACATTCCAATTCCCAGACTGAAGAGGTTTAACTCTCGCTGTGACATTCCAATTCCCAGACTGAGGGAGTTTAACACTCGCTGTGACATTCCAATTCCCAGATGGAGGAGGTTTAACACTCGCTGTGACATTCCAATTCCCAGATGGAGGAGGTTTAACACTCGCTGTGACAATCCAATTCCCAGACTAAGTGGTTTTAACACTCGCTGTTAAATTCCAATTCCTAGAGTGAGTGGGTTTAACACTCGCTGTGACATTCCAATTCCCAGATGGAGGAGGTTTAACACTCGCTGTGACATTCCAATTCCCAGACTGAGTGGGTTTAACACTCGCTGTGACATTCCAATTCCCAGACTGAGGGGATTTAACTCTCACTTTGACATTCCAATCCCAGACTGAGGGGGTTTAACACTCGCTGTGACAATCCAATTCCCAGACCGAGTGGGTTTAACTCTCGCTGTGACATTCCAATTCCCAGACTGAGGAAGTTTAACACTCGCTGTGACATTCCAATTCCCAGATGGAGGAAGTTTAACACTCGCTGTGACATTCCAATTCCCAGACTGAGGGGATTTAACTCTCACTTTGACATTCCAATCCCAGACTAAGTGGGTTTAACACTCGCTGTTAAATTCCAATTCCTAGAGTGAGTGTGTTGATCACTCGCTGTGACATTCCAATTCCCAGACGGAGTGGGTTTAACACTCGCTGTGACATTCCAATTCCCAGACTGAAGAGGTTTAACTCTCGCTGTGACATTCCAATTCCCAGACTGAGGGGGTTTAACACTCGCTGTGACAATCCAATTCCCAGACTAAGTGGGTTTAACACTCGCTGTTAAATTCCAATTCCTAGAGTGAGTGGGTTGATCACTCGCTGTGACGTTCCAATTCCCAGACTGAGGGAGCTTAACACTCGCTGTGTCATTCCAATTCCCAGACTGAGGGGATTTAACTCTCACTGTGACATTCCAATCCCAGACTGAGGGGGTTTAACACTCGCTGTGACATTCCAATTCCCAGACTGAGTGGGTTTAACACTCGCTGTGATATTCTAATTCCCAGACTGAAGAGGTTTAACTCTCGCTGTGACATTCCAATTCCCAGACTGAGGGAGTTTAACTCTCGCTGTGACATTCCAATTCCCAGACTGAGGGAGTTTACCACTCGCTGTGACATTCCAATTCCCAGATGGAGGAGGTTTAACCCTTGCTGTGACATTCCAATTCCCAGACTGAGGGAGTTTCAAGCTCGCTGTAACATTCCAATTCCCAGACTGAGGGGGTTTAACACTCGCTGTGACATTCCAATTCCCAGACTGAGGGAGTTTACCACTCGCTGTGACATTCCAATTCCCAGACTGAGTGTGTTTAACCCTCGCTGTGACATTCCAAATCCCAGACTGAGTGGGCTTAACACTCGCTGTGACATTCCAATTCCCAGACTGAGGGAGTTTAACTCTCGTTGTGTCATTCCAATTCCCAGACTGAGGATGTTTAACACTCGCTGTGACATTCCAATTCCCAGACTGAGTGGGTTTAACTCTCGCTGTGACAATCCAATTCCCAGCCTGAGTGGGTTTAACACTCGCTGTGACATTCCAATTCCCAGACTGAGGGAGTTTAACTCTCGTTGTGACATTCCAATTCCCAGACTGAAGGAGTTTAACTCTCGCTGTGACATTCCAATTCCCAGACTAAGGGGGTTTAACACTCGCTGCGACATTCCAATTCCCAGACCGAGTGGGTTTAACACTCGCTGTAACATTCCAATTCCCAGAGTGAGGGGGTTTAACACTCGCTGTAACATTCCAATTCCCAGATGGAGGAGGTTTAACTCTCGCTGTGACATTCCAATTCCCAGACTGAGTGAGTTTAACACTCGCTGTGACATTCCAATTCCCAGACTGAGTGAGTTTAACACTCGCTGTGACATTCCAATTCCCAGACTGAGTGGGTTTAACACTCGCTGTGACATTCCAATTCCCAGACTGAGAGAGTTTAACTCTCGCTGTGACATTCCAATTCCCAGACTGAGGGAGTTTAACACTCGCTGTGAAATTCCAATTCCCTGACTGAGGTAGTTTAACTCTCGCTGTGACATTCCAATTCCCAGACTGAGGGAGTTTTACACTCGCTGTGACATTCCAATTCCCAGACTGAGGGAGTTTAACTCTCGCTGTGACATTCTATTTCCCAGACTGAGGGAGTTTAACTCTCGCTGTGACATTCCAATTCCCAGACTGAGGGAGTTTATCTCTCGCTGTGACATTCTATTTCCCAGACTGAGGGAGTTTAACTCTCGCTGTGACATTCCAATTCCCAGACTGAGGGGATTTATCTCTCGCTGTGACATTCCAATTCGCAGACTGAGTGGGTTTAACACTCGCTGTTAAATTCCAATTCCTAGAGTGAGTGGGTTGATCACTCGCTGTGACGTTCCAATTCGGAGATTGAGAGGATTTAACACTCGCTTTGACATTCCAATTCCCAGACTGAGTGGGTTTAGCACTCGCTGTGACATTCCAATTCCCAGACTGAGTGGGTTTAGCACTCGCTGTGACATTTCAATTCCCAGACTGAGTGTTGTAATGTTTCTGCATGCACGAATAGGGAGGTGTTTGAAGTTGAAGTGATCAGAGAACATACGGCTTTCCAAATGAACAAAATGGTTTATTAATTCACTAATGCACTATAGTGTTTCTATGATGTCTACTAAGATTACAGTAGGATATGGCAGATAAATACAAATGATTATGATTATTATTAATTCCTGTTGACGCAGGAGCTGCTCGATCTGTGCCGTCTGTGCCTCCTGTCCAGCTTGTGTCTCTCTGTGCTGTCTAGGAGAATACGTCCTGTCTCACATGTGGCTTGCTTCCAGTGACCTACTCCTGCCGACACTCCACCTGTGGTTGGATGCTAGAATTGTAATCTATGCACAGGCCCTAATCTTTATACACAGTTTGGTTATTATGTTATATACACAAAGAATGTTCTATATATCATTACATCCTCCTCTTTTTTCAAGTTGATTGTTAAAGCATTTGCATGCACATATGAACTATTTACAAATACATTAATTTTTAAAATGGGTCAAATTGTACACATGCAAAAATTTCCTTTTTTTTCCCTGTGTCCGGTGTTTGAAAAAGATTTGTACTGTTCACAGATCCAGCCTCGCAGGTCGTCCCCGAACCCGGGTGGACCATCATAGTGCTTGTGTTGAGGTCGAGGCAGCTTGGTCGTTGTCGGGCAGTCTCACTTGCTCAGTATTTGTTGCTGTTGGCGACCCTTCTTTGGTGATGTGCACAGGCTCATGTATGTGAAGAGGAGCAACCCCTTTATCCTTGGCTGTATGTTGAACGGCTGATTGCCCTTTAGCTTCATTAATGCCCTCCGATTCCCTCTCAGTATGGATTCTTGATACGTGAGGACGACAAATGATTGGGGACCTGCCTGTCTCATGACCTTGGCAGTCATGGACCAATCTTGTGGTGTCTGCACCCTCATGATGTTGTCCAGTCCCAAGTCGTCCAATATCTTTCTAGATCGGTTGTAATACTGATCCTGTTTTTGTGCCCTGATTCTCTGCACGATTGGCTCATCGACTTTTTGTGGCATGGTGGGGAGTGTTGTCCGCAGCCTCCTATGAGTAGTTGGGCTGGTGCCAATCCACAGCTCAGTGGCGTGGTGCGGTATGCCAACAGAGCTGAGTGTGGGTCACTGCGTGATGCCATGGCCTTTCTAAGCAAGGTTTTGATAATGTGGACCTCTTTCTCTGCCTGCCCATTTGATTGGGGGTAATGCAGGCTGGATGCCATATGAAGTCATATTTCGTTGCACACTGCTGCCATTCTCAGCTGGCAAAACAGGGACCCTTGTTGCTCATGACCGTCTGCGGTATGCCACGCTGAGAAAAGATCCCTTTTGCAGCCTGGATGGCACTGGCAGTGCTGGAGCTCGGTAGCTTCATTACCTTCGGGAGTTGGAGACGTAGTCTACTATTACCATGTATTCATTGCTGTTCATATAGAACAGATCCACCCAACCTTCACCGATGGCTTGTTGACTGGCCCTGTCTCAGCCATTGGTTGCTTTTGTTGACTATTCTGGTACCTCTGGCAGGTCTCACAGTGCCCCACTGTGCTTTGTGTGTCTTGGTCGATGTCTGGCCAGTAAACCGACTCCCTGGCCCATCTCTTGCATTTATCGATGGATAAATGGATTTGGACGAGGAACGTGTTTTGTAGGGTCTGTGGAATGACAATTCTATTTTTTTGTGGCAGAAAGCCATTGGTGTTGGCTTAGCTCACGCCTGACATTCCAGAATTTGGAGCACGCATTGGTGGGCCATCCATGCCGCATGTGATGGATTATCTTCTGCAAGGTCACATCGTTCAATATCTCGGCCTTTATCAGTTTGGACTTGGTGTCTGACACTGGTAGCATTTCCACCATCAGATCGACCTGTCCCTGTACGATTTTGGCCATGTTTGTACGTTCCTTGTTGTTGGTGGCTCTGGACACGGTATCCGCAGCCACAATGTATTTGCCCGGAAAGTACATTGGGGTTGAAGTCATATCTCTGCAGCTTCATAATTAATCTCTGTGATGCGAGGTGACATCTAAAAAAGGTTCTTCTGAATGATGGAGACCAGTGGTCGATGATCGGTCTCCACCCTAAATGTTGGTAGGCCGAAGACATAGTCATGGAATTTCTCAATGCCCTCCATCAGCCTAAGACACTTTTCTATTTGGGCATAGCTTTGCTTGGTGGCCGTCATTGCCCTGGATGCATATGCCAGTGGTTGCCAGGTCCTGTCAGTGTTCTCCTGTAATAGGACTGCTCCTAGCCCATTCTGGCTGGCATCAGTTGATAGCTTTGTATATTTTGTTGGGTCGAAGAACACCAACACTGGTGTGGTGGTCAATGCCTGTTTTAGGTCGGTCCCCTTAGTTTCATGGCTGACCAGCCATTGAAAAGGAACAGTTTTCCAGATTAGGTTCCTTAAGTTTATGGTCTTCGAGGCTAAATTGGGGATAAATTTTCCGACGAAGTTTATCATCCCCAGCAGATGTAGCACTGCTTTCTTGTCCTTCGAACGAAGCATGTTGATGATGGCTTGGAGTTTCTCTGGATTGGGCTGCACTCCATGATTGGACAACTTATCACCGAGAAAGATTATTTCTTTGATACCGAATTAGCATTTGTCCCTGTTGAGTTTCGGCCCATACTGCTTGAACGCGACTTGACATAGTCGCTCATTGTGTTCCGCTAAGTTTGATGCCCAGTGATAATGTCATCGACATACACCCAAACTCCAGGCAGGTTTTCTACTATCTGCTGCATGGCTCGGTGGAAGATTTCAGATGCTGAGATGATGCCAAAAGGCATTCTTAGGAAACAGCACCGCCCAAACGATGTTTGAAAGTGGACAGATGTGTGCTGTCCCTGCCCAGTCTCAGCTGCCAGAATCCTTTTGAAGCAGCCAATTTGCTGAATACTGTGGCATTTTTCATTTTGCTGGTGATCTCCTATCTTTTGGTGATCTGATAGTTTTCATGTTTTATGTTTTCGTTTTGGTCCTTGGGATTGATGCTGATGCGCAACTCTCCGTTGCGCTTCTTCAGGCACACCATGGAGCTCACCCAGTCAGTTTGCTGTTCTACTTTCTCGATGACGCCTAACCTCTGCATCTTGTCCAGTTCGGACTTGAGGCATTCTCGAGGCGGTGCAGGCACTCATCTCGGTGGGTGGATCACTGGGCGCGCATTGTCCTTCAGCTGAATTTTGTATTGTGATGGCAGCACCCTGATTCCCTGGAATACCTGTGGAAATTGACTGAGAATTTGGTCAGGGGTCTGCTCCATTACGTTGTGGATATGCCGCACTAGCTGTAACTGCTCGCATGCCTGTGCCCAGGAGCGACTTTCTTGCCGACTGCACTATTATGAACCTGATCATGTGTTAGAACATAGAACATAGAACGGTACAGCACAGAACAGGCCCTTCGGCCCTCGATGTTGTGCCGAGCAATGATCACCCTACTTAAACCCACGTAACCCGTATACCCGTAACCCAACAATCCCCCCATTAACCTTACACTACGGGCAATTTAGTATGGCCAATCCACCTAACCCGCACATCTTTGGACTGTGGGAGGAAACCGGAGCACCCGGAGGAAACCCACGCACACACAGGGAGGACGTGCAGACTCCACACAGACAGTGACCCAGCCGGGAATCGAACCTGGGACCCTGGAGCTGTGAAGCATTGATGCTAACCACCATGCTACCGTGAGGCCCCTACTGTCCTTTGCCTTTAACTGTTATCTTCAGGTGACACTCACCTACAGTCACTATGTGCTGTCCACTAAAGTCAGACAGGATGCAATTGGTTTTTTGGGTGATTGGCTTTAGCTTCAACTTTAGCAAATCGGCTTTGTTAATTAGGTTTGTTTGAGCCCCTGTGTCGAGCTTTACCTGTATAATTGTGCCGTTGATGTTGCACGGTGTGGCCTACTCATCTGTTAATTCTAAGTGCTCCTGTTGGGTTACTACGTTGACGCACTTGAGCTGCTGGCTTGTTTCAGTGAGCATATATCGGTGCACAAAGTGACTTCTTCTAGCACATCGGTTGCAGGTTTTACCACGTGCAGAATATTTACTCGGGCTGTGCATTCTGCCGCACCTGGAACACAAAGTGGCATGCTCCTATGGTCTTCTAAAATGATGGTCCCCTTGCTGACCACATTGGTAGTTTTGCTGCGACACAGCAAGGGTGGCGTTGATCTTGCTTTCTTGTTTTGCGCCACTTTCTTGTGCTTGAATTTCAGTGGTTTGTGCAACTTCGCTGGCTGTGCATATCCGTATTGCATAGATACATAGAAGATAGGAGCAGGAGGAGGACTTTTGGCCCTTCCAGCCTGCTCCGCCATTCATCACGATCATGGCTGATCATCCAATTCAATAACCTAATTCTGCTTTCTCCCCGTAGCCTTTGATCCCATTCTCCCCAAGTGCTATATCCAGCCACCTCTTGAATATATTCAAAGTTTTAGCATCAACTACTTCCTGTGGTAATGAATTCCATAGGCTCACCACTCATTGTGTGAAGAAATATCTCCTTATGTCTGTCCGAAATGGTTTACCCTGAATCCTCAGACTGTGACCCCTGGTTCTGGACACACCCATCATTGGTAACATCTTCCCTGCATCTACCCTGTCTAGTCCTGTTAGAATTTTATAAGTCTCTATGAGATCCTCCTCATTCTTCTGAACTCCAGCGAGAACAAACTCAACCTAGTCAATCTCTTCTCATATGACAGTCCCGCCATCCCTGGAATCAGTCTGGTAAACCTTCGCTGCATTCCCTCAAGAGCAAGAACATCCTTCCTCAGAAAAAAGAGACCAAAACTGCACACAATACTCCAAGTGTGGCCTCACCAAGACCCTGTACAATTGCAGTGACACATCCCTGCTTCTGTGCTAGAAACTTCTCGCAATGAAGGCCAACATACCATTAGCCTTCTTAACCGACTGCTGCACCTGCATGCTTACCTTCAGCGAATGGTGCACAAGGACACCCATATTGCATTGGTGCAGCAATCGTTCGCTTAACGTGTCACTTTTAAGTCAATAAACAATTTGGTCCTTGATTAGAGAATCCTGCAGGTCTGCAAAATTGCAGGATTGCACTTTAAAACGCACGTCTGTTACAAAAGAGTTGAATGCTTCGGCCAATTTTTGTGACCGCATACGAAAGACATATCGCTCAAACATGACATTTTTCTTCGGATGGCAGTAGTCAATGGAGGGTCTAATTATTTTATCGTAGCTTTTCCTGTCATCCTCCGAGGCAAACTGGAACGTGTTGTGTAAGTTAATTGCCTGGGGACCAGCTACAGTCATCAGTAGGGATATTTTCCTCTGAACTGAGGCCTCCTGGCGACCCTGGCCTCCACGTACAAAGTAAATTGTTGTTTAAAAACACACCAGTTGGTGTCTACGTTACCAGTCATGAGGAGTGGGCCGGGAGTCTTGAGTGCTTTCATCTCGCCTGGTCGTCTCGTGTTTCGCAGCCGAGCCTCCGATTGTCCTTTTCGAATTTTCTTGCCTAATCTAGTTTTTCCTAACTGCACCCCCTTTGTAGTTGAAGTGATCATTTGTAAATGAACAAAACTTATTAATTAACTAAATCACTGGGTTTCTATGATGTCTACTAAGATTACAGTTGGATATAACGGCTAAATTCAAACAACTATGATTAACTATTAATAACTACCGTTGACTCAGCAGCTGCTCGATCTGTGACTGCAGCCTGTGCCTGCTGTCTAGCTTGTGTCTCTGTGATGACCAGGTTCTGTGTGCCATGTGGGTGTCTTCCAGTGACCTTCTCCTGTCGCCACGCCACCTGTGGTCAGATGCTAGAGTACGTCCTGTCTCCCATGTGGTTGTCTTCCAGTAACATTCTCCTGCAGCCACGCCACCTGTCTCGGATGCTAGAATTGTAATCTATGCATGCAGACACTAATATCTATATACAGTTTGGTTAGTATGTTATATACACAAATAATATTCTACATATCATTACAGGCAACAATTTGACTGGGGCAACAATGCATCTCAGTACTTTCCTCCAATAAGAACATTCCTTTTCAAACTGAGCCGATAACGCAGAATTAATTGCTCCAGATAATTTACACCTTTGAACGAATGCATACACAACTTTAATGTGAGATTTGAAAGTTTCATGATCAGCAACATTTAGAATACCCATCGACAAATGCTTGTTTCCCTTCACTAGGGTCAGGGAATAATTTGCAAACCTAACCAGCAGACTGCTTTAGAGGTTTCTGAAAATATCAACCAATTTCTCATTTCCATCATCCCATTTCTATTCACACTCAGAAAATGGGACTCATGAAGACATCGAACCTGCTTTCAGCATCAAACCTCAAACTCGTTGCTTTTAATTTTCCATATGACCTATATTTTCTGGTTTATTTAGTACAAAATATTCAATCATACCCAGTGATACAGATTTTGGCCATTAGGCAATGCCTGGAGGGTAGGTTTCTTCCCTCACGTCAACAGAATAATCAATAATATCTTGTATTCTGTTGCCATTACAGAATCCACTTCTTTGTCAACTTTTTCAGGCGATGTGGTATCTCCAGAAATCAGTAAGTGCAAGTCATCAGATAATTCACCCACACTTGGATGAGGATGAAGGTGCGGTTTTTGCATTGTTCACTTCTTCAAACTTTTAAAAGTAAAATGACAAACTGATTTTTTGCCCAGTTTTGTCCTCTTGCTTCGCTTTTATTTTTCTGCGTTTTTGATTGGCAGATTGATAGCGTTGCTTCATAAGGCTAGAGAAACTGATCTTGATTTTAGGAAGCTAACAAAGCGCCTGAAAGAACAGGGGTTTTTTTTTTGCATGGCCAATAAAAATGTTTTTATCCGGATCAAGCTCTGCAAAAATGTGATTCATCTTTTAACTATGAAACTGTGATTCTGGATTTCAAACAACACTCTACTCTTCTCCTGCCTATTCCCCCCTCACAAACACAAACTCTCCCTCCCCGGGGACAACAAACCCCATCACAAACTGTCCTTCCATTCAACCCATCCCTCACACACTCTCCCTCCCGCCACTTGCTCACATTCGTTCCTTGACCTGTCACTTCTGTCACTTCTCCAATTCACTTCCCACAGTATGTCTTGAGAGCCTCTTGTTCCCCCGTGCAAATCAGGGGCGGGATTCTCTGATCCTGGGGCTAAGTGTTGACGCCATCGTAAAGGCCGGAGCGCTTTACGACGACATCATCAAGCCCCTAGGATCAGCAATCCTGCACCGTACAGGGGGCCAGAACGGCACTGCAGAGCCTCACGCTGCTCCAGCTGCCGATACGGATGTCAGAACGGGCGCCACGGGTCTGCGCATACGTGCTATGGTCAACGCGAGTTCGTGCATGCGCGTGGGTTGCCTTCTCCGCGCCGGTCCCGACGCAACATGGCGGAGAGCTACAGTGGCCTGGTGCGGAGGAACATAGGCCACCACCGGATAAGCCCGCCCGCCGATCGGTAAGCCCCGATCGCGGGCCAGGCCACTGTGCAGGCCCCCCCAGGGTCGGATTCCCGCCTCCCCCCCCACCAGGCTGTCCCCGCAACATGAACGCAGAGGTTCCGTCGGGTAGGACCATACAAAAATGGTGTTGGCAGGACTCGGCCTAATTCAACGGGCACTCGGCCCATCGCATGGGGAGAATCGCTGGGGGAGGGGGGGGCGTATTGAGCGGCCCCAACCGGCACCGCACCGGCGCCAATGGTGCTGATTCTCCGAGAATCGGCGGACCAGAGTCAGACCGGCGTCGCGTGAATCTCGCTCCCCCCGGCGATTCATCAAAATGGCACGGTGTTGGAGAATCCCGCCCCAGGTCTTTCTGCCCCTGTTGAGCCCCCTGAATTATGGCCTCCGAAGTCACATTCTAAAACCAGACAACACTCTCTCTTGCCTGTTTCTGCATTTGGTCTCCACCTCCTTACAGTCACTTCCACTTGCTTATCAACCAGTGAACTTAACACTTTCCTGTGACATCACTCCTGTGATGATCGGTATTTACCTTTAATACCTTGCCCCTTTAAGAGGCTTGGAACCCTGGGGATCTCCGCCTCTGGCTACGCCCCCAGGAAACAGTATATAGGATAAGGCTCCATGTTGCGAGCACACTTCTCTCGAATGCAGTCCTGTTCTCTGTATATTAAAGCCTTTGATTACTGACCTCGCTCTCGCGTCGTAATTGAGAGTGCCTCAATTTAATATACAGACACATCAAGATGGACAGGGCTCTAAAACCGGAGAAACTCAACCTGGACGCCAGGTCGCCGGAAGCCTCGGAAATTTTTAAACATTGGCTCCGGTGTTTCGAGGACTATCTGGACTCCTCAATGACTGATGTCGACAGAACTCGCAAGCTGCGCTTACTATATGGCCGGGTGGGCCACCGACTCTCCGCCGTGATCGAAACCGCTACGACCTATGAGGCGGCGGTCGAAATATTGAAGAAACGCTTCATAAAACCTATTAACGAGGTACACGCCAGACATTTGCTCTCAACCTGCAGCCAGCGTTCCGGGGAAACGCTGGACGAGTTCGTGGAAAGACTCAGTGCGCTCGCGAGGAACTGCGACCACAAAGCAGTGACGGCAGAAGAACACAGGAACTTACATATCCGCGACGCCCTTGTGTCTGGTATCAGGTCCTTGTACATCCGGCAACGGCTCCTAGAAGACGGGGCGAAGGATCTCCAGGGCACGGTAACGCTCGCCTCTTCTCTCGAAACGGCCCACCGTAACCTCCGTACGTACTCTGCGGGCCTTGCGAACCCCTCTCGATCCCCTCCAGACTCGGCCACGCTACAGGCCTGCGCCGCGCGGTGATCCGCTCACTCTGGGGGTTCCCCATGCTATTTCTGTGGGCAAGGCCAGCACCCACGTCAGCGTTGCCCGGCCCGATCCGCAATCTGCAACAACTGCGGGAAGAAAGGGCACTTCGCGAAAGTCTGCCTGGCTGGGCCCAAAGGCCACAAACAAAACCCTCATCAGGCCCAGAAATCAAGCTCCCGGTCTTACAGACCCCGCAACGCAGCCGCGCTGCGGCCGGGCACGCCCGCTTCCAACACGTCATCGACCTCGTGCGAGTCATGAGAGCGGCCATCTTGGCGACGGCCATCTTCGAAACCCGACATGTTCAACCGGCGGCGGCGGCCATCTTGTGACTCCGAGCGGCCATTTTGTGAGTTCGACTCTGACGGCCCGCAACTAGGAGCGATCACACTCGATCAATCGCGGCCGAAACACCTGCGAAACTCAATTATTCGGGTGCGAATCAACGGCCACGACACTCCCTGCCTATTCGACTCCGGGAGCAACCACTCCGGCGTCAGGCCTCCCCAAATGTGCGGAATTCTCCACTCCTTTAGGGGCCAAACCCTCACATTGAGGGGCTAGGCCCGCGCCGGAGCGGTTGGCACCACACAGACTGGCGCCAAAACCGGCAACAACAGCCTTTGACGCCCACCGCTGGGGCTGGCCGAAAGGCCTTCACCGGCTCGCACATGCGCCGGTGCATCAGCTGCTGCTGATGTCACCACCGGCGCATGCGTGCTGGGGGAATTCTCTTCCACCTCCGCCATGGTGGAGCCCGTGGCAGCGGTGGAAGAAAAAGAGTGCCCCCACGGCACTGGCCCGTGGGGGCACCCCCCGGTGTCCAATCGCCCCGCGCCCCCCCCCCCCCAGGACCCCGGGGGCCCGCTCGCGCAGCCGATCCCGCCGGCACAGAGGTGGTTCAAACCACGGCGGCGGGAGAGGCTTCTCAGCGGCGGGACTTCGGCCCATCCGGGCCGGGGAATAGCAGCAGCACAGAAACCCATAGCCTCCCGTGGCCCCCACCATTCTCCGATGTGGGCGGCGGGATTGGCGGCATGCCGACTTTTTGCGGGTGGGAGAATTCTGAACATGGCGGGGGTGGGATTTTCGGCCTCCCCGGGCGATTCTCCAACCCTGCTGGGGGTCGGAGAATTTCACCCTAGATCTTTAATAAGTCTTTCTTATTCATCATCAGGGTCTGAATAATAAACCCAAGTTTCTTTTCGCTTTCTCTCCCAGGGTATTTTATTTATTTGTTCCTGGGATGTGGACGCCACAGGCTGTGCCAGCATTTACTGCCCATCCTTAATTGCACTTGAGGGGACAGTTAAGAGTCAGCCACATTGTTGTGGGTCTGGAGTCACATGTAGGCCAGACCAGGTAAGGATGGCACATTTCCTTCCCTAAAGGAACCAGATGGGTCTTTCTGACAATCGACAATGGATTCATGGTCACCGTTAGACTTTTAATTCCAGATTTTTATTGAATTTAAGTTTCACCATCTGCAGTGGTGGGATTTGAACCTGGGTCCCCAGAGCATTACTCTGGGGCTCTGGTTTACTAGTCCAGTGACACCATTATGTCATCGCCTCCCCCGTTAAGGCTCTGTGGTTTCTCCTTATGCTATGCTGGTCTGTCTCAATCCCGAAAGATTAGAATTAGAATTAGAACAGTACAGCACAAAACAGGCCCTTCGGCCCTCAATGTTGTGCCGAGCAATGATCACCCTACTCAAGCCCACGTATCCACCCTATACCAGTAACCCAACAACCCCCATTAACATTATTTTTTAGGACACTAAGGGCAATTTAGCCTGGCCAATCCACCTAACCCGCACATCTTTGGACTGTGGGAGGAAACCGGAGCACCCGGAGGAAACCCACGCACACACGGGGAGGACGTGCAGACTCCGCACAGACAGTGACCCAGCCGGGAATCGAACCTGGGACCCTGGAGCTGTGAAGCATTGATGCTAACCACCATGCTACCGTGCTGTCCACAAAATGAAATGAAAATCGCTTATTGTCACGAGTAGGCGTCAATGAAGTTACTGTGAAAAGCCCCTAGTCGCCACATTCCGGTGCCTGTTCGGGAAGGCTGGTACGGGAATCGAACCGTGCTGCTGGCTTGCTTGGTCTGCTTTAAAAGCCAGCGATTTAGCCTGGTGAGCTAAACCAGCCCCTTTAGTTAGATCTTAGTTATATTCAATGATTGTGCTTTCCTCCTGTTGGTCTCGGACCATGTTCTCCGCGGTTCAGCATTGATAACTTGTGCTCTTTCCTATGATTCAAATTCCGGGCCTGGTTGCTTCTCTATTATTCCTCACTCTGTTTTACACTCTTGTGGTCATTTGTGGTGATATTGGATTTCAATTTTTGTTCATGAGCTGGGATCTGTATTCACAATCTCCTGCTCATTATTTGGATTGGATTTGATTTATTGTCACATGTACCGAGGTACAGTGAAAGGTATTGTACTGTGCATAGTCCACACAGATCGTACCATACATGAAAAGCCACAGGACATACATAAAAACACAATGTAAATACATAGGCACAGGCATCGGGTGAAGCACATGGAGTGCAGTACTACCCAGTAGAAAAGATATGTGAAGGGATCAGATGGAAGTGCAGGGTCGGATTAGGACAAGTCAGCATGGATTTAGTAAGGGGAGGTTGTGCCTGACAAACCTGTTAGAGTTCTTTGAAGAGATAACAAATAGGTTAGACCAAGGAGAGCCAATGGATGTTATCTATCTTGACTTCCAAAAGGCCTTTGACAAGGTGCCTCACGGGAGACTGCTGAGTAAAATAAGGGCCCATGGTATTCGAGGCAAGGTACTAACATGGATTGACGATTGGCTGTCAGACAGAAGGCAGAGAGTTGGGATAAAAGGTTATTTTTCGGAATGGCAACCGGTGACAAGTGGTGTCCCGCAGGGTTCAGTGTTGGGGCCACAGCTGTTCTCTTTATATATTAACGATCTAGATGACGGGACTGGGGGCATTCTGGCCAAGTTTGCCGATGATACAAAGATAGGTGGAGGGGCAGGTAGTATGGAGGAGGTGGGGAGGCTGCAGAAAGATTTAGACAGTTTAGGAGAATGGTCCAAGAAGTGGCTGATGAAATTCAACGTGGGCAAGTGCGAGGTCTTGCACTTTGGAAAAAAGAATAGAGGCATGGACTATTTTCTAAACGGTGACAAAATTCATAATGCTAAAGTGCAAAGGGACTTGGGAGTCCTAGTCCAGGATTCTCTAAAGGTAAACTTGCAGGTTGAGTCCGTAATTAAGAAAGCAAATGTAATGTTGTCATTTATCTCAAGAGGCTTGGAATATAAAAGCAGGGATGTACTTCTGAGGCTTTATAAAGCACTAGTTAGGCCCCATTTAGAATACTGTGAGCAATTTTGGGCCCCATACCTCAGGAAGGACATACTGGCACTGGAGCGGGTCCAGCGGAGATTCACACGGATGATCCCAGGAATGGTAGGCCTAACATACGATGAACGTCTGAGGATCGTGGGATTATATTCATTGGAGTTTAGGAGGTTGAGGGGAGATCTAATAGAAACGTACAAGATAATGAATGACTTGGATAGGATGGACGTAGGGAAGTTGTTTCCATTAGCAGGGGAGACTAGGACGCGGGGGCACAGCCTTAGAATAAAAGGGAGTCACTTTAGAACAGAGATGAGGAGAAATTTCTTCAGCCAGAGAGTGGTAGGTCTGTGGAATTCATTGCCACAGAGGGCGGTGGAGGCCGGGACATTGAGTGTCTTTAAGACAGAAATTGATAAATTCTTGATTTCTCGAGGAATTAAGGGCTATGGGGAGAGAGCGGGTAAATGGAGTTGAAATCAACCATGATTGAATGGTGGAGTGGACTCGATGGGCCGAATGGCCTTACTTCCACTCCTATGTCTTATGGTCTTATGGTCTTATCAGTCCATAAGAGAGTTATTCTGGTAACAGAGGAGAAGAAGCTGTTTTTTAATCTGTTAGTGCGTGTTCTCAGACTTTTGTATCTCCTGCCTGATGGAAGAGGTTGGAAGAGTGAATAAGGTGGTTGGGAAGGGTCTTTGATTATGCTGCCCACTTTCCCAAGGCAGCGGGAGGTGTAGACAGAGACAATGGGTTGGGAGGCAGGTCCATGTGATGGACTGAGCTGTGTTCACGACTCTCTGTAGTTTCTTGCAGTCTTGGCCAAGCAGTTGCCATACTAGGCTGCAATATAGCCAGATAGGATGCTTTCTGTGGTGCATCTGTCAAAATTGGTAAGAGTCAATGTTGACATGCGGCATTTCCTTAGTTTCCTGAGGAAGCATAGGCGCTGTTGTGCTTTCTAGGTCATAGCGTCGACATGGGTGGACCAGGACAGATTGTTGGTGATGTTCACGCCTAGGAATTTGAAGCTGCCAACCATCTCCACCTCGACACCATTGATGCAGACAGGTGTGTCCCCGATACTTTACTTCCTGCAGTCAATGACCAGCTCTTTAATTTTGCGGACATTGAGGGAGAGATTGTTGTCATTACACTAGGTTCTCCATCTCCCTCCTGTCCTCTGACTCATCGTTGTTCGAGATCCAACCCATTACGGTCGTGTCATCAGCAAACTTGCAGACGGAGTTGGAGATAGATTTTGCCACACACGCGTGTATAGGGAATATAGTAGGGGACTAAGTATGCAGCCTTGCAAGGCCCCGGTATTGAGGACTATCGTGGAGGAGGTGTTGTTGTTTATCCTTACTGATTGTGGTCTCTGGGTCAGGAAGTCGAGGGTGCAGTTCCAGAAGAGGAGCCAAGTCCTGGGTTTTGGAGTTTTGATATGAGCTTGGCTAGGATTACCGTGTTGAAGGCTGAGCTGTAATCGATGAATAGGAGTCTGACGTGGGAGTGCTTGTTGTCAAGATCTCCAGGAATGAGTGTCAGGCCAGGGAAATGGCGTCTGCTGTGGACTGGTTGTGGCTGTATGCGAACTGCAGAGGATTGATGCATTCTGGGAGTATATCATCATAGAATCATAGAATTTACAGTGCAAAAGGAGGCCATTCGGCCCATCACGTCTGCACCGGCTCTTGGAAAGAGCACCCTACTTAGGCCCACGCCTCCACTCTATCCCCATAACCCAGTAACTCCACCTAATCTTTTGGACACTAAGGGGCAATCTATCATGGCCAATAAACCTAGCCTGCACATCTCTGGACTGTGGTAGGAAGTCGGAACACTCAGAGGAAACCCACGCAGACACGGGGAGAACGTGCAAATTCCATACCGACAGTCACCTGAGGCTGGAATTGAACATGGTTCCCTGGAGTAGTGAGGCAGCGGTGTTAACCACTGTGCCACCGTGCCGCCGAATAGACTTGATGTGTTGCATGACCAACCTCTCAGAGCACTTCATAATGAAAAATGTCAAGGTCAGCGGACAGTAGTCGTTGAATCTTCTTTGGGACCGGTATGATGGTGGTCTTCTTGAAGCAGGTGAGAACCTCGGAATGGAGTAGGGAGAGGTTGAAGACGTCCGCAAACACTCCTGCCAGTTGGCCTGCGCAGGATCTGAGTGCACAACCAGGGACTCCGTCAGGACCCGTTGCTTTACGAGGGTTAATTTTCAAGAAGGTCGATCTGCCTTTGGAAGCTGTGACGGTAGGTGCGTGTGAGGCTGCTGGGGCAGTTGACAACAATTTGTTGGTTTTCTGCTCAAAATGAGCATAGAATGGATTTGAAATAGTTACTTTGACTTCATCAGATCGATGACAGAGAATATTGACTCACAAATGCAGATACTGGATTATGAGCCAAGGTGGTAATTACTCTGGCGCAGCATCTTTTGCCACTATAGAGGCAATATAGCTTTCCACATGGGAAAACAATTCTTGGGGCTGAATTTTTCCAACTCATTGGGGTAGAGCTGGGATGTAGGAAAAATCAACATATTGGGATGGAAAACATTGGGGAGGAATCCCAAGGTCTTCACATCACAATCAGATATTCAGTTAACTCCAGTTTTACGAGGGTTTCCCGATTTTTCCAGACGTGTGTGTAAACGACAGGGCTTCAGAGCCTCACCAGGTATCAGAAGGCAGTAAGCTAGCAGAAGGTCAGTCCTAGGTCCAAACAACAGCCATCCTAAGTCCGAGCAATCCTTGGCAGGGAGCATTGAACAATGAAGGCATTGACTTTGGCAGTGTAGCAAAGGTGCTAAAGCTGTGGGAAATGCTGCCAGCATAGTATACCAGAGATGGCACCCGGGTTGGTAAAGCATATGTTGGGGTGGGGTGGGTAAAAGGTCCTGGAAATTAAGTGGATCCATCTGCCATGGGCCTAATTGACTTAGGTTTCAATTCCTCCAGTGAAGAGAAGCACGGTAGCATTGTGGCTAGTACAATCACTTCACAGCTCCAAGGTCCCAGGTTCGATTCCCCGCTGGGTCACTGTCTGTGTGGAGTCTGCACATCCTCCCCGTGTGTGTGTTTGTTTTCCTCCGGGTGCTCCGGTTTCCTCCCACAGTCCAAAGATGTGCAGGTTAGGTGGATTGGCCATGATAAATTGCCCTTAGTGTCCAAAATTGCCCTTAGTGTTGGGTGGAGTTACTGGGTTATTGGGTAGGGTGCTCTTTCCAGGAGCCGGTGCAGACTCGATGGGCCGAATGGCCTCCTTCTGCACTGTAAATGCTATGAATCTATGAATCAGAGACTGAGAGAACTGCAGCTAAAGGCAGCGGGGGCAGCAGCAATCAGAGGGGCAACAGGAGTGCCAGCCTTGGGAGTGGTGAAAGAGGAGAAGGGTGCAGAGGGTACGCAAGCAGCACCCTGTGTAAAGATGTTCCCACTAAAGAGGGCCTACAAACCAAGGCTCAGTCAACTTCAAATTTCATCCATTTGGTCACCCACTTTCACATTCTCCACTCTCGTGTCTCACTGTTGTGTTATGTAATTTGGAATAACACAAGCTGCCACTTGATGCAGTTTTGAGTAAAAGATGCTCCAGACTTTGAAGTGAGTTCAATGTGTTTTATTGAACTATTAGCACAGTTCTCAATGAGTTCGACTCTCTGCTAATCTAAATGTAGTAACTCAGTCTAACTGAACCAGCCTTGCTCTAAGCCACGTGCTGGGGTGTGATGCTGAGGATACACCCTGTCTCACTCTGTAGATGTTGGTCTGTGGAAAGAGGCGGGGTGTGAGTGCCTCATCCCCTTTATAGTGAGATACCACCCCTGAGTGTCCTGACTGCTCATTGGTCGTGTCCTATTCTATGTGTTCATTAGCTCTGCATGTTTGCATATCATGACACTCACCACCTGCACGGAACATGCTGTCCTTCATGTTTGAGAGCCTTCTCTTCCAAGAGGGATAGGATTGCAAGATTAGAGATGTCACCATCAGTCTCCACCCTTTTACGTGCCATCGTGGGTAGTCTTCTCATGCAAGCAGATAGATGGCCATCTTTAGTTGCCTGACAAAGGACATGCACATGCTGTTGGCAACTTGACTGTTGATGATGGTGTCATGGGAATGCCTCTTGCATGTGACCACTCAGAAATTCCAACTCAAGAGCCAACTCTGACCGACAGGGGCCATTCACCGTGATGCTGCCATGCCTATGGCAGGCAATGCTGCTGCCTGGTCCCATTGCCATTGACTGAGTTGCCATTCCTTTATTGCGAGCTTACCCTCACGTGCAACCACATGTCAGTCCTTCAGGAGAGCAGCGTGTGGTGAACTCTTCTTAGCAAATCGCATGAGGTCTTAGCCCACTTGTAATCAGGTTTCCTGGAAAACCCTAAGACTGCTGACTTCATCTGGGATCTCCGCCCAGCCTTGCTTGGTCTAGTGGGCAGTGTGATGTTCTCTGTTTTGTAAATCAGGATGTCTTGAGAACCCGGTGTTGAACAAAAAACATCAAGCTAAGTAAATGAATAAAGCTGATTTATATACACTACTTAAATAAGGTTCTCACAAGTTCCAAGTTTAAAGTTATTAAATTAAACTATACGATATCTCTAACTACAGATCTCTCAACTATGCAAATCTTAAGCCGAAACACCTTCTCCCAGAATATGATTGCTCCTTATTTCCATCTGGTCGCGTTTCTCTATGGCGTCAACATGGCTTCAGGATCAGCAATTCTGGCCCCTGTAGGCGCCAACGCGTGCATGCGCAGTGGCTTCCTTCAATGAGCTGGCCCCGACGCAACATGATGCAAGACTATAGGGGCCGGTGCGGAAGAAAGGAGGTCGCCAGCCAGAGAGACCGGCCCGCCGATTGGTGGGCCCCGATTGCAGGCCAGGCCACATCGGAGGCCCCCCCTGGGGTCGGACCCCCCCCCCCCCCCCCCCCCCCCCCCCCCCCCCCCCCCCCCCCCCCCCCCCCCCCCCCCCCCCCCCCCCCCCCCCCCCCCCCCCCCCCCCCCCCCCCCCCCCCCCCCCCATTCTTTACAATATACATATTGTTACAGGCAGCTCTCTTCCTCCGGGGAAGAGAACCTTTCCCGAGCAGCCTGGAGCTGAATCAGCAGGGGAAACATCACTGAACAGTGGGGACACCAGGGATGTTCCCTCTGCCATTTTGTGACACACCTTCTTTCTCAGATCTTCCTTCAAGGTTTCTTTTTGATTGGAACGATTTCAAAGAGTGCTGACATGAAAGACGGTGCTTGCGTTTCCAGCTTTACGGAATGCCTCCTACCCCTCCCACAGTTAAACGGCTGGCTGCCAAAGCGATCCCAGCTTGCCCCTACCCAAATGTATTGCCTCCCCCATCCAGTCCCAACCTCAGGCTTTCCTGCAAAACGCAGGCTGCAGTTGTGTTTTTTGTTTGAAAGACGTAGAGAAAGGCCAGCTAGGTGTAGGGGGGGTGTAGGTGGGGGTGGTTTCAGGGAAGAATAGTTACACCAGAGGCGCCCACATTGACAGACTGAGTCACACATTGCCACAGATGTCAGTGAAGTTCATACTCAAACTAAGCTCTGCACAGAATGCTGTGACTAAATTGTACCACTCGCTTCACAGTGCGCTTCAGCCACACTCAGCCCTCAGGATAGCAACAATGGAGGCAGTGAAGGTCACAACAACCTCTGTACCTCCAGGTCATTCCAAGGTGGCACTCGTGATATCAAACACATCAATCAATACACAGATGAAGCAAGCACGTAATTGATGCCTTGTTTCCTTAAACAAGCAATATGATCGTCTTTCTCCTGAACAGCCAGCAGTTACATGAGATGACTGTACCTGACCACAGTAATGCAAAAGGTCCAAGGTTACAGACTATCCAGATGGTCCTGCATATTCTCTTGAACAATACGATGGCCTGTTTTTTTTTGCAAAGATCGTGTTAAAGGCACAGAACACAATTTGTTTTAAAATATTTTAAATCTGTTTCCGGACTGAAGTCACAGCTTCTTTTCAACACGCGTTTAGCTGCTTGCCTTCTATGGCCATTTTCAATGTGCTGAAAAGGAGACCTCTGTGTATTAAGGGAGCAGAGACATTTAATGGGTTCCTCCGCACATCCTCCGCACAAACCTTTTTGATGATGTGTTGTTTTTCTTTCAGTTGTCATTAACTTTTGTGTTGTTTTGAAACGTGTCTCTTTTTGTTGGCACACACTCTATTCACAACTGTTCCTGTTTGAAATCTCGAAACATAATTGATTGTCTAACTCACTGAAAAGGAGGCTGTTTATAAAACCGATTTAAGACTTCAGGAACAGCTGGGGGGGAAAAGGGATATGTGGAAAAGGAACTCTCTCCAATACCAGCTTTCCCAGGAACTCGTGGAAAGACAAGCCACTTAAATGCAGAATGCCAACTACTGTTGTGATCATCAAGCGAATGAAAATGGAAAACAAAAGGAGGTTTTGGTGCTTCACAGATACAGGGCGCGATTTTACGGCCGCGTCATGCTTGATCGAGAGCGGCAAATGGCTGTTCGATGGCGGGAGAGGTTAAAATCAGGAACGTACCGGGCACCGTTTGGTTTGCGATCTAACCAGCCCGCTTCCTTTGGCGAAAAACCAATAATCGCCACTAGGTCATTCTCCATACCATTAACGGGAACGACCCCTTATCTAATGGCCTCCCGTGATCTAACCACCTCCCAAGCAAGCGATCACACGGGCACCGATTAGTACACCTCTTAAACAACATGATTTTGGCAGAATGGCTGCTGTGGGGATCTGAGCAGGTGAGTTACCCTCTTGGCTTTCGGGCAATGAGCCTGGGGACACTGGGGTTGCTGCCCCAGTGCTCGGGTAGTGAGGGATGAGGGGGGGGTGGAAGCCCCTATGGGTGGGGAATCGGTTGGGGGTTTGGGCCGCCATCGGTGGGGGGGGGGGGTCGCCCATGTGCTGGGAAGGGGGGCGGGTATCTCGTCCACCATGCCACCCCCTGGATCATGTGTACCCATAACAGGGTCAGCCCCCACCCCTGCCTGGTTGTCCCATCGACCATCCTTAACTCCCACTGACCGTGGAGGCCTCTGGCCGCATGACTGAAGACTTGCTAATTGGGAATTGGCAGTCGTAGTGGTGAGGACTTCACACCACCCAAGTGCAGGACTCCGCCCCACACCCTGAGGACCCGGCCACCCATCAGACCAGGGAGGGACCCAGAGGAGGAGGCTGGAGGTGGCCCAAGGTGTACAGGTGTCGCTGGTCTTTTGAACAGGTGACGGACAACGTGTGCCGCAGGAGGCTCCTCCTCAACATAGGGCGGTGCGGCATCTGTGCCATGTCCTCTGCAGACCTGGCATCATGTGGAGGAGGAAACCTGTTTCTGTGGGCCATCAAGGTCACCACAGCCCTGAACTTTTACGCCTCAGGATCATTCCAGGATTGAAGAGGGATTTGTGTGACAAATCACAACCTACAGCCCACAAGTGCATCCATGAGGGGTCACAGATGCCCTGTTTTCCCAGGCTGCAAACAATATAAACTTTGACATGGATGAGGCCCAACAAGATCCTGGGCAGCAAAATTCTCCGCCATCAATGGAATGCCCCAGGTGGTAATAGGTGGCACACATGTCATCTTGCGCACACCGGGCCGTCAGGGAGTGCCCGACATCAACCGGAAGGGGTTCCACCACCTGAACATCCAGTACGTGTGCGACCAACACATGAGGGTCATGCAAGTGCGTGCATGCTTCCCAGGGAGTGTGCACATCAGCTACATCCTGGAGCAGTTGGACATCCCTGGCCTCTTTGAAGACCACCCCAGGTTGGCAGGTTGGCACTTGGGGGATAAGGGGTACCCGCTGAGGACCTGGCTAATGACGCCAGTACGGAGGCCACAGACCGATGCAGAAGCCTGATGCAATGAGGCCCTTGTGGCCACCCGTGCTGTCATTGAGCGGTGCATCGGACTGCTCAAAATGCAGTTCCGATGCCATGACTGCTTTGGTGGTGCATTGCAGTACCCTCCCAGAGGGTCGCCCACTTCTTGGTGGTCTGCTGTGACCTCAACAAACTGGCACAACAGTGGGATGACGTGCTGGAGGTGGAGGGGGAGGAACATCTTCCGTCTCCTTTGAGGAGGAGGAGGACGAGGAGGCGCGGAACCAGGAGTGGCTGGAAGACAAGCTCGGGGAGAAGCCGCAGGACCAGCATGAGGATGGAGGACAGGCAGCAGGGGCAAGCCCGGAGGACCAGGGAGGCCCTCATCCTCAACCGTTTCACATGGGACATGGCTTTGTCCGTCATCTCACCCCCTCACCACCCCATCCCCCCCCCCCCCACTGCCACCTCCCTTCCCCCTCCCCCCCCACCTCCAACCCCACCACCCTGTTCCACTCCCTCAGGGTCTGTGTGGCATCACTCCAGGGTGATGGGACTGTGCTGGCACTGTCAGTGGGTCACTGTGGAGGGCAGGGGAGGGGGGGGGGGGGGGGGGAATAGGGCTGAGATGATAACCCGCTGTGAGCTGAGCACTCAATCTATGCCATAGTCTAACACTTACCTGTCTGCTGAGTGCTTGCTCAGACCCATCACTTGCACGTGGTATACCTGCATGATGGAGGGGGAACCCAGGAACGCCATACCCAGGGGACATGCACTAGAGCGCCCCGGCAATGCCCACCTGCGACTTGGACATGCTCTGGAGAGCCTCGGCAAAACTCACCTGAGACTGGGGCATGCTCCGCAGCGCCTTATAAAGGTCTACCTGGTACTTGGACACGTCCCCCAGTGACTGGGACATGCTGTTGAGGTCCTCAGCCATGGCCGTCAATGACAGAGCCACTCCTTGGATGCCACCACTCATGCTGCTGTCGTCGTGCACTAGGCTCTCCTCTACGGCCGCCATCCTAGCAATGTTCGACTTGGTACCACGCATTGCCAACGCTGTCTCCTGCACCCGTAGCTTCTGGAACTCCACCAATCAGCTATGGACCTGCTGGAGGGTCGCTGACATCCACCTCTGAATCTAGAGGCCGCACCGTACTGTCTGCATCAGCTTTGGGTAAACCTGTTCCAGAGGCTCAGAATTTGACTGGGACCCAGCTGGGTCCTGGGGTCCAGCAGCCCTCCCACTACTGTCTCCCTTGGGTGTTCCTGCCTCCACCTGATGTGCATCAGCAACTGTGAGGTGCTCACCAGAATGTGCCCCAGAAGCCTGACCACTACTGTCGTCCACCGAGGGATGGGTCTCTGCGCTTATGGAGAGTGGGGATGACAGCTGTGCCGCGAATATGGGGGTGTTCTTGGAGCTCCTCTCCAAGGTGTTCTCTTTTTATTATAATAATCTTTATTATTGTCACAAGTAGGCTTACATTAACACTGCAATGAAGTTACTGTGAAAATCCCCGAGTCGCCACATTCCGGCGTCTGTTCGGGTACACTGAGGGAGAATTCAGAGTGTCCAATTCACCTAACAGCACGTCTTTCGGGACTTGTGGGAGGAAACCGGAGCACCCGGAGGAAACCCACGCAGACACAGGGAGAACGGGCAGACAGTGACCCAAGCCGGGAATCGAACCTGGGGGGATGGGGGATGAGTGGATGGTGGGGGGGATGGGGGCCAGGCATGAGCAGCACTGCTGGACATGGGTGGGCAGGGGCACAGTATGGTGTTAGGTGGAGGTGGTGCCAGGCACATGGTCATTAGGGGGTGGGGGCAGGGGTGGCGGGCTATGCCGTGTCAGGGGGCCGGTGCCAACCATTTGTGCAAACCGGTGGAAGTCGTTGATCTTCTTACGGCACTGGGTCCTCCTGGGTTTGCTCCCCGAGCTGACAGCCGCTGCCACCTCCTCCCAGGTGGCGCTGTGTCTGACCCTCTGAGCCTCTTCGGGGAACAGGGCATCCTGTCTGCGCTCAGCCATGTCCAACAATCCGGCCAGGTGGGCATTCCCGAATCGTGGGACTGGTCTCCTCAGTGGCATTGCTGCAAGCTGGGGTTTGTTCTGCAGGATCGGATAAGTGCTGCCCCCCTTTGATAGCGGGGAGTGGGTGCATGCTATCCCGGTGAATCAGCCGGCGAGACCATCATTTGCGGTGTGAAGCCCGTGGGGCCTCATTAAATTCACCAATTAGCATTTGACACCGGCGACAGCCTCGCTAGGTTGACCGTCGGGAAGCTCGCGGCAGTTCCCACTCCCTACCACATTTAGAAACTTTTCCATTAAAATGCGCCTAGGGTATTTTGTGGTTCAATTTTTAAGGAGCTGTGCAACAGAGATAAACAGGTGTTAGAATCATATTGTGTACATCTACCATTTCGCCACCAACCATTTATTTCAAACAATAGATCAGTAAGCTGCCAGTGAGCAAAAATCACACTCCATGCAGACTCCAGATTAACTAATGAAAGAGTTTTGCATGGTTTTCCCAATAAGTGTGTATTTCAGGAATGGAATAGAACATTTGTATGGGGCTGTTTGCTTTTCCCTCTCTGCTCTACTGAATATTGAACCTAATATTTCTGCTTGCTTCTTGAAAAAATGAATATGAAATCCTGAATGCAAATATAATTATTAGGTGTCAGACTTGACTCAGTAGCATTCTTGCATTCTTGTGTCTGACTCAGAACATCATGATCTCGAGTCCCCACGTAATCTCAGCTGACACTCCAGCACAGTATAAGAGAATGAGTCAGATGAGTCATTAAACGAAAGCCCTACTCCCTCAGTTAAATAAAATAAATCACATTGAGCTATTCTAAGAGCCAAAGGTTCTCCTGGTGCCGTGTTCTTTTACATGCTGAATTCAGAAGATGACTCGTGATGGTGGCTCAATTCAGCATGTACCAGAGCAGGACAGTTTCCTGGCATTGCTAAAGCAAGGGACAGATGGGCCTGCGGACTGTGCAGCACATTGTCAATGTGTGCTGTATCCTTTATATATGGGTTGGTGTAATGCCCCACTATGGTAGTGTCACCTCTGTGTGTATCGTGAACGCCCATTGTTCGTGTCCTATCTTACTGACCTATTGGTTGAGTGTCTGTGTGTCATGTCTCTGGTGCTCCCTCTAGTGTCTAGCTAGTCTACGTGTACTTACATTAACCCCTTGTGTATCTGCAGTGATGCATATCACCACAAATGTCAGACACCTGACAAGGTTCTGCAATGCCAGGTCGAGTTAGCCATTGGGACTCTGGAAAAATCAAAAGCTCAAGCAAGTGTTATTGAAAGGACTAAACCTATCTGTAATTTTATGCCGGAGGAAGCTCATGTTGGGCGTAGCATAACTGGAGAGAATAGCCCAGACTCTGCAACAGATGATGGTGGAGAAAGGTTCTATGATGTCCCAGAAGATTACGCAGATGATCATTGGTTACAGTGGAACAGCCCAATTCCCAATAGCGATTAGAGGTCAAAGCCGGTTTGTCAGGAGGAGGAGTTGGAATATTACAGTTAGCAGATCCTGGAGTCAGCAGCATTGCATGAGTGAACGGGACATAGTTCATGGAGCGTGTTTGGATGCAGAATCAAGCCAGACTCTGTTTTTTTACAAGGATGCTTGAATCTGATCCCTCAAAGCTCCCGCTAACTCTATACTCTAGAGATATTGCTGGAACCAAATGCTGATTCTGTAAATTCCACTGGGTTCTGTGTCATTTTTGGATGGTCTTGCTGGTTACCGGTGAGACCAGGTTGCCAATGAGTCTGCTGGTGACCAATGTATTCCGGAATGGTTAATATAATCCCTTCCCTTGTGTACATGCACATCTCTCCAGGTTATAAAACTGATCCCACTCACCACTTCTCCAAAAATGAAATGTACAAAACATTCAGCTTAGAGTGTGAAGAAATTGAGATGTATTTACTTCTATTCACTTGCAATAATAAATGAAATCCTTTTGTCATGAATTTAATTTTCATGGTCTGTACTGAGTTGATTTGTAGACAAAGATTGAGATCTGGTCATTGTATGGAATTCATGCACTGGTTCCAACACAAGGGGGGCTGATGAATAGATGGAATAGGTGTGTAAGAGAGAGTTACTACACAGTTTGTGTATCTGTGTGTGAGAGACAGAGTTATGGCACAAGGTTTGGCCGGCGTGGGACCCAAGGTCGGCTGGCGTGGGTCTCACAGGTCGGCCGGCGTGGGTCCCAAATGTCGGACAGCGTGGGTCCCAATGGTCGGCTGGCGTGGGTCTCAAAGGTCAGCTGGCTTGGGTCCCAAAAGTCGGTCGGTGTGGGTCCCAAAGGTTGGTCGGTGTGGGTCCCGAAGGTCGGCCGGCGTGGGTCTCAAAGGTCAGCCGGTGTGGGTCTCAAAGGTGCCGGCGTGGGTCCTAAAGGTCGGCCGGCGTGGGTCCCAAAGGTCGGCCGGCGTGGGTCCCAAAGGGCAGCTGATGTGGGTCTCAAAGGTCAGCCGGCGTGGGTCCTAAAGGTCGGCCGGCGTGGGTCCCAAAGGTCGGCCGGCGTGGGTCCCAAAGGGCAGCTGATGTGGGTCTCAAAGGTCGGCCGGCGTGGGTCCTAAAGGTCGGCCGGCGTGGGTCCCAAAGGTCGGCTGGTTGGCAAAAGTTGCCGTTCCAGTACAGCTACAACACTGGCATCTATCCTACTGTTGCTCGTTTTACTGGAGTGTATTAACACGCCTCCGTTTAAAGGCCGTGTGCTTAACACTACTATGGCTCTGTGTATGTAATTATGCTCAGGAGTCGCCAGGTGCCGTATTTAGACACCTCACAAGTATATCGAGGTCAGGTTCAAAGTAATAAATCTGTACACCGATTAGTAAGTCCAAACGATTGATATTTATTATGACAAATATAATAAATACACATGCATACGCTAAAGAGACTAACTTACTTCTAATACTAAACAACTAAAATACTTATCTAGACAGGAACAGGCAAGGTCAGGGGACAAGGCCTTCGTCCCGTTCTTGGTCTGCAACTCTCAGAATCTTAAAGTTGTCAGGATCTAGCAAGGTCTGGATCACGTAGCGATCGTTGTATTGGCACTTACAGTTCGATGACTGATGCTCAACGGCCGGTGATGACACTGGAGTCAGGATGCGATGTAACAAGTCTGGGCCGGAGTCTGGAAGCAACAGCAGATCTGGGCTGGAGCAAAGCAGACCGAACCATGTGCGGGGTCTACTCTTATAGTTCCTAGAAGTCCGTGCCCCCTTGGGGCGGTCCTTTTACCTGCCATGTATCGATTGGGCCTTTCCCAATCGATATCTTCTAAACCCCCCAATCTGAGGGTCGTTCCTCGATGGGTGGGGCGGTCCCTATGGTTCTTTGTGTTGGTTACTGTGGCGCCATTCTGTCTGGGCGTCTACTCAAAAGTATCCATTGATACTTAAATGTTTCTATTGTGCGGGGTCTGGATCTGGATCACCTCATTACTATGTAGATCTGTTGTCATTTACACCTTTGGCTGAAACTCTGCACCTGGCCAGAAACTGGTTTCTGTACGTGCAGAATGCTAATTAGTCTTCTGCAAACTGCTTGTCCTTGCTAAGACTGTTTTTCCCTGCAGCCTTAGTAGTTCTCCATTTTGTAGCCCAGTGTCCATCTTAGATGGCTACACTACAATGTAGAAAATTGCCCAGGTGTCTCCTGTACAGAAAAAACAGGACAAATCCAACCCAGGCAATTACCGCCCTGTCAGACCACTCTCCATCATCAGTAACGTGATGGAAGGAGTCATCAACAGTATCAAGCGGCACTTAGTCAGCAATAACCTGCTGACTGATACTCAGTTTGGGTTCCACCAGGGTCACTCATTACAGCCTTGGTTCAGACATGGACAAAAGAACTGAATGCCAGAGGTGAGATGAGAGTGGCATCAATACAGCATTTGACCGAGTATGGTATCAAGGAGCCCTAGCTAAACTGGAGTCAATGGGAATTAGGGGGCAAACTGGTTGGAGTTATGCCTGTATCAAAGGAAGATGGTTGTGGTGGTTGGAGGTCAATCATCTCAACTGCAGGACATCACTGCAGGAGCTCCTACAACACTCAAGAAGCTCAACACCATCCAGGGCAAATCAACCCGCTTAATTGCTGCCCCTTCCACAGCGTTCAACCATCCACCACTGATTTATAGAGAAATACAGCACAGAACAGGCCCTTCGGCCCACGATGTTGCGCCGAACTTTTGTCCTAGGTTAATTATAGAATTTTGGACAATTTGTCATGGCCAATCCACCCAACCTGCACATCTTTGGACTGTGGGAGGAAACCGGAGTACCCGGAGGAAACCCACGCAGTCACGGGGAGGATGTGCAGACTCCACACAGACAGTGACCCAAGTCGAAATCGAACTTGGGACCCTGGAGCTGTGAAGCAATTGTGCTATCCACAATGCTACCGTGCTGCCCTTAAGAAGTTAACCTACACTCCCTTATTCTACCCTAATCCAAGTACCTATCCAATAGCCGCTTGAAGGTCCATAAATTTTCCGACTCAACTACTACCACAGGCAGTGCATTCCATGCCCCCACTACTCTCTGGGTAAAGAACCTACCTCTGACATCCCCTCTATATCTTCCACCATTTATCTTAAATTTATGTCCCCTTGTAATGGTGTGTTCCACCCGGGGAAAAAGTCTCTGACTGTCTACTCTATCTATTCCCCTGATCATCTTATAAACCTCTATCAAGTCGCCCCTCATCCTTCTCCGTTCTAATGAGAAAAGGCCTAACACCCTCAATCTTTCCTCGTATGACCTACTCTCCATTCCAGGCAACATCCTGGTAAATCTCCTTTGCACCTTTTCCAAAGCTTCCACATCCTTCCTAAAATGAGGTGACCAGAACTGCACACAGTACTCCAAATGTGGCCTGACCAAGGTTTTGTACAGCTGCATCATCACCTCACGGCTCTTAAATTCAATCCCTCTGCTAATGAACGCTAGCACACCATAGGCCTTCTTCACAGCTCTATCCACTTGAGTGGCAACTTTCAAAGAACAATGAACATAGACCCCAAGATCTCTCTGCTCCTCCACATTGCCAAGAACCCTACCATTAACCCTGTATTCCGCATTCAGATTTGTCCTTCCAAAATGGACAACCTCACACTTGTCAGGGTTAAACTCCATCTGCCACTTCTCAGCCCAGCTCTGCATTCTATCTATGTCTCTTTGAAGCCGACAACAGCCCTCCTCACTATCCACAACTCCACCAATCTTCGTATCATCTGCAAATTTACTGACCCACCCTTCAACTCCCTCATCCAAGTCGTTAATGAAAATCACAAACAGCAGAGGACCCAGAACTGATCCCTGCGGTACGCCACTGATAACTGGGCTCCAGGCTGAATATTTGCCATCCACCACAACTCTCTGTCTTCTATCGGTTAGCCAGTTTGTTATCCAACTGGCCAAATTTCCCACTATCCCATGCCTCCTTACTTTCTGCATAAGCCTACCATGGGGAACCTTATCAAATGCCTTACTAAAATCCATGTACACTACATCCACTGCTTTACCTTCATCCACATGCTTGGTCACCTCCTCAAAGAATTCAATAAGACTTGTAAGGCAAGACCTACCCCTCACAAATCCGTGCTGACTATCCCTAATCAAGCAATGCCTTTCCAGATGCTCAGAAATCCTATCCCTCAGTACCCTTTCCATTACTTTGCCTACCACCGAAGTAAGACTAACTGGCCTGTAATTCCCAGGGTTATCCCTATTCCCTTTTTTGAACAGGGGCACGACATTCGCCACTCTCCAATCCTCTGGTACCACCCCTGTTGACAGCGAGGACGAAAAGATCATTGCCAACGGCTCTGCAATTTCATTTCTTGCTTCCCAGAGAATCCTTGGATATATCCCGTCAGGCCCGGGGGACTTGTCTATCCTCAAGTTTTTCAAAACGCGCAACACATCTTCCTTCCTGACAAGTATCTCCTCCAGTGGCAGCCATGTTACCATCTACAAGATGCACTGCAGGAACACAGCAAGGCTCCATAGGCAACATCTTCTAAACCCACGACCACTACCATCTAGAAGGACAAGAGCAGCAGATACCTGGGACTCCACCACTTGGAGGTTTCCCTCCAAGCCACTCACCGCCCACACTTGAAAATATATCGCCGTTCCTTCGCTGTCGCTGGGGCAACATCCTGGAACTCCCTCCCTAACAGCACAGTGGGCATACCTACAACTCAGTGACTGCAATAGTTCAAGAAGGCAACTCACCACCACCTTCTGAAGGGCAACTAGGGATGGGCAATAAATCCTGGCCTAATCAGTGACGCCCCCATCCCGTTAATGCATTTTTTAAAAAAATTCCCAATCTTTGAATGTGACCAGTAAGTTTTTACTTCTCCTCTGCCATTGACGTTTGTCCATCCTCACCTGTATCTTATGAACTTGCCTGTGCTGTCACCCCAGCTATCTGGTCTGGCCTGCACACCATCCAGAAAGTTAGATACCAGTAGATTGCCATGGAAAGGGTCCAGAGAATCATAGTAAAGAAGATTCCAGAGAGGAGTGATAAAATATATACTGAACATCCATTGTTATGATTATGTCACATGATCTTTGATTATGTCACAGGAAACTGATAAACAACCTAAGGTGCATTAGTGACATTGTATTCATTGCAGACACAAGGGATTCTGAGAGATACCTGCGAAAGCAAATCTGATAAGTTCAAAGTACAGATTGAAATTAAATGTGAGAAGATAAAATTGATTAGTATTACAAAGGAAGAGAAGCTTCCAGAAAGTGTGGTCTTAGAATGAGTAATGCAGTAACAGAACAAATGACAAAGATTCTTTACATTGGTGGTGTAACAACAGAGCCTGATGGCAAAAAGTGAAACAAAGGATCGCAACTGATGTATAACTACATGAAGAATGTGTGTAATGTTATATAAACTAATGATTAAAAAGTAGAACCCCTGATGTGTGGTCAACAGCATCATGTGAGGGCGGCACGGCCGCAGAGTGGTTAGCATTGTTACTTCATAGCACCAGGGTCCCAGGTTCGATTCCCGCTTTGTCACTGTCAGTGTGGAGTCTGCACGTTCTCCCCGTGTCTGTGTGGGTTTCCTCCGGGTGCTCCGGTTTCCTCCCACAAGTCCCGAAAGACATGCTGTTAGGTAATTTGGACATTCTGAATTCTCCCTCAGTGTACCCAAACAGGCGCCGGAGTGTGATGACTAGGGGATTTTCACAGTAACTTCATTGCAGTCTTAATGTAAGCTTACTTGTGACACTAATAAAGGTTATTATTATTCATAATAAAAATTACAAGTTGAATGTTGAGGTAAGAAGAATGGTTTCAACTCAGATGCTACAATGGAATATTGAAAACGGCAAACAATAATCTTTTGGGCCCTTGAACTAAGGTTTTAAAAAAAAGTGACGGAGTTGATTCTGAAGAGAAAGTTGGCAAATCTTTACTTCCTGGAAAGTAGGTAGTAATAGATCAAGATGTAGATCAAGGTTGTGATATGATGGTGATGTGCAACATCCGAGGTTGGTACTGCCCTCCTCTATGGAGATGAGCACAGAGCCAGAAGGGTAAATGGCATCAAAGGAGACCATTTGATGGTCTGGTTCAGCACAGTGGGCTAAATAGCTGGCTTGCAATGCAGAACAATGCCAGCAGCACGGGTTCAATTCCTGTACCGTCTCCCCGAACAGGCGCCGGAATGTGGTGACTAGTGGCTTTTCACAGTAACTTAATTGAAGCCTACTTGTGACAATAAGCAATTATTATTTTTTCCATCAAATCCACGTTGGCTCTCTGCAAAACAATTTAGTTTGTCCCATTCCCCGGCTCTCTCCTCGTAACCCTGCAAGTTTATTTCCCTCAAGTTCCCATTCAATTTCTTTTTGAAATCATTCAGCATGTCTGCTTCTGCTACCCTAATAGACAGTAGGTTCGAGGACTTTACCACTCACTGTTTAAAAAGGTTCCTTCTCACAGTGCCCCATACCTTTTTCCCAAAACCTTAAAACTCTCTTCCCTATTTCTGAATCATCAGCAATTGGGAACATCTTTTCTTTCTCTATCTTATCTAAACATGTCAAAATCGTGTACACCTCAATTAAATTTCCCCTCAATCTCCTTTGCTCCAAGGGGCAGCAGGGTAGCATGGTGGTTAGCATAAATGCTTCACAGCTCCAGGGTCCCAGGTTCGATTCCCGGCTGGGTCACTGTCTGTGTGGAGTCTGCACGTCCTCCCCCTGTGTGCGTGGGTTTCCTCCGGGTGCTCCGGTTTCCTCCCACAGTCCAAAGATGTGCGGGTTAGGTGGATTGGCCATGCTAAATTGCCCGTAGTGTCCTAATAAAAGTAAGGTTAAGGGGGGGTTGTTGGGTTACAGGTATAGGGTGGATACGTGGGTTTGAGTAGGGTGATCATGGCTCGGCACAACATTGAGGGCCGAAGGGCCTGTTCTGTGCTGTACTGTTCTATGTTCTATGTAAGACAACAACTTCAGCTTCTCGAGCCTAAACTTGGAGATAAAACTCCTCATTGTTGGAACTATTCGAATAGATTTCTTCTGCACCCTTACACGAACTCTTGCATAAATGGTGTAAGCTGGTCATCTCAAAAACAAATGAGGCACAGGAGAGAGGGAATAAAAACTTATAATAACTGTTGCTGTGTAAATTCCAAGGCTTTGTTATCATTGCTCAACAATAGGAACAAAGGTGAACTACTGAACTATGCATGGTCTTGGTTAGAGAAGGGTAGTAAGATTAAAATATAGTAGTTTACATACAAGGTGAAAAAGAAGTCTAGAAGCATAAGTTAGCACCTCTGCCTCACAGCGCCAGGGACTTGGATTCGACTCTGACCTTGAGTGACTGTGCGGAGTCTGCACATTCTCCCCGTGTCTGCATGCGTTACCTCCGAGTGCTCCGGTTTCCTCCCACAGTCCAAAAATGTGCAGGTTAGATGGATTGGCCACGCTAAATTGCCGCTTAGTGTCCAAAGGTTAGGTGGGTGGCAGGGGAGTAGGCCTGTTTGGGGTGCTCTTTCAGAGGGTCGGTGCGGACTTGATGGGCTGAATGGTCTCCTTCTGCCTGTAGGTATTCAATGATTTTATGATTCTACTTCATTTATTTTGACATACTGACAATCAGGACCTAGCAATCTTTCTACTGGCCAGCAGAGGGCATATGCAAAGCACCAGGGCACCTAAACCCACCCCCCGGGTTAGGGAGACCCAGACTCTTTGTTGCAAATGGCATTCTAATCGACCGAAAGACTGGCTTTAAAAAAGATCAAAACTGTTAAGTTCCTCTGCTGCTTCTCACCTTTGGGCAGCTTTGCGGTTCCAATTTCTTTTAAAAAATTTGTCAGTTAAACAAAGCTGCCCAATTGTTTTTCCCACTCTCAGCAACCAACAGATTTTTCAAAAGGCATTGAACTTGCAAGCTCCTATCATTGAAGTTAGCAGGCAGCAGGAATATTGAATGTTGCTTGCACTGGAAGAATGGATTAGGGGGCAGGCTAATTGCACATTGTAATCGCACATCCATTTGTGAGGGACTGTCACATTTCACCCCATGTTTCAAATTACTCAAATGTACCGTATCCCAAAATGTTATTTTCTTTTGGAAAATATCACACGCGGTTTTCCATCTCTGTATAGCTTTTGAGGAACCTCATCCTGAGCCACATCATTTGAATCATACAGGGGTTATTAACTGGCTATAGATGTTGGAAACAGTTACCATCCTGTTTCTGCCTAAAATCAGGACGGCAGCGAGATCAAGATGGTGAGTGGAACCCAGGAGCTGCCACTCGCCTGTCCGCCCGCTCAAATATCTATGCAGCTGCCACTGGAAACAGGGAAGGGTCTCGATAATAAATCCAATCAGATAACGTAGTTACCATTCCCAACAAAAGTTGTATGTCAGAGCTACATTGCTACAGTTGGATTACCATCCTGGCCAATCCAAGAGGAGGGCCATTTCCTGTGATATTCAGAGAAACCCTCAGTAGCTCTGGTGTTAAATGTGGGAGAGTTTTTGGAGACATTCTGCTTGTATTATGCTGTGGTTTTCAGCTACTTCGATCATTTACAAAGCAGTTGCTGTAGAATGCTCTGGGCTCTTCAGGGGTAACTGGAATCAAATCTTTTTCTTTGTTTGAGTGTTTCTGGCACATTCCAGCCTGGAGGAAGAGCAGCAGCAGGTGGAAAGGGCGAAAAGAGCTGTTGGAGACGTATCTTTATACTTCCAACAGAGTTAATCTCAGGACAACATAGGTTTTGATAGGATCGGTACATACTCTTCACCAAGGATGCTTCAGCAGGTTGTGTCATCGTTGTATTGCTATAACAATACTGTGGACAGCATTGGTCACCTTATTTGAGGAAAAATGTAAATGAATTGGAAGCAGTTCAGGAGGTTTATTGGGCTAATACCTGGAATGGGTAGGTTGTCTTATAAGGGAAGGTCAGACAGGCTGGGGTTGAATCTGCTGGAATTTAGAAGAATAAGAGGTGACTTTGGTTGAAACATATAAGATCCTGAGCGGTTTTGACAGGGGGAGAAGGATACTATGTTTCCTCTTGTTGGAGAATCCTGAACTAGGGTTCACTGCTTAAAAATAAGAGGTCCACCACTTAAGACAGAGCTGAGACAAAATGATTTTTCTCAGAGGGTCATTGGTCTTCTGAAAATGAAATGAAATGAAAATCGCTTATTGTCACAAGTAGGCTTCAAATGAAGTTACTGTGAAAAGCCCCTAGTCGCCACATTCCGGCACCTGTTCGGGGAGGCTGGTACGGGAATTGAACCGTGCTGCTGGCCTTTTGAAGTCTCTTCGAAGAACAACAAAGAACAAGGAAAAGTGCAGAACAGGAACAGGCCCTTCGGCCCTCCAAGCCTGTGCCGTCCATGCTGCCTGTCAGGGGCCCATATCCCTCTATTCCCATCCTATTTATGTATTTGTCAAGACGCCCCTTAAATGTTACTATCGTACTTGCTTCACCACTTCCTCCAGCAGTGGATTCCAGGCACCCAGTACCCTCTGTGTTAAGAATTTCCCTCGCAAATCTTGTCTATATTTTGCCCCTCGCACCTTAAACCTACGTCCCCTAGTAATAGACTCTTCCACCCTGGGAAACAGCTTCTGACTATCAAGGCCCTTCGAATATCTCAGGCAGCTGTGAGTGCCTCAGGATGCATGGATCATGGGAACTCCCAGGGTATTCTGATGTGCTTTGGTTAGGGCATCACCCTGGTGAATGTCTCCTCTTGTGGAGCTCCCCAAGCCCACTTTTGATTCTTCTTTAATAAGGCGTGACCAAATTCAGGTTAAACCTCATAATAATTTATGAGCCCGGAAAATGACCTAAATTCGGTCGTGTTTTCTGGCATTGACCTCTTTTATGGCCTGAACCGTTACACCACTGGGTGCAAGCCATCTTTGTCCATGGGGCAACCCAGGTATGTAACTGTCTTTGACTGAAAGCCACATTTACCTCTCTTCAGACGGACATCCGATTGGGAGAATCTTCTGAGGACCTCTTCCAAATTGTCTAAATGCTCCTTCTCGGTGGCCCCGGAATGAGCACGTCATCCAGGTATACTGCCATTTTGGGTACTCCTGGAGGATGCCTTGCCTCACTCTCTAGAATATTACACACACAGAAATGACTCTGAAGGGGAGTCGAGTATACTCGTATAATCCCCTGCAGGTATTTATGGCCACATACTTTCGATATGCAGTATCCAACTCCAACTGGAGATATGCGTGGCTCATATCCAGTTTTTGTGAACGGGTAGCCCCTAGCAAGCTTAGTGTACAAATCCTCCATACACGGCATGGGATGTCGGTCCAGGCGGGAGGACCTGTTCATGGATTTCTCCGGCTTTAACACCGGGAACCAGTGGTGCAGCCCACTCTGCAAATCACACTGAGTGTATGATGAGAGGTAAATGTGGCTTTCAGTCAAAGAAAAAGTTTTGATACAGACTGTTCGACTGTGGAAGTCCTCGCAGCAAATGGATCCTCGACAACAAATCAATTCGATGGACCACGTTCAAGCTCCACAGCAGCTGAAAACTACTATAATTTAAATTTAAATGGCAGGTCAGCAAGCTGTAGAAATATAAAATTCATTTATCTACATCGATGGCGAAGACAAAAGCAAATTTGGAGTGAAGTTTGATGACCACTGCAAGATGCAGACAACCGAAATACTGGAGCGTTTCAGGTTTCATAAGAGGTTGCAGAAAAACGGCGAATTGATCACAAGCTTTGTCACCAACATAAAACAGCTAGCACAAACATGGAATTTTGCTGATTTACATGACTCTTTAATCAGAGATCAAATTGATTATGGACTAAAGGATGAAAGCCTAAGAGAAGCATTACTAAGACAGAATGATTTAACTCTCAAAATAGCAATAGGAAAATGCATTTCACATGAGAAGAATAGAAATCAATACTTGGAATTTTATCACCGAGAAAAGGGCGCGAAAGTCCGCCACGAGGTTGAGAATGTTAAAATGGTGTCGCAGACAGCAAAGAAGCACATTCGAGACGGCAGCTATCTTGCGCGGGCACATTCCAACTCGGGACATGTGCAGATCGTTCAGAAATGCGAGACTCAACGGAAGAAGTCTGCGCATGTGCGAACGTCACTCATGAGTCAGAGAGATGATGTCATGACGTGCTACAGATGTGGTAATGCCCACTTATAGCGGAATTGTCCTGCTCAGAGAAAAAGGTGTTTAAAATTCTCAAAACTTGACCATTTCGCTTCTCAGTGTAAATCAACAGCAATTGTCCCAATACAACACAGCAAAAGCATTTCAATGTTAGATCCATCGATAAAACAGAAAACAAAAATTCACAAAAGAATTTCTCAGAAAATGATGAAAGTTTTTCTCTGGAAAATACGTTTTCTGTTGGCACCATTGATATCTCAGAGGATCTTCAATCAATATCAAAGGATCTTCAATCAACATCAAAGGCGCCTCATCGAATTAACTTCATTGACAACAACAATGAATGGACAACGACAGTACATTTGAATAACAGCCCAATATTATTCAAGCTTGACACTGGTGCTTCCCTCCACTAACTTGATGAATTGCAAGGATCTCTCATCAATCCAAGGAGATTACGAGATTGTACCTGCGGCATGCAAGTTAAAATATTATAATGGTAACCAAATTTTGTCACATAGATCGTGCCATTTTAAAGTTGTCAACAAAGAAGTGCAGCAAACACTTTGTTTTGAAATTGTGGATGATCACAAAACTTCTTTATTAGGTGCTTTATTAGGCAAGGAGTTGCAGTTAATTCAAACAATCTTCATGCACACAAATGAGACATCATGACTGGAAGAAGACATTCAACAATTACTAAGTGATACTCTGGGCACATTGCCATACCAGTGCAAATTGTTTTGCACAAAAAGGATGCAAAACCTGGCAGCACAGTGGCGCAGTGGGTTAGCCCTGCTGCCTCACGGCGCCGAGGTCCCAGATTTGATCCCGGCTCTGGGTCACTGTCCGTGTGGAGTTTGCACATTCTCCCCGTGTTTTTGCCCCCACAACCCAAAGTAGTAGGTGGATTGGTCACGCTAAAAAATTGTCCCTTCATTTGAAAAAAAATTAATTGGGTACTCTAAATTTCTTTTATAAATTTATTTAGAAAGGATGCAAAACCTGTCATACATCCACCTAGAAGAGCTCCAGCACCTGTACGAGAGAGATTAAAAGCTGAATTGCAGAGATTACAATATTAAGGCATAATTTCCAAAGTCACACTATTCCATTTTCATCCATGTGTCTATCCAGTGACCACTTAAATGCCCTTAAAGTTGGCGAGTCTACTACTGTTGCAGGCAGGGCGTTCCATACCCCTACTACTCTCTGAGTAAAGAAACTGCCTCTGACATCTGTCCTATATCTACCACCCCTCAATTTAAAGATATGTCCCCTCGTGTTGGTCATCACCATCCGAGGAAAAAGACTCTCACTGTCCACCCTATCTAACCCTCTGACTATCTTATATGTCTCTATTAAGTCACCTCTCAGCCTTCTCCTCTCTAACGAAAACAACCTCAAGTCCCTGAGCCTTTCCTCGTAAGACCTTCCCTCCATACCAGGCAACATCCTAGTAAATCTCCTCTGAACCCTTTCCAAAGCTTCCACATCCTTCCTATAATGTGGTGACCAGAATTGCACGCAGTACTCCAGGTGCGGCCGCACCAGAGTTATGTACAGCTGCAGCATGACCTTGTGGCTCCGAAACTCAATCCCCCTGCTGATAAAGGCTAGCACACCATATGCCTTCTTAACAGCCCTATTAACCTGGGTGGCAACTTTCAGGGATTTATGTACCGTAATTTCCGGACTATAAAGCGCACCTGACTATAAGCCGCACCCACTGATTTTGAAATTTTTTTTTATTTTGAACATAAATAAGCCGCACACGTATATAAGCCGCAGGTGCTTACCGGTACATTGAAACAAATGAGCTTTACACAGGCTTTAACGAAATACGGCTTGTAACAAAAATAAAAAATTAGCGGTAAAGAATAGCCTACCAAGAAAGTCATTGGTCACTGTGGAGCGAAATCAATCCGATTAAGCTCTTAAGATTAACATAGAATCATCAGTTTGAAACATTAAAAATAAATAAATCATGTGTAAAAAGAAGTATTTTATTACTGATCGTAATCAAGATATCACCAACCCAGGTGATCAGAGTCACTATCCTCCTCTTGTGCACTGAAACCACTGAAGTCATCTCCTTCAGTGTCAGAGTTGAATAGCCTCAGAATTGCTTCATCCGATGTTGGATTGTTTTCATTGTCGCTCTCATCACTTTCATCCGGAGGCAAATTTCCCGCTGAGCTCATGCTGCCCTCTTCAACACGCAGCAATCCAGCTTTTCGAAACCCGTTGATGATAGTGGATTTTTTAACAATGCTCCACGCTGTCAGGACCCACTGGCAGACTTGACCATAAGTTGCTCTTCGCATGCGGCCCGTTTTAGTGAAGGATTTCTCCCCACTTGTCATCCAAGCCTCCCACTGAACACGAAGCGCCACCTTAAATGCACGATTTAAACTGATGTCGAGTGGCTGTAAATACTTTGTTGTGCCCCCAGGAATCACAGCTGGAATTGAGTTTGTCCTCTTGATGGCTTCTTTCACAGAATCTGTTATGTGGGCCCTCATGCTGTCCAAAACGAGCAATGCCTTGTTCCTGTGAAAGAATCCTCCCGGTCGCTTGCCGTAGCACTCCGTATGCCATTCATGCATTAGGCTTTCCGTCATCCATCCTTTCTTGTTGACTCTCACAACAATTCCTGGAGGGAATTTTTCTTTTGGTATCGTTGTGCGTTTGAAAATCACCATCGGTGGAAGCTTTTCTCCCGATGCCGTGCAACTCAGAACACAGGTGAAGTGCGTTTTTTCATGCCCAGTTGTTTTCAGCATGACGGATGATTCACCTTTCCTGTTGACAGTCCGAGTGAGAGGCAGGTCAAATGTCAGAGGAACCTCATCCATATTTATGATATTGTGCGGGCCAATGGAATGCTCCGCTATCTTTGCATCAATGAATTTGTGGAAGTTTGAAATTTTTTCCTCGTAGTCGGGAGGGAGCTGCTGACACAAACTCGTCCGTACCCTGATGGACAGGCCTTTACGTCTCATAAATCTGAGACACCACGATGGTCCACCTCTAAAATTCTCAAACTTCATTGCGGTGGCGATTGTTTTGGCTTTCAGTCGGATCTGTACAGTTGAAACACCTCGGCCGTCTGCTCTCTGCATGTTGACCCAGTCTTCGAGCTCATTTTCTAGTTCGGGCCATCTGCTTTTCTTCCCTCTGAAAGCTTTAGTTGTCTTTTTGCACTGAGTCAATTCCTCACGCTGCTGTTTCCAACGTCTTATCATCGACTCATTAAGACCAAGCTCTAGTGCAGCAGCTCTATTTCCTTTTCCAACAGCCAGATCGATCGCCTTCAACTTGAAAGCTGCATCATATGCATTTCTCCGTGTCTTTGCCATGATGAGGGTGAGGTGACAAAATGACTACCGTAATCAGAATGATGGGATGTTTGAGCGCGCTCGATTTAATCTAAACAGTAAACTAAAAAGTTACATTGTTTTACCTTGACCTGTTACGCAATTTCATTGGTTTAATGAAAGCGGGAAAAATCCATAAATAAGCCGCGTCGTTGTATAAGCCGCGAGGTTCAAAACGTGGGAAATAAGTAGCGGCTTATAGTCCGGAAACTACGGTACCTGGATGCCGAGATCTCTCTGTTCATCTACACTACCAAGAATCTTGCCATTAGCCCAGTACTCTGCATTCCTGTTACTCCTTCCAAAGTGAACCACCTCACACTTTTCCGCATTAAACTCCACTGCCACCTCTCAACCCAGCTCTGCAGCTTATCTATGTCCCTCTGTATCCTATAACATCCTTCAGCACTATCCACAACTCCACCGACCTTCGTGTCATCTGCAAATTTACTAACCCATCCTTCTACACCCTCTTCCAGGTCATTTATAAAAATGACAAACAGCAGTGGCCCCAAAACAGATCCTTGCGGTACACCACTAGTAACTGAACTCCAGGATGAACATTTGCCATCAACCACCACCCTCTGTCTTCTTTCAGCTAGCCAATTACTGATCCAAACCGCTAAATCACCTTCAATCCCATACTTCCTTATTTTCTGCAATAGCCTACCGTGGGGAACCTTATCGAACGCCTTACTGAAATCCATATACACCACATCAACCGCTTTACCCTCATCCACCTGTTTGGTCACCTTCTCAAAAAACTCAATAAGGTTTGTGAGGCATGACCTACCCTTCACAAAACCGTGTTGACTATCGCTAATCAACTTGTTCTTTTCAAGATGATTATAAACCCTATCACTTATAACCTTTTCCAACATTTTACCCACAACCGAAGTAAGGCTCACAGGTCTATAATTACCAGGGTTGTCTCTACTCCCCTTCTTGAACAAGGGGACAACATTTGCTATCCTCCAGTCTTCCGGCACTATTCCTGTCAACAAAGACGACATAAAGATCAAGGACAAAGGCTCTGCAATCTCCTCCCTGGCTTCCCAGAGAATCCTAGGATAAATCCCATCTGGCCCAGGGGACTTATCTATTTTGACATTTTCCAAAATTGCTAACACCTCCTCCTTTTGAACCTCAATTCCATCTAGCCTGGTCGACTGAACCTGAGTGTTCTCCTCGACAACATTGTCTTTCTCCAGTGTAAACACTGACGAAAAATATCCATTTAACGCTTCCCCTATCTCCTCTGATTCCACACACAACTTTCCACTACTATCCTTGATTGGCCCTAATCTTACTCTAGTCATTCTTTTGTTCCTGATATACCTATAGAAAGCCTTAGGGTTTTCCTTGATCCTATCCGCCAACGACTTTTCGTGTCCTCTCCTCGCTCTTCTTAACTCTCCCTTTAGGTCCTTCCTGGCTAACTTGTAACTCTCAAGTGCCCTAACTGAGCCTTCAGGTCTCATCCTAACATAAGCCTTCTTCTTCCTCTTGACAAGTGCTTCAACTTCCTTAGTAAACCACGGTTCCCTTGCTCGACAACTTCCTCCCTGCCTGACAGGTACATACTTATCAAGGACACGCAGTAGCTGTTCCTTGAAAAAGCTCCACATTTCGATTGTACCCATCCCCTGCAGTTTCCTTCCCCATCCTATACATCCTAAATCTTGCCGAATAGCATCATAATTGCCTTTCCCCCAGCTATAATTCTCGCCTTGCGGTATATACCTATCCCTGCCCATTGCTAAAGTAAACATAACCGAGTTGTGATCACTATCACCAAAGTGCTCACCTACATCTAGGTGCCTCTCGACCAATCGGGGAGCCGTCACATGACTGGTCTCAACCAACCGGTCGATAGGCACATGACCGACCAGGACCAATGGTAAGCCGGTGTTCTGCACCAATGGCAGGCAGCTATGCTAATCATACCACCACAAAAGTATTCAAACAGAACTTACTGTGGTAGATGGCATAGTATTAAGAAATGATAGGATTGTCATTCCATCAAATCTCAGGTCAGAGATCCTCAGCAAAATTCATGAAGAACATCTCGACACCGAGAAGTGCAAAAGAAGAGCTAGATAAGCTGTGTATTGGCTGGGAATAAACAAAAACATTGCTGAGGTGATAATGTTGTGTTCGACATGTCAACAGCATCAACCGGCACAATGTAAAGAAACACTATAACAACCTGACATTGCTACGTCACTATGGGTGAAAGTAGGCATTGACTTGTTCCATGCAAGTGGAAAGACTATGTTCTTATCATTGATTATTATTCCAACTTTCCGGAAGTAATGAGACTACCTGATCTCACCTCCACAGCAGTGATCAAAGCGTGTAAGACATTTTTTGCGAGACATGGCATTCCGCAAACTGCAATGCCAGATAATGGTCCATGCTTTGCAGGCTGGGAGTGGACGGAATATTCAAGAACATATAACTTCAACTACATTACCGCAAAATCATCATTTTCCTCAATCAGAAAAAGTGGAGAAAGGTGTACACATTGTGAAGCAATTGTTAAGCAAAGCAAGAGATTTGCAATCGGATTTTACTTGGCTTTACTATCATACAGAGCTTCTCCATTAAATTCAGGTTCATCTCCAGCTCAAATGTTGTACAATCGTCAAATAAGAACAACTCTACTGAAAATTCATGTTGGTGATCCAGATCAACTGGATGTGCTGAAAAGAATTCAACAGCAACGTGACAAACAACAAAGTTATGATGACATGCATGCAAAACCACTGAAACCTCTAACATTAGATGACATTGTTGGAATCAGACATCCTGATGGAGGATGGTCTGATACATCTATGATTATTGGGCAAATATCACCACGCTCTACATAATCAAAACTGCAGAAGGTGGATTGATTAGAAGGAATAGCCGTGACCTTTTGAAAGTGCACATTCGTCAACCTGTCTTTCCAACTTTGAATTTAAATCAATCTTTAAGTCAACATGTGAATATCAAATATCCTGTTGAAAGTGAACAGAAGGACATTAAAGTGTCAACTTCTCCAAACAAATTAAGATAAACCAGATGAAGAAGAAAATTGAATCATTTGAACTTATGAACATTTGACTGATTGATTCATAACTGATGTACTGTGCATGACAAAATACTTCATTTCTTATGTACAATTTTCTTTATCGTGTATGTAGAAAAATGTAACACAAAAAAGAGGATGTAATAATATCTGTATATGTTAATACATGATTAATTAATATGCAGTCAGTACAGTCAGATGATCACTAGATGGCAACACTAACAGGAACTATATAAGGAATTTCCAGCTCTTTCTTAGTGTTAGTGTGAATGTATTGCAGCTAGAGTATAGAAGTGACCAGCTCAGAGTGCAGCATATTGTATTAATTGTTAATTTAATCTAATCTTAGTTAATTCTATTACTAGTCAAAGTATTAAAGTAAAAGAACTCACAAGTATATTATTTTGTTACTCAATAAATAATTTGTCATCAACTGGAAGACTTTGACAGTTTATCATCAAGTTAAATACAACTCAGCAAATCAAATGAGTAATCTATATTACATCTCTGAAATATAACAGATCCCACATTGGCAAACCATCGGCACATATTTAACATGGTGGATTCTAGGGGAACCCCCCCCCCCCCCCCCCCCCCCCCCCCGAAGCTCTACGTTATGGAGGATGGCAACCTCCTGTGAAAAGCTCATGTGGTAATCCCACGGCTGGGCCAAGAGTTGATCCTGCAGGACTGCACAGTGGACACCCAGGAGCTTCGAAGATGAAGATGCTGGTGAGGAGCTAGCTATGTCTGGTGACCAGGGATCAATATTGGCATTGAGAGCGTGGAGAAAAGGTACCCAGCATGTCAGGAGCACAAGAAGCTCCCTCTGTAGGCCTTGCTTCATCCCTCGGAATGGTCAGGATGCCCCTGGGTGCAGTTACATACTGACATGAGGAGGCAATGGCATAGTGGTATTGTCCTGGACCCAGAGACCCAGGGTAATGCACTAGGGTCCTGAGTTCAAATCCCACCACAGATGGAAATAAAAGTCTAATGATGACATGAATCCATTGTCGTAAAAACCCAGCTGATTTACTAATGTCATCAGGGAAGGAAATCTGCGACCCTTACTCGGTCTGACCTACATGTGACTCCAGATCCATACACTGATGCAGTTGACTCTTAACTGCCCCTCTTTGCAATGGCCTAGCAAGCCACTCAGTTCAAGTGCAACTGGGATGGGCAACAAATGTTGGCCCAGCCAGCAATGCCCAAATCCCAAAAACAAATTTTAAAAATCTTCACCGGACCTTTCATGGGGTCCATGTTTTTGGTCCTTGTAGGCACCCAATACCTCAATAGCTCAATACTGGGATCCCGCAAATCTGCATACTTAGCCCCCTACTTTACTCCCAATGCACACATGACTGTGGATAAATTTGGCTCCAACTCCATCTACAAATTTGCTGACAACATGACCATAGTGGTTTAGATCTCGAACAACGATGAGTCAAAATACAGGAACGGAGATAGAGAACCTAGTGGAATGGTGTAATGACAACAATCTCTCCCTCAATGTCAGCAAAATTAAAGAGCTGGTCATTGACTTCAGGAAGAGAAGTATTGTACACACCCTAGTCAGCATCAACGGGGCAGAGGTGGAGATGGTCGACAGCTTCAAATTCCTGGATGTGCACATCACCAACAATCTGTCCTGGTCCACCCATGTTGATGCTGCGATCAGGAAAGCACCACAGCGCCTATACTTCCTCAGGAAACTAAGGAAATTCGTCATGTCCACATTGACTTTTACCAACTTTTACAGGTACACCATAGAAAGCATCCTATCTGGCTGTATCACAGTGTGGTATGGCAACTGCTCGGCCCAAGACCGTAAGAAACTAGAGAGTCATGACCAGCCCCAGTCCAACATGCAAACCCACCTCCCATCCATTGACTCTGTCTACACCTCCTGCTGCCTTGGGAAAGCGGGCAGCATAACCAAAGATCCCTCCCACCCGGCTTACTCACTCTTCCAACTTCTTCCATCTGGCAGGAGATACAAAAGTCTGAGAGACAAGAGATGAAATCGCTGGGCCTCTAACAGAAATCTCTGTGTCCTCGTTGGCCACAGGTGAGATCCCAGAGGATTGGAAGATAGCCAATGTTGTACCGTTATTTAAGAAAGGTTGCAAGGATAACCGGGGTAACTATAGGCCAGTGAGCTTGACGTCAGTGATAGTGAAATTGTTGGAAAAGATTCTCAGAGATAGGATCTATGCACATTTGAAAGTGAATGGTCTTATTAGTGACAGCCAGCATGGTTTTGTACGAGGGAGGTCATGTCTCACTAATTTAATTGAGTTTTTTGAGGAGGTGACAAAAATGATTTACGAGAGAAGGGCTGTGGATGTTGTCTACATGGACTTCAGTAAAGCATTTGATAAGGTCCCACATGGCAGGCTGGTACAAAAGATTAAATAACATGGGATCAAGGGTGAACTAGCTGGATGGATTCAGAACTGGCTTGGCCATAGAAGACAGTGGAAGGGTGTTTTTCCGAATGGAGGTCTGTAATTAGTGGTGTTCTGCAGGGATCAGTATTGGGACCTCTGCTCTTTGTAACCTATATATAAATGATTTGGAAGAAAATGTAGCAGGTCTGATTAGCTAATGGTCATAATGTTCATAAGTTAGCAAGTGGTAAAGAAAGCAGATGGCATGCTTGCCATCACAGGATGGGGTATCGAGTATAAAAGCTCAAAAATTATGTTACAGTTATATAGAACGTTGGTTAGACAACATTTGGAATACAGTGTCCAATTCTGGTCACCACACTACCAGAAGGACAAAGAATAAAGAACAAAGAAAATTACAGCACAGGAACAGGCAAAGGGCCCTCCCAGCCTGCGCTGATCCAGGTCCTTTATCTAAACCTGTTGCCCGCCCATTCATATATCTGTCCAGATATATAAGCACAAGCTTGTTGCTATCCACCCTGTCCATACCTCTCATAATTTTGTAGACCTCAATCAGGTCTCCACCTCAACCTCCGTCTTTCCAACGAAAACAATCCTAACCTACTCAACCTTTCTTCATAGCTAGCACCCTCCATACCAGGAAACATCCTGGTGAACCTCCTCTGCACCCTCTCTAAAGCATCCACATCATCTGGTAATGTGGCGACCAGAACTGCACGCAGTATTCCAAATGTAGCCTAACCAAAGTCCTATACAACTTTAACATGACCTGCCGACTCTTGTACTCAATACCCCGTCCGATGAAGGCAAGCATGCTGTATGCCTTCTTGACCACTCTATCGAACTGCGTTGCCACCTTCAGGGTACAATGGACCTGAACTCCCAGATCTCTCTGTACATCAATTTTCCCCAGGACTCTTCCATTGATCATATAATCCGCTCTTGAATTAGATCTTCCAAAATGCATCACCTCGCATTTGCCTGGATTGAACTCCATCTGCCATTTCTCTGCCCAACTCTCCTATCTATCTATATTTTGCTGTATTCTCTGACAGTCCTCCTCGCTATCTGCAACTCCACCAATCTTAGTATCATCTGCAAACTTTCTAATCAGACCACCTATACCTTCGTCCAGATCATTTATGTATATCACAAACAACAGTGGTCCGAGCACGGATCCCTGTGGAACACCACTAGTCACGTTTCTCCATTTTGAGACACTCCCTTCCACCACTACTCTCTGTCTCCTGTTGCCCAGCCAGTTCTTCATCCGTCTAGACTCTAGCTAGTACACCCTGAACCCCATACGACTTCACTTTTTCCATCAACCTGCCATGGGAAACTTTATCAAACGCCTTACTGAAGTCCATGTATATGACATCTACAGCCCTTCCCTCATCAATTAACTTTGTCACTTCCTCAAAGAATTCTATTAGGTTTGTAAGACATGACCTTACCTGCACAAAACCATACTGCCTATCACTGATAAGTCTATTTGCTTCCAAATATGAATAGATCCTATCCCTCAGTATCTTCTCCAACAGTTTGCCTACCACTGACGTCAAGCTCACAGGTCCATAATCCCCTGGATTATCCCTGCTACCCTTCTTAAACAAAGGGACAACATTAGCAATTCTCCAGTCCTCCGGGACCCCACCCATGCTCAAGGATGCTGCAAAGATATCTGTTAAGGCCCAGCTATTTCGTCCCTCGCTTCCCTCAGTAACCTGGGATACATCCCATCTGGACCTGGGGACTTGTCCACCTTAATGCCTTTTAGAATACCCAAAATCTCCCCCTTCCTTATGCCGACATGACCTAGAGTATTTAAACATCCATCCCTAGCCTCAACATCCGTCATGTCCCTCTCGTTGTTGAATACCGATGCAAAGTACTCATTAAGAATCTCACCCATTTCCTCTGACTCCATGCATAAATTCCCTCTTTTGGCTTTGAGTGGGCCAATCCTTTCTCTAGTTACCCTCTTGCTACTTATATAAAAATAAAATGCTTTGGGATTTTCCTTAACCCTGTTAGCCAAAGATATTTCATGACCCCTTTTAGCCCTCTTTATTGCGCGTTTGAGATTTGTCCTACTTTCCCGATATTCCTCCAAAGCTTCATCAGTTTTAAGTTGCCTTGATCTTATGTATGCTTCCTTTTTCATGTTAGCTAGTCTCACAATTCCACCCGTCATCCATGGTTCCCTAATCTTGCCATTTCTATCCCTCATTTTTACAGGGACATGTCTGTCCTACACTCTAATCAACCTTTCCTTAAAAGACTCCCACATTTCAAATGTGGATTTACCCTTAAACGGCTGCTCCCAATCCACATTCCCTAGCTCCTGCCGAATTTTGTTATACTTGGCCTTTCCCCAATTTAGCACTCTTCCTTTAGGACCACTCTCGTCTTTGTCCATGAGTATTCTAAAACTTACGGAATTGTGATCGCTTTTCCCAAAGTAATCACCGACTGAAACTTCAACCACCTGGCCGGGATCATTCCCCAATACCAGGTCCAGTATGTCCCTTTCCCAAGTTGGACTATTTACAAACTGCTCTAAAAAAAACTCTCCTGGATGCTCCTTACAAATTCTGCTCCATCTACGCCTCCAACACTACATGAGTCCCATTCAATGTTGGGGAAGTTGAAAATGAAATGAAATGAAAATCGCTTATTGTCACAAGTAGGTTTCAAATGAAGTTACTGTGAAAAGCCCCTAGTCACCACATTCCGGCGCCTGTTCAGGGAGGCTGAAAATCTCCCATCACAACCACCCTCTTGCCCCTACATTTTTCTATAATCTGTCTACATATTTGTACCTCTACTTCACCCTCGCTTTTGCGAGCCTGTAGTAAAGTCCCAACAATGTTACTGCACCCTTCCTATTTCTTAGCTCTACCCATATTGCCTCAGTGCTCGAATCCTCCATCGTGCCCTCCTTAATCACAGCTGTGATATCATCTCTGACCAGTAATGCAACTCCTCCACCCCTTTTACCTCCCTCTCTATCCCTCCTGAAGCAGCTACACTCTAGGATATTTAGTTGCCAGTCTTGCCCGTCCATCAGCCAAGTCTCAGTAATATCAATAACATCATATTCCCAGGTACTAATCCAAGCCCTAAATTCATCTGCCTTACCTGCTACACTTCTCGCATTAAAACAAATGCACCTCAGACCACCTGTCCCTTTGCGTTCATCATCTCTTCCCTGTCTACTCTTACCCTTAGTCACAATGAGTTTATTATCTAGCACCTTACTGGCTTTAGTTGCTGCCTCTTTACCGACCTTTAACTTCCTAATCTGGTTCCCATCCCCCTGCCACATTAGTTTAAAACCTCCCCAACAGTGTTAGTTTAAAACTTGAAGGCTTTGGAGAGAGAACAGAAAATGTTTACCAGGATGTTGTCTGGTATGGAGGGTATTAGCTATAAGGAGAGATTTGTGAGGCAAGACTTACCCTTCACGAATCCGTGTTGACTATCCCGGATTACGCTGCATCTTTCCAAATGGTCATAAATGCTATCCTTCAGGACCTTTTCCATTAACTTACCGACCACCGAAGTAAGACTAACTGGCCTATAATTACCAGGGTCATTCCTATTCCCTTTCTTGAACAGAGGAACAACATTCGCCACTCTCCAGTCCTCTGGCACTATCCCCGTGGACAGTGAGGACCCAAAGATCAAAGCCAAAGGCTCTGGAATCTCATCCCTTGCTTCCCAAAGAATCCTTGGATATATCCCATCTGGCCCAGGGGACTTGTCAACCCTCAGGTTTTTCAAAATTGCTAATACATCCTTCCTCAGAACATCTACCTCCTCCAGCCTACCTGCCTGTATCACACTTTCATCTTCAAAAACATGGCCCCTCTCCTTGGTGAGCACTGAAGAAAAGTATTAATTCAACGCCTCTCCAATTTCTTCTGACTCCATGCACAAGTTCCCACTACTGTCTTTGACCTCCTCCAGCCTACCTGCCTGTATCACACTTTCATCTTCAAAAACATGGCCCCTCTCCTTGGTGAGCACTGAAGAAAAGTATTAATTCAACGCCTCTCCAATTTCTTCTGACTCCATGCACAAGTTCCCACTACTGTCTTTGACCGGCCCTACCCTCGCCCTGGTCATTCTTTTATTTCTCACATAAGAGTAAAAAGCCTTGGGGTTTTCCTTGATCCGATCCGCCAAGGACTTCTCATGCCCCCTCCTAGCTCTCCTAAGCCCTTTTTTTAAAGCTCATTCCTTGCTACCTTGTAACCCTCAAGTGACCCAACTGAAACTTGTTTTCTCATCCTTACATACTCTTCCTTTTTCCTCTTGACAAGACATTCAACCTCTTTTGTGAACTATGATTCCCTCACACGGCCATTTCCTCCCTGCCTGACAGGGACATACCTATCAAGGACACGCAGTATTTGTTCCTTGAACAAGCTCTACTTTTCATTTGTGCCTTTCCCTGACAGTTTCTGTTCCCATCTTATGCTCCCTAATTCTTGCCTAATCACATCATAATTACCCCTCCCCCAATTATAAACCTTGCCCTGCTGTATAGCCCTATCCCGCTCCATTGCAAAACTGAAAGACACCGAATTGTGGTCACTATCTCCAAAGTGCTCTCCCACAAACAAATCTAACACTTGGCCCGGTTCATTACCCAGTACCAAATTAAATGTGGCCCCCCCTCTTGTCGGTCTATTCACATATTGTGTCAGGAAACTCTCCTGCACACACTGTACAAAGTCTGCCCCATCTGAACTGTTCGACCTATTGAGGTTCCAATCTATATTTGGAAAGTTAAAGTCACCCATGACAACTACTCTGTGAGCTCCACACCTATCCATAATCTATTTTGCAATTTCTTCCTCCACATCCCTATTACTATTTGGGGGCCTATAGAAAACTCCTAACAATGTGACCACTCCTTTCCTATTTCTAACTTCGGCCCATATTACCTCAGTAGGCAGATCCCCTTCGAACTGCCTTACTGCAGCCGTTAAACTATCCTTGATTAACAATGCTACTCCTCCACCTCTTTTACCACTTTCCCTACTCTTACTGAAACATCTATACCCTGGAACTTCCAACAACCATTCCTGTCCCTGTTCTAACCATGTCTCCGTAACGGCCACAACATCTTGGTCCCAAGTACTGATCCACGCTCCAAGTTCACCTACCTTATTCCGGATACTCCTTGCATTGAAGTACACACACTTCAACCCACCTTTCTGTCTGCCGGTACACTCCTGCGACCTTGATACCCTCCTCAGTACCTCACTACTCTCAACACTGGCTTCTGGACTACAGCTCATTTTCCCAGCCCCCTGTCAAATTAGTTTAACCCCCCCCCCCCCTCTCCCGCCCCCCCCGAAGAGCAGTAGCAAATTTCCCTCCCAGGATATTGGTGCCCCTCTGGTTCAGGTGCAGAACCGTCCTGTCTGTACAGGTCCCACCTTCCCCAGAATGTGCTCCAATTATCCACGTACCTGAAACCCTCCCTCCTACACCATCCTGGCAGCCACAGGTTCATCTGCACTCTCTCCCTGTTCCTCACCTCACTAGCACGTGGCACCGGCAACAAACCAGAGATGACAACATGGTTTGTCCTGGCTCTCAGCTTCCACCCTAGCTCCCTAAATTCCAGTTTTAAATCCCCGTCCCTTCTCTTACCTATGTCGTTGGTACCGATGTGTACAACGACTTGTGACTGTTTTCCCTCCCCCTTAAGGATTCTGAAAACACGGTCCGAGACGTCACGGACCCTGGCACCCGGGAGGCAACATACCATCCGTGAGTCTGTTTCGCTGATGGATCCCAATAGAGTCATAGAACTTTACAACATGGAAAGAGGCTCTTTGGCCCATCTTGTCTGTACCAGACGTCAAACACCTGTCTGTTCTAATGCTATTTTCCAGTACTTGGTCCTTAGCCTTGTATGCTATGACGTTTCAAGTGCTCATCAAAATGCTTCTTAAATGTTGTGAGGGTTCTTGCCTTTAACACCCTTTCACGCAGTGAGTTCCAGATTTCTGAGTGAAAAGGTTTTTCCTCAAACCCCCTCTAAATCTCCTGCACCTTATCTTCAATCTATACCCCCTGGTTATTGGCCCCTCTACTAAGGGATACATTTTTCCCAATCTACTCTATCCATGTCCTTCATAATTTTATACGCCTCAATCAGGTCCTCGCTCAGCCTTCTTTGCTCTCAGGAAAACAACTTCAGCCTATCCAGCCTCTCTTCATAGCTCCAGCCCAGGCAACATCATGATGAATCTCCTCTGCACCCTTTCTAGTGCAATCACATCCATCCAATAGTGTGGCGACCAGGACTATACACAGCACTCTAGTTGTGGCCCAATGGGTCTTTTATACAGCTCCATCATAACCTCCCAAGATTCCTCTGGCCCCCTGTACTTCCTAATGTCCTACCATTCATTGTGTATTCCCTTGCCTTGTTAGTCCTCTCAAAATGCACCACCTCACACTTTTCAGAGTTAATTTCCATTTGCTACTGTTCTGCCCATCTGATCAGCCAGTCTATATCGCCCTGCAATCTGAGGCTTTCGTCCTCGCTATTTACCAGAGCACCAACTTTTGTGTCATGTGCAAACTTACTGATCATACCCCCCACATTCACTAATCAAACCACTTACATTTTCCTTCAAATAATTTATATGCATTACAAGCAGCAAGGGTCCCAGCACTGATCCCTGAGGAACACCACTAGTCACAAACAGCCCTCCATTCAGAAACGCACCCTTCCACTGCTACCCTCTATCTTCTATGACCTAGCCAGTTCTGTATCCATCTTACCAGCTCACCTCTGATCCCATGCGACTTCACCTTTTGTACCAGTCTGCCATAAGGGACCTTATCAAAAGCCTTACTGAAATCTATGTAGGCAACATCCACTGCCCTACCCTCATCAATCATCTTTGTCACTTCCTCAAAAAACTCGATCAAGTAAGACACGGCCTCCCCGTCACAAAACCATGTTGGCTCTTGCTAATATATCCACTTATTTCCAAGTGGGAATAAATCCTTTCTCCAATAATTCCCCTACCACTCAAGTAAGGCTCACCAGCCTGTAATTACTTGGATTATCCTTGCTTAAACAAAGAAACAACATTGGCTATTCTCCAATCCTCTGGGACCTCCCCTGTAGCCAGTGAGGACACGATTTCTTTCAGAAATTTCCTCCCTTGCCTCTCTCAGTATTCTGGGGTATATCCCATCAGTACCTGGGGACTTGTCTACCTTCATGTTTTTCAAGACCCCCAAAACCTCCAAACTATCTACACAACCTTCCCCAGACTCATCATTCACCAAGTCCATCACTTTGGTGAATATTGATGCAAAGTATTCATTTAATACCTCACCCATTTCCTCTGGCTCCACGCGTAGATTCTCTCCCCTGTTCTTGAGTGGGCCAACACTCTTCCTGGCTACCCTCTTCCTCTTTATATATGTATAAAAAGCCTTGGGATTTTCCTTAATCCTGCTGGCCAATGACTTTTCGTGACCCCTTTTAGCCCTTGTGACAAATGCTTTCTTTTTCTTTTTGACTATGCTCACAATATCTCTTGTTATCCAAGATTCCCGAAACTTGCCATACTTTGATTGCTCACAGGCTATTTGTGAGGTTTTGAGGGCTGCTACGTGACATATGGGATCTACCACTCTGCCTACATTGGCCAAAAATGTTTGTGAACAACTGTCATGGATACATGGCTGGGTGGGGTAGTTATTGTATGTACTGTGATGCACTAAGCATGACAACTAAATGGGGCAGGCCAGAAGGACCAGCCAGCCCCTTCCCATTTATCATTGTTTATATGTTTTGCATATTCTTTATGTTGGATTTGGCAATGTTGCATTGGAACACACTTTCAAGTCTTTTCATTTCACTGCGGCACGGTAGCACAGTGTTTAGCACTGCTGCCTCACAGCACCAGGGACCCGGGTGTTATATTACCCTTGGTGGTAATATGTTGTGTTCTTTGTCTTTTCTTCCAGAATGATCCGATATGTTGTTGACAAAGACTCCACCAATCATAAGATTGAAACAAAACTAATTAATTATGAAACTATTGATTAAATGAAGTTTGCACACTCTACTGAGCTGCAGTTAATAATTAAGTAATATTGAATCTGTCTAGCAGTACTCAATAATCTAAATAGTCACAGACTACACTACGATCTAACCTCGTGTTAACTCTGTCTAATCTAATCTTCTCCTAATGCGATTATCATGCTTTCTCCTTCACTAATACCCAGAATTCCCTCAGGGTCTGATTTATGTACAGAGAACTGGTGGTGCCCTCTAGTGTTTGAATTACACAGAGATGTTATAATTAACCCTTCACCAACCTGACTATATACATATATACATATACATATTGAGCATTGCCCAAACATAACAAAGATCAACGGAAAAATCAAATAAGAGTGCAACTAAAGGGGTCAAAATGTTAAGTGGGGCAAATGTGTTACGGGGATTGGGACGGGGTGTAGGTAGGGTACACTTTCCAAGGGTCGGTGCAGACCCGATGGGTCGAATGGCCTTCTTCTGCACGGTAGCGATTCAATGATTATACCTTGACTGTTCAATCATTACAAATATGTATCCTCTTCTGATTAAATAATTTTTCTATGGTCTACTTTAAAGTCACTTTGCACTGATTTCAATTCATCTTTTTTTCTGTTAGCTTGAAAAGTAATCTTCTTATCTATGTCATTTAATGTTTCCTATAAAGGTCCTACTGGGCATGGTGATGGTTACATTATTTCTTGTTATAAGCAATGGATGTGTAACCCACAGTAGGTTGTGCTGTAAACCAATCTGCAGTGCTTTCTTATTCTGTTTATACAATAAATAGCTTTGTCAAAACAGTGGCTGGAGAGAGTTGCCCCCACAGTTTGCACTGCTTCTCCAGTTTCTGCAACTTCTGCAAGCCACAATACAATGTTTTGTACAGATGAACCGCTGGCAGCACTGTTGTTCCAACACAACAAAGCGAGCTAACACATTCTTGACAGCATGAAATTCTTCTCAATGTTGAAATCAAATAATATTCTAGTACGAAGGATTAAATGTCAGCTGGTTGTACATTCACAGCCCATGTTGCTTGTATGTTTTTCTCTATATCTTTCCTCATTTATGGCTCTGACTTGAGGTCTTTAATGATGGGAAGGTTTGTTGGAACTTATTTTATTCTCAGCTGGATTCCGATGATCAAGGTCTGATTTTACATAGGTATGGATTTCATTTGAGCTCAATATGCATAAATTGGTAAATTCATGTGGTTAATGAGATGCAAACATATTCAACTGCTTTTGTAATTGACTACTTTAATACTAGCAAATTGTTAGCACTATTTGCTAAAGATGGATGGCTTCTGGGAAAGCACAGACAGGATCAATGGTTTGAATTGTACCTGAATAAAATCATTCCTTAACCGCAACTTTAGACTGATGTTTTTCCAATATTTCATACTCTTCACTCCAACCCTCTCGATATCCTCGCCATCTAAAAAGCCACCATCAAGAATTACTTGATAAGTAAAATTGAAAACATTTATTCCGGTGTCTCCGCCACACCTTCCCTCTCCTAACCCAGCACGTCAAGCTTCCACAATGAATTATTTCAGCTCTACACCTAAACTTGTAACTCTCTACTTTCTTTCCTATCTCCCTTCATTCCCTCACCATTTTTACCGACCACCTCCTTTATTCCAGGTTCGATTCCCGGCTTGGGTCACTGTCTGTGCGGAGTCTGCACGTTCTCCCCGTGTCTGCGTGGGTTTCCTCCGGGTGCTCCGATTTCCTCCCACAGTCCAAAGATGTGCAGGTTAGGTGGATTGGCCATGATAAATTGCCCTTAGTGTCCACAAAATGTTATGTGGGGGTTACTGGGTTACAGGGATAGGGTAGATATGTGGGCTTCAGTAGGGTGCTTATTGTAAGGGCTGGTGCGGACTCGATGGACTGAATGGCCTCCTTCTGCACTGTAAATTCTATGATTCAATTCCATGATTCCCAGTAAACTGCCGACTACCCAACTTCCCTTTCTGGTCCCAATTTAGTTAATATTATAATTGTTCCTGTCCTCAGATACTGCCCAACTTATTTTCAAATCTGCCATCATCAGCCTCTCCTCAAAAACCCCACCAATGACCCCTTAGTCCTTGTAAACTACCTCAACTTCTCTAACCTCCCATTTCTCTCTGCTGTTCTTCAATTTGGAGTCGCCTTCCAAATCCCTGCCCATCTGAGCACGTCATTAACCACCCATATTAACCGATTTATGCATCTGGAGCTCCAAAGGAATCCACACCTTCTCACAGCTGTCTATGTGAAATCAGATGTTGGTAATTGTATTCTGGCTGACAGTAAAACAAGTTCCCACAAGGCTACCCCTCATTAAACCATGTTTCAACCACTCCAATCTGGTTTCCTTCTTTGAAACAGCCCTAAATAAAGTCACAAGTGACATTTCTTGTGACTGTGACAATGGACGATTGTCACTCATTCTTCTTATTCTCCCCGTATCTGTTCCCCTGGAAGATGGCAGAGCTCAATAGCTGCTTCCTGTGGCAATGTTTCAGTACTATCTGGAAGATAGTATGCAGTGGACCACACTATCCTCCATCATGACTTCAGCTCTTCACCTCTCCACCTTCTTCTTGTCCATTAAGATACTCCTTAAAATTATTTTTTCACCAACAATTCGTTCACCTCTGCTATTTGGCTCAGTATCAATATTTGTCTCATTACGTTCCTGTGAAATTTCTTGGGATGTTTTATGAATTTAAAGATTCTATATTAATATGTTTAGTTGTTGGATTCACCTTTGTTATTCCTCTTGACAATTCATGCAGGGCATGGATTATGAGTGGCATGGGCAGAGTGGATAGTCAGAAGCTTTTTCCCAGGGTGGAAAAGTCAATTACCAGGGGACATAGATTTAAGGTGCGAGGGGCAAAGTTTAGAGGAGACGTGCGAGGCACGTGCTTTACACAGAGGGTGGTGAATGACTGGGGAGGTGGTGGAAGCAGATATGACAGCGATGTTTAAGAGGCATCTTGACAAATACATGAATAGAAAGGGAATAGAGGGATACAGACTCCTGAAGTGCAGGAGGTTTTAGTTTAGACAGGCATCATGATTGACGCAGGCTTGGAGGGCCGAAGGGGCTGTCCCTGTGTTGTATTGTTCTTTGTATCTTTGGCTCTGATAAACTGGTGGCTGAAACCTAACAGTTTTCCAAGTTGAGCAATATCAAATTTCAATATATCCTTTGTAAATATAAATAATGTAGCTGCAAGAGCAGGTCAGGTTGATGGGAATCTTGCGACGAGTAACGCACCTCCTGACTCCCCAAATCCTGTCCACCATCTACAAAACACGAGTCAGGAGCATAATGGAATACTCGCCGCTTGCCTGGATGAGTGCAGCTCCAACAACTCTCAAGAAACCCGGCATCTGGGGCCGTTGCTGTTTGTCATTTTTATAAATGACCTAGAGGAGGGCGCAGAAGGATGGGTGAGTAAATTTGCAGACGACACTAAAGTCGGTGGAGTTGTAGACAGTGCGGAAGGATGTTGCAGGTTACAGAGGGACATAGATAAGCTGCAGAGCTGGGCTGAGAGGTGGCAAATGGAGTTTAATGTGGAGAAGTGTGAGGTGATTCACTTTGGAAAGAATAACAGGAATGCGGAATATTTGGCTAATGGTAAAATTCTTGGTAGTGTGGATGAGCAGAGGGATCTCGGTGTCCATGTACATAGATCCTTGAAAGTTGCCACCCAGGTTGATAGGGTTGTGAAGAAGGCCTATGGTGTGTTGGCCTTTATTGGTAGAGGGATTGAGTTCCGGAGCCATGAGGTCATGATGCAGCTGTACCAAACTCTGGTACGGCCGCATTTGGAGTATTGCGTACAGTTCTGGTCGCCTCATTATAGGAAGGACGTGGAAGCTTTGGAACGGGTGCAGAGGAGATTTACCAGGATGTTGCCTGGTATGGAGGGAAAATCTTATGAGGAAAGGCTGATGGACTTGAGGTTGTTTTCGTTAGAGAGAAGAAGGTTAAGAGGTGACTTAATAGAGGCATACAAAATGATCAGAGGGTTAGATAGGGTGGACAGCGAGAGCCTTCTCCCGCGGATGGAGGTGGCTAGCACGAGGGGACATAGCCTTAAATTGAGGGGTAATAGATATAGGACAGAGGTCAGAGGTGGGTTTTTTACGCAAAGAGTGGTGAGGCCGTGGAATGCCCTACCTGCAACAGTAGTGAACTCGCCAACATTGAGGGCATTTAAAAATTTATTGGATAAGCATATGGATGATAAGGGCATAGTGTAGGTTAGATGGCCTTTAGTTTTTTTTTTTTTTCCATGTCGGTGCAACATCGAGGGCCGAAGGGCCTGTACTGCGCTGTATCGTTCTATGTTCTATGTTCTATCATCCAGGACAAAGCAGCCCATTTGATTGGCATCCCAGCCACTAATTTAGACATTCACCACCGACACACAGTCACAGCAGTGTGCACCATCTACAAGATGTACTGCAGCAACTCACCAAGGCTCCTTCGCCAGCACCTTCCCGATCTTCTCCTACCTAGATGGAAGGTCAGCAGACACATAGGAACACCTCCCGCCGCAGGTTCCCCTCCATACACCATCCTGACTTGGAACTATGTCGTCGTTCCTTCACTGTCGCTGGGTGAACATCCTGGAGCTCCCTTCCCAACATGACTGCGGGTGTTCCCACAGGTACTGCAGCGGTTCAAGAAAGCAGTTCACCAGCAGCTCCTCAAGAGCAAATAATAACAAGCAACAAATACTGACCTAGCCAGTGATGTTCACACCCCGTTGATGAGACCATCAATTCACGCGACACGTGGTTAGAAGTGAACAGTGGTTTTAATCGTCTTACAACAGAGCCCGCCTGTGACGAGATGAACTCTAGATTAACTGGCAGGCAGGCTCCAACTGCCAAGCTTTATACAACCAGTGGGGGGGAGGAGTCATGGACGGAGCCAAGCGTGGAGCCCAGTACAAACTTCCGTACATTCCCAGTACACCTCCCCCTAGGGGCAGAGCCGCGCAACTGCTCGTGTGCTGAGCTTACAGAGGCATGGTACAACATGTGTGATAACAGTGTGAATTATGCTATTATGATTCACCACATTCACCCCCTGTAAAAAATCAAGTCCGGCGGGGGTGATGGTTTACAGATTGAGCCTGTCCGGTGGTCGAGTTGTCCGTTGTGATCGGCGGAGCACCGGGGTTGCAGTCTCTTCTGGTGGCTGGATGATCACGGTTGGTTGGGGTACGATGACGGACTCCGGGGGTGATTCTGTCCGAACTTCGGACCCGTGTGGTTCGACTGAGGAGTGGGGACGCTGGGAGCTTGCGGGTGCGGGCGCGCAGAACATGTGTAGTGAACTGGTAGGCGCGGGGACGTGGGGCACTGCGAGTTGCGTGGGATGTAGTGTGAGGGGTACCTCGGCGGTGGTAGTGGTGGGGTTTGATCCTGCAGGCGCTAGGTCCCGGAGTGATACGGTGTCCTGACGGCCGTCAGGGAACTCTATGAAGGCGTATTGGGGGTTCGAGTGCAGTAGGAGCACTTTTTCCACAAGCGGGTCAGTTTTATGCGCCCTGACATGCTTCCTGAGGAGCACTGGGCCCTGTGTCTTCAACCATGCCGGGAGCAAGGCCCCCGTGGTAGTACCCCTGGAAAAGATAAAGAGCCGCTCGTGAGGGGTCTGATTAGTGGCAGTACACAAGAGGGACCTAATAGCGTGGAGCGCATCTGGGAGGACTTCTTGCCAATGGGAGATCGGGAGAGTCCTGGACCGGAGGGTCAGTAGGACAGTCTTCCAGACCGTCGCATTCTCCCTCTCCACCTGCCCGTTACCCCTGGGGTTATAGCTGGTAGTCCTGCTCGAGGCGGTGCCCTTGTCGAGCAGGTACTAACGCAGCTCGTCGCTCATGAAGGACGAACCCCGGTCGCTGTGTACATAGCTGGGGAAACCAAACAGGGTGAAGATACTATGCAGGGTCCTGATGACTGTGTGGGAGGTCATGTCGGGGCACGGGATAACAAAAGGGAATTGGGAGAACTCGTCGATGACATTTAGGAAGTACACATTCCGGTTAGTCGAGGGGAGTGGCCCTTTGAAATCGATAGCGAGGCGTTCAAAGGGCCTAGAAGCCTTGATCAGGTGGGCCATGTCTGGTCTGTAGAAGTACGGTTTGCACTCCGCGCAGATCGGGCAATCCCTGGTGACAGCTTTTACCTCCTTGGTGGAGAAAGGCAGATTTCGGGCTTTAATGTAGTGGGCGAGCCGGGTGACCCCCGGGTGGCAGAGATCATTGTGGATGGCTTTTAAGCGGTCGCTCTGCGTGCTGGCGCATGAGCTGCGGGACAGGGCATCTGGGGGCTCGTTGAGCTTCCCCGGTCGATACATAATATCGTATTTGTAGGTGGAGAGCTCGATCCTCCACCTCAGAATTTTATCATTTTTAATTTTGCCCCTTTGCGAGTTGTCAAACATGAAGGCAACTGATCTTTGGTCGGTGATGAGGGTGAACCCCCTACCTGCGAGGTAGTGCCTCCAGTGACGGATAGCCTCCACAATAGCTTGTGCTTCCTTCTCGACCGAGGAGTGTTAAAGTTCCGAAGTGGAGAGGGTTCGGGAGAAAAATGCGACTGGTCTCCCTGCCTGGTTTAGTGTGGTTGCAAGAGCGACCACTGAGGCATCGCTCTCTACCTGGAAAGGGACGGATTCATCCACCGCCCGCATGGCCGCCTTGGCGATGTCCTCCTTGATGCAGTTGAAGGCCTGACGGGCCTCAGCTGACAGGGGGAAAAGTGTGGCCTTAAAGAGTGGGCAGGCTTTGTCCGCATATTGAGGGACCCACTGGGCATAATATGAAAAGAACCCCAGGCGGGCCCTGGGACAATGAGGGAGAGGGAGTTCTAAGAGGGGGCGCATACGGTCCGGGTTGGGGCACAGGATTCCGTTTTCCACGACATAGCTGAGGATGGCTAGTCTGGTTGTGAGGAAAACGCATTTCTCCTTGTTGTATGTGAGGTTAAGCTTCTGGGCCGTCTGGAGAAATCGATTGATGTTGGCATCGTGGTCCTGCTGATCATAGCCGCAGATGGTGACGTTATCCCAAGTACGGAAACGTGGCCCGCAGCCCGTACTGGTCCACCATTCCGTCCATTGCTCATTGGAACACCGAGATCCCATTTGTGACGCCAAAGGGAACCCGGAGGAAGTGGAAGAGGCGGCCATCGGCCTCGAACGCCGTGTAGTGGCGGTCCTCCGGGCGGATTGGGAGCTGGTGGTATGCAGACTTCAGATCCACTGTGGAGAAAATCCGATACTGGGCTATCTGATTCACCATGTCTGCAATCATGGGGAGGGGGTACGCGTCGAGGAGCGTAAACCGATTAATAGTCTGACTATAATCTACAACCATGCGGAATTTTTCCCCGGTCTTGACGACCACCACCTGAGATCTCCAGGGACTGTTACTGGCCTCTATGATCCCCTCATGTAGGAGCCTCCAGACCTCGGTTCTGATAAATACCCTGTCCTGCAGGCTGTACCTTCTGCTGCGAGTGGCTACGGGTTTACAGTCCGGAGTGAGATTGGCAAAGAGAGGAGGGGGGGAGTTTCGCAGCGTGGCTAGGCTGCAGATAGTGAGTGGGGGTAGAGGTCCGCCGAAGCTGAGGGTGAGACACTTGATATTGCACTGAAAATCGAGTCCCAGTAAGAGTGGGGCACAGAATTCGGGCAGGACGTATAGTTGAAAATTAGAGTAACTAGCGCCTTGGATCATTAGAGTCGCGACGGTGCGTCCTTGGATATGGACAGAGTGGGAACCCGAAGCGAGGGAGATAGTTTGCCGTGCAGGAAAAACAGGGAGCAAACAGCGTCTTACCAGATCTGGGTGTATGAAGCTCTCGGTGCTCCCGGAGTCGAAAAGGCACGGTGTACTGTACCCGTTGATTTGGAACGTCGTCATAGAGTTGTGGAGATGTTTTGGGCGCGATTGGTTCAGTGTGGCTGCGTGGAGTTGTGGGTAGTCGGCAGCTCGGTCGGCTGCGCTGGGGTGGCCCCGCGATGAGTGCCTGCTGAGGTCGCAGTCTTCAATCAAATTTTCTGAGTTTGGAGAGGATGAAGCCCAAGATGAAGCTGTGGATCGCACGTGGGTGGCCGCATGGTGGGGGTCAGCCAAGATGGCGGCCCCCATGGGTCGCACATGGCGGGTGGGGGCGGAGTCAGGGTATAGGTCGCAGCGTTCCTGCGAGTGCGGAGAGCGGTTGCTTTGTGCCGCGGGAGGGTTAGGGACTGGAGCCTTCCTTGCCAGACACACTCTGGCGTAGTGACCTTTTCGCCCGCAGCTGCTGCAGGTCGCGTTGCGGGCCGGGCAGTGCTGCCGCGGGTGCTGGGATTGGCCACAAAAGTGGCAGGCTGGGGCAGCATGGTGGCTGGGCGGCCGCGCAGTGCAGGCCTGGGGCAGTCGCTGGTCGGGGGCCCATGACGGGATCGCGGAGTCTGCAGGAAACAGGGTGAGGCTACGAAACGAGACCTCCATAGCTGTAGCGATTTCAATAGTATCTTCTAAATTTTGAGCTCCTTTCTCCAGCAGTCGCTGGCGCACGTAATTTGATCTAAGGCCTGCAACAAAGACATCGCGGACAGCAAGTTCTCTATGCTCAGCAGCATTTACTGCCTGGTATTTACAGTCCCAGGATAAGGCTTTTAAGTCTCTTAGAAATTCTTCTAGCGATTCTGTGGGTCGCTGGCGGCGAGTAGTAAAAACGTGGCGCGCGTAGACATCATTGACGGGCCTCACGTACATTTTGTCGAGTAGGGCCAGGGCCTCTGTATATGAGCCGGTACAATTTAACAGAGTAGATATACGATGGCTCACCCTTGCGTGCAGTAGGCTGAGTTTCTGCTCCTCCGTCGTTTCTGTGGTGCTTGCTTTAGCCAGGTAGGCCTTAAAACATCATAGCCAATGTGAAAAGATTTCTTTCGCCTCTGCATCCTGCGGGTCGAATTCCAGTCTATTAGGCTTGAGGGCTGATTCCATAGTCATTCCTTACTGTTTCTTAAGACGATTAAATTGATGAGACCATCAATTCACGCGGCACGTGGTTAGAAGTGAACAGTGGTTTTAATTGTCTTACAACAGAGCCTGCCTGTGACGTGATGAAGTCTAGATGAACTGGCAGGTAGGCTCCGACTGCCAAGCTTTATACAACCAGTGGGGGGGAGGAATCATGAGCGGAGCCAAGGGTGGAGCCCAGAACAAACTTCCGTACATTCCCAGTACACGTCCCCCTAGGGGCAAAGCCGCGCAGCTGCTCGTGTGCCGAGCTTACAGAGGCATGGTACAACATGTGTGATAACAGTGTGAATTATGCTATTATGATTCACCACACCCGTGAAAGAATGAAAGAAATTCACAACTTATTGCAGAACTGCTCTATTTCTTTCTTTTTAATTGCTTCTTTATGTTGTTTTGACATTGCTAAGCTTACAATTAGCAAGTCCATTTCCTTCATTTTATGTACCCAATGATCATTCCTCAAAATGCAAAATTTCACATATTTCAATATTCAATTTAATTTACGATGGAGATGTCCAATTAGATAACAGATGTTAGTGCACTGGGATGCCTGCCAGAAAGTCCACTATCAATGTCAAGGTAAATGGAGACATCTGACACCGATTTAGCTACAGGGCTTTGCACAGAGCTTACAGCCCATTCGCTCCACCGTGGAAATGATGGCGAACTCCATCAACACAAGCAAGATGCAGCATCTGATCTCTCAGCTTTCTGTGCAGAACAAGCAACTATCACTAAAGGTCAGTGCTGCTGGTCAAGCTCAGAATGCTGTCATCATGGCTGCAAATAATAGTGTTTGGAAGGGTTTACAGGGTTTCATAGCTCCCTAGGCAATAAGATTGGATGACAGACAAAAACCAACAGATTTCAGATAGGTTCGATGCACTGTCGGTGTGTATTAAATACTCACTGCAAATGAGAAAGTTGATTTCTCAAAAATGTATAGTATCACCAAAATCACAGGGCGGCATGGTAGCACGGTGGTTAGCACTGTTGCTTCACAGCTCCGGGGTCCATTCCCGGCTTGGGTCACTGTGTGCAGGGTCTTCCCGTGTCTGCGTGTGTTGCCTCCGGGTGCTTTGGTTTCCTCCCACAAGTCCTGAAAGATGGGCTGTGAGGTAATTTGGGCATTCTGAATTCTCCCTCCGTGTACCTGAACTGGCGCCAGAATGTGGCGATGAGGGGCTTTTGACAGTCACTTAATTGTTTTGTTAATGTAAGCCTACTTGTGACAATAAAAGATTAAATAAATAAATAAATAAATAAGAACGACAGATTTCCTTCCCTAGAGGACATTAGTGAAAAGGTGGGGTTTTATGACAATCAGTGATGCTTTCATGGTCACAGTTACTGGAACCAGCTGTATACCTCAGATTTATTCATTGAATTCAAATCCTTCCAGCCGCCATTTACATAGACTTTACAGTGCAGAAGGAGGCCATTCGGCCCATCGAGTCTGCACCGGCTCCTGGAATGAGCACACTACCCAAGGTTAACACCTCCACCCTATCCCCATAACCCAGTAACCCCATAACCCAGTAACCCCACCCAACACTAAGGGCAATTTTGGACACAAAGGGCAATTTATCACGGCCAATCCACCTAACCTGCACATCTTTGGACTGTGGGAGGAAACCGGAGCACCCGGAGGAAACCCACGCACACACGGGGAGAATGTGCAGACTCCGCACAGACAGTGACCCAATCCGGAATCGAACCTAGGACCCTGGAGCTGTGAAGCAATTGTGCTATCCACAATGCTACCATGCTGCCCCATGGGGAGCTTTGAATCCAGATCCCTGTGCTATTAGCCTGGGCCTCTGGGTTACTAGCCCAGTGACATTACCACTACACCACCATCTCCCCGATGTTTGTACACACATTGCCATCATCAGTAGGAAGAGGTTTTATTCAATTCACGTGTGGCTGGTATATGGCTGTAGGAAGCACATTCTCCAGGCTTGTGCCCATTTCCCAGGAAGCACTCAACTCCTTTATCCTCTGGCACTCACACCTGCCACATCTGTTTGAGACCCTTGTAACAACATCAAGCAATGGACCATTGGCTGCTAGGATGGTATTGGTTACTGAATGTGCCGATTAAAGAACTCTGTAGCCTTCTGTATGTTAACAGCAAGTCTTTTATTAACTACTTGTAACTATATATATATTTTTACGGACAGGAGGGTGTTTAATTTAATCAGCCCTGATCTCTCCTCTCACCTTCCGTCAATGAACAGAAAGATGTTTTGGATTTTGATTTGTCCCTTTATAAGCAGTGCCATATTTTTCCAGCCATTGAATTTTTACAACTACAGTGCAGAAGGAGGCCATTTGGCCCATCGGGTCTGCACCGACACACTTAAGCTTCCACCCTATCCCCGTAACCCAATAACCCCTCCTAACCTTTTTGGACACTAAGGGCAATTTAGCATGGCCAATCCACCTAACCTGCACATCTTTGGACTGTGGGAGGAAACCGGAGCACCCGGAGGAAACCCACGCAGACACGGGGAGAACGTGCAGACTCCGCACAGACAGTGACCCAGCGGGGAATCGAACCTGGGACCCTGGCGCTGTGAAGCCACAGTGCTATCCACTTGTGCTACCGTGCTGCCCCAAATTTGATGTGATCTAATTTCTATTACCACCCTGAAGCAAACATGAAATAGGGTAAACTCAGAGGGTTAACTTATTTTGTACACACTGAAGGAGTTCATAGCTTACAGTCGAAACGTTTGAGATGGAGGTTAAATATTCAACTGGACTGAATCCTTGTTCTGAGCTGCTGCTTGCCAAGTGGAAAATGTCAGATTGAGTGGCTGCACAAGAAGACAGTGTAACTGACTCTCCCAGCTTGGGAGGGTTATGTGGCTCCCATCTCTTCACTTTGGCTTTGACAAAGGATGTATAGTCCTTTGGATTCTTGAGATTGTTATCAGCTAGGATTTTCTGTCGCCATTGAGGCAGGAGAATCAATGGCCCTGACAAAAGACTTTCGGCAAGATTGGACAATCCCGGTGGTGGGCGGGGCAGGGAAATCCCATCCAATGTTTCAACCATTAAGAATTTAAAAGGGGATTTCAGAGTCCTTTGTCCTAGCAGACTAGTAACCTCTGTTGGCCAGACCTGGCTCAGGAAATCTAGTTAGTCTTTGTATAATTCCCTTTGAATTTGATCTCTGCAGCCATAAGGGTCGTTCTGGAGGAAGACAATATGTCAGTAGTGTCAATCAAATGTTGCGTGGGCTGGTGAGACAATGGAAAACTGCATCATGGCAGTATTGTGATTTGAGAATCACTGGGGGCTCTTTCTTAGAACCTTTTTACCTGAGATGAGGGGAATCTACATTGTTTGCATTCTCCACCATTCTCACATCTGTCTACTGGACACTTCTCTTCCTCTGACATGCCTAACAATTCCACAACTTGTGGACTAAGCTCTGGGATGGGATTCAAACCTGAGAGCATCTATCTCTCGTGTGTGCGTGGGTTTCCTCCGGGTGCTCCGGTTTCCTCCCACAGTCCAAAGATGTGCGGGTTAGGTGGATTGGCCATGCTAAATTGCCCATAGTGTCCTAAAAAGTAAGGTTAAGGGGGGGTTGTTGGGTTACGGGTATAGGGTGGATACGTGGGTTTGAGTAGGGTGATCATTGCTCGGCACAACATCGAGGGCCGAAGGGCCTGTTCTGTGCTGTACTGTTCTATGTTCTATGTTCTATCTGTATCTTGTTACGATTAGTAAGTTGGTTGGACACCCCACCACCTGATCTTGTCCACTTGACGGAGGTATGGATTTGCTTCTCCTGGACAGGTGACCTCTACTTGCAGCACCTTCCAGCCTGGCTACCTCCTCCCTGAGAACCAGATTTCAGGGCATGTCAGAGTAGGGAACTTCACACTTCAATGCACTCAGGCCAAGTGGGCAGATCTCCCATCCTTGGCCGGTGCAGATTTTAGTGCCAGTTGGCACACACACTTATACTCCTGAGCGCCATGAGGAATGGGCACTCCTCAAAACATCTCCACCACAGTTCCATGCCAATTCAGTACTCACCCTTATCAAGCACAGAAAATCATAGAACATAGAACAGGACAGCACAGTACAGACCATTTGGCCCACGATGTCGTGCTGACCACTTATCCTAATCTAAGATCACGTAACCTACGCCCCTTTAATTTACTGCTGTCCATGTGCCTGTCCAAGAGTCGCTTAAATGTCCCTAATGGCTCTGACTCCACCACCTCTGCTGGCAGTGTATTCCACGTACCCACCACTCTCTGTGTAAAGAACCTACCTCTGACATCTTCCTATACCTTCCTCCAATCACCTTAAAATTATGTCCCCTCGTGACAGCCATTTCCACCCTGGGGAAAAGTCTCTGGCTATCCACTCTATCCATGCCTCTCATCACCTTGTACACCTCTATCAAGTCACCTCTCTTCCTTCTTCACTCCAGTGAGAAAAGCCCCAGCTCCCTCAACCTTTCTTCATAAGACATGCCCTCCAGTCCAGGCAGCATCCTGGTAAATCTCCTCTATACCCTCTCCAAAGCATCCACATCCTTCCTATAATGAGGCGATCAGAACTGGACACAGTATTCCAAGTGTGGTCTAACTAGAGTTTTATAAAGCTGCAGCAAAACCTCGCGGCTCTTAAACTCAATCCCCCTGTTAATGAAAGCCACACACCATACGCTTTCTTAACAACCCTATCAACCTGAGTGGCAACTTTGAGGGATCTATGTACATGGATCCCAAGATCCCTCTGTTCCTCCACACTTCCAAGAATCCTGCCTTTAACCCTGTATTCAGCATTCAAATTCGACCTTCCAAAATGAATCACTTCACATTTATCAAGGTTGAACTCCATCTGCCACTTCTCAACCCAGCTCTGCATCCTGTCAATGTCCTGTTGTAACCTGCAACGACCCTCAACACTATCTACAACTCCACCAACCTTAGTGTCATCGGCAAACTTATTAACCCACCCTTCCACTTCCTCATCCAAGACATTTATAAAAACCGCAAAGAGCAGAGGTCCCAGAACAGATCCCTGCGGGACACCACTGGTCACCGACCTCCAGGCGGAATATTTTCCATCTACTACCACTCGCTGTCATCTTTCGGCCAGCCAATTCTGTATCCAGACAGTCAAATTTCCCTGTATCCCATTCCCCCTGACTTTCTGAATGAGCCTACCATGGGAAACCTTATCAAATACCTTACTGAAATCCAGATACACCACATTCACTGCCTGACCATCATCAATGTGTCTTGTCACATCCTTAAAGAATTCAATGAGGCTTGTGAGGCATGACCTGCCCCTCACTAAGCCATGCTGACTATCTTTAATCAAACTATGTTTTTCTAAATAATTATAAATCCTATCTCTCAGAATCCTTTCCAATATTTTGCTCACCACAGACATAAGACTGATGGGTCTGTAATTCCCAGGGATTTCCCTATTCCCTTTCTTGAACAGGGGAATAACATTCGCCTCCCTCCAATCATCCGGTACTACTCCAGTGGAGAGTGAGGATGCAAAGATCATCGCCAACGGAGCAGCAATCTCCTCCCTCGATTCCCATAGTAATCTTGGGTATATCCCGTTGGCTCAGGGATCGTTCAGCCTTTGACAGTACTAGTCCCGTATGTGACACAGCACGTCATGACCACTAACTAGGGCTGTCACCTCTGACCAGGCCTTCTTGTTGAGGTTCGGTGGCCTCCTTTCCCATCCTGCAGCATAAAAATGACCCACCTGGCACTTACTGTCTGCACCAGAATGCAAAGTCACTCATCAGAAAAGGGGGGGGGGGGGGGGGCAGAGTGCCCACCAACCTGGCGTTGAGGCCAGGACTATTGTGAACTGGAAAGTCAACAAATCTCTTGTGTACAGCTCCCCGAGGCTCTTCCCCAACTCCTGGCAGCCTTTAAGGAGCTGCCTCGGTCCTTTTTAATTCCCCTGTCGTATTCCCATTGGACCCTGCACCCAACAAGCCCCCAACCCCGCCCAGACCTCCAGACCAAACAAAGGACGTGTTCCATGCTGGGTAGGCCTTAATTGGCCAGCTGGCATGAAATCACGTTTCTAATGCGATGTTGCCCAGGAATGGATTCTGCATCTGCTTACAGGTTCACCAAACGCGCGCGCCCAACAAGTGCAAAATTCAGGCCAATGTTCTTGATATACCTCTTTGAAAATTTCATGGTTTGCCACTGTTCGTTCCAAATGCACAACTGTTTTGTCAGTGCTGAGTCTGATTTTTGTATCTCTCATCTTCTTCCCAGAATAGTGAACATTCCTGAGTCTTCTCTGAAAACTGGTTCATTTCGGAGAGGCATCAAATTCATTTTGTCTCATTTCATAATGTTCCCAAGGGACAAACTCAGGCCTGAGGAATCCTTGTAGTGTGCCTTAGCTGCCATTCCTTCAACAGATTCTCCATTTCATTGTGAAGCTTAAGTACCTTGTCTTGAGTTTTCTTGTAATTTAGCAGAGTCTCACCATGCTTGTTCTGTTATTCTGCTGCTCAAGGCATTCTGTATTCCGTTGTGTTACCCAAGGGTAATGGATGACTTTTCCAAACTGATCCTGAAGGACAATTAGCTGCTCTTTCAACTGTTTATTTTCTTGTTCAGTTCATGTTTTCTCGCTCCGCGTATCAGTGTATAGCTTTATCAGTGGCGATAGCTCCAACGTGGCTTTTCCTGAAATAGCAGTCACCATTTTTTTTCCAACTTCTCATGTTTTCCAGAGTCTTTCAAGACAATGACTTCTATGAATACTTTTCTTTTCTGCTGCCATTCCTGGCTGCATTTCAGGCTGAGTTCCTCAAACCCAGCTTTGATACAAGCGTTTTCTGAGTGTATTTTTCATGCTCCAACTGGCACAGGAATTTTTCCTTCTCATTCTTTGCTAGCTCCTGGTAAAGTTCTGAAAAAGTGCCCATTTCTTCAAAAAGGAAATAATTTGCAAGTTGAGTCTCAGGTTTTACATAAAGATATATTACTGGAACTTCTGAAAAGTTCTGTGTCTCTCTGGCACCCTCACGTGGATTGTTCTGGTACTGTTTTTTGTCTTTAAGCCATTTCGCAGGGTGTTTTATATGTCTCTTTTTAAGCTCTGCACATTCCTCCACTTGAAGATGAAAACATTTGTCAAAGGCTGTTATATTTCATTGAAGTTGGTTTCGGCTCATCAATGCACTTCCAGGGTGGCACGGACTCTGCTAAATTACAGCACGGTAGCATTGTGGATAGCACAATCGCTTCACAGCTCCAGGGTCCCAGGTTCGATTCCGGCTTGGGTCACTGTCTGTGCGGAGTCTACACATCCTCCCCGTGTGTGCGTGGGTTTCCTCCGGGTACTCCGGTTTCCTCCCACAGTCCAAAGATGTGCAGGTTAGGTGGATTGGCCATGCTTAATTGTCCTTAGTATCCAAAATTGCCCTTAGCGTTGGGTGGGGTTACTGGGTTATGGGGATAGGGTGGAGGTGTTGACCTTGGGTAGGATGCTCTTTCCAAGAGCCGGTGCAGACTCGATGGGCCGAATGGCCTCCTTCTGCACTGTAAATTCTATGGCACGTGGCACAGTGGTTAGCACTTGGACTGCGGCGCTGAGGACCCGGGTTTGAATCCAGGCCCTGGGTCACTGGCCGTGTGGAGTTTGCACATTCTCCCCGTGTCTCGTGGGTTTCACCCCCACAACCCAAAGATGTGCAGGTTCGGTGGATTGGCCACGCCTTTGGAAAACAAAATAATTGGGTACTCTATATTTATAAAAAGGAAAAAACAAATTGATGCACTTCCAATAGGATTACATCATCAGCGAGTTCACCAAACAAGGATAAAAATATATTAATCTGGACATCTTCAGATTTTGTGCTTAGATCTGTCGCACTTCAATAATGAAAATATTTTCTTCACCAAGACCCCAAATCTTGGTTCTGGTTAAACCCTTGCCTTACCAAATTGGGGCTGGTAGTTTAATTTTTCTATTGATGGACATTTAAAATTTATTTCTTTGGAGTTATGCTTTAAATCGCATAGCCCTTTTAAGAATGGCCAAGCAGAAACCTTTTTAATCTCTTCAAACTGGCTCCTCAGCTGTCGTTTTAAAAAAAACTACTGTCTCTGCGGGGAACCTTCAAAAGAAGAGGTTTGGGCCACTTACTGGATTTTTGATCCTTTGAAATATCTGGAAGGTAATCTTTAAATTTTGTCTGCCATTGTTCTTCCAATGAACTCTCCAGAATTCAAGATAGCATTGGTGGCTCCTTAAGAGATAAAGGAGAGTTCACATGCTTGGTGATTTTGGCGGGTCTTGCAAAATGGCAGTGTTTGTAGTCGTCTGTGTTAATATCAGGTCTTTATTAACTACCTGTAACTTCATATAACTAGTCAGTAATGGGTACAGGCATGGATCTATCTCCATCCTAGGTCTTATCACCATTACACCACACTGATTCTAGGTCTAGGTCATGTACCTTCTTACATCACTGTGTGGGTGTTACTGTACTCAGTCCAACATGAACCCTATATGTGCATATAGTACCCTTATAGTACATTGGCTGATCTGTTCTGCTGTTACTACCCATGATGGATACTGCTGATTATTAATTAGCATGTGTTGGGTCATCAATTAGCACATGGGGTATCATTGATTAGCACATGGGATTGATCATTAGCACATAGGATCCTTAATTAACATATTGTGCATCAATAATTAGCCCATGAGATCATTATGTAGCACATGGTGATTATTAGTTAGCATGTAGGACTATTACACAACACATGGGAAATCATTGATTAGAATATAGTGAGTATTTAGCATATGGCATCATTAATTAGAACAAGAACAAGAACAAAGAAAATTACAGCACAGGAACAGGCCCTTCGGCCCTCCCAGCCTGCGCCAATCCAGATCCTTTATCTATACCTGTTGCCTATTTTCCAAGGTCTACTTCTCTCTGTTCCCCACCCGTTCATATATCTGTCCAGATGCATCTTAAATGATGCTATCGTGCCCGCCTCTACCAGCTCCGCTGGCAAAGCGTTCCAGGAACCCACCACCCTCTGCGTAAAAAACTTTCCACGCACATCTCCCTTAAACTTTCCCCCTCTCACCTTGAAATTGTGACCCCTTGTAATTGACACCCCCACTCTTGGAAAAAGCTTGTTGCTATCCACCCTGTCCATACCTCTCAGAATTTTGTAGACCTCAATCAGGTCTCCCCTCAACCTCCATCTTTCCAATGAAAACAATCCTAATCTACTCAACCTTTCTTCATAGCTAGCACCCTCCATACCAGGCAACATCCTGGTGAACCACCTCTGCACCCTCTCTAAAGCATCCACATCCTTCTGGTAATGTGGCGACCAGAACTGCACGCAGTATTCCAAATGTGGCCTAACCAAAGTCCGATACAACTGTAACATGACCTGCCGACTCTTGTACTCAATACCCCGTCCGATGAAGGCAAGCATGCTTTATGCCTTCTTGACCACTCTATCGACCTGTGTTGCCACCTTCAGGGTACAATGGACCTGAACTCCCAGATCTCTCTGTACATCAATTTTTCCCAGTGCTCTTCCATTGACCATATACTCTGCTCTTGAGTTAGATCTTCCAAAATGCATCACCTCACATTTGCCTGGATTGAGCTCCATCTGCCATTTCTCTGCGCAACTCTCCAATCTATCTATATTTTGCTGTATTCTCTGACAGTTCGCCTCGCTATCTGCAACTCCACCAATCTTAGTATCATCTGAAAACTTGCTCATCAGACCACTTATACCTTCGTCCAGATCATTTATGTAGATCACAAACAACAGTGGTCTGAGCACGGATCCCTGTGGAACACCACTAGTCACCTTTCTCCATTTTGAGACACTCCCTTCCACCACTACTCTCTGTCTCCTGTTGCCCAGCCAGTTCTTTATCCATCTAGCTAGTACACCCTGAACCCCATACGACTTCACTTTTTCCATCAACCTGCCATGGGAAACTTTAGCAAATGCTTTACTGAAGTCCATGTATATGACATCTACAGCCCTTCCCTCATCAATTAACTTTGTCACTTCCTCAAAGAATTCTATTAGGTTTGTAAGACATGACCTTCCCTGCACAAAACCATGCTGCCTATCACTGATAAGTCTATTTTCTTCCAAATGTGAATTGATCCTATCCCTCAGTATCTTCTCCAACAGTTTGCCTACCACTGACGTCAAGCTCACAGGTCTATAATTCCCTGGATTATCCCTGCTACCCTTCTTAAACAAAGGGACAACATTAGCAATTCTCCAGTCCTCCGGGACCTCACCCGTGCTCAAGGATGCTGCAAAGATATCTGTTAAGGCCCCAGCTATTTTGTGCCTCGCTTCCCTCAGTAACTTGGGATAGACCCCATCCGGTCCTGGGGACTTGTCCACCTTAATGCCTTTTGGAATACCCAAAACCTCCCCCTTCCTTATGCCGACATGACCTAGAGTATTTAAACACCCATCCCTAGCCTCAACATCCATCATGTCCCTCTCCTTGGTGTATACCAATGCAAAGTACTCATTAAGAAGCTCACTCATTTCCTCTGACTCCACGCATAAATTCCTTCTTTTGTCTTTGAGTGGGCCATGGGTTTTCATTAATTAGCATATGGGATCATGAATTAGCATATGGGTTTTCATTAATTTGCACATAGGATCTTAGTTTTCCCATGGAATCATTAGTTAGCACATGGGGCATCATTAATTAGCACATGGGATTGTTAATTAGAACATGATACATCATTGATTAGCATATCAGAATATTAATTAGCACATGATACATAAAAGGCTGAGGGAACTTTTGTTTATATGAGTATTTATCCTTTTTATTGATTTCTACCGGATCTACAAAATGTATTGTGAGTGTTGATAAGGTTCCGGAGGGTGGTGTATGCCCTTTATCAAATTAAAGTATATTGAATTACATCACCACATTACACTAAGGATATAATTGCTCTGGAGGGAGTGCAGAGAAGATTTACTAGAATGTTGCCAGGCCTGGACAATTGCAGCTCCAAGGTGAGATTGAGATTGAGGGGTGACATGATTGAGGTATACAACACTGTGATTGGTAGAGATAGAGTAGTCAGGAGGAACCTGTTTCCTTTGGCACAGAGCTCAAAAACCAGAGCTCATAGACTCTAGCTATGTGGCAGAGGTATGGAGGGGACATGACCAAAACCTTTTTACACAGAGGGTGGTGGATGTCTGGAATTCACTGCCTCAGTTGGTGGTGGAACCAGACAGTCTAAACTCTTTTAAAATGTACCTGGGTCTCCACCTGAAATGCTCATTAATTAGCATGTGAGAATATTAATTAGCACATGGTACATCATTAATTAGCATGTCAGAATATTAATTAGCGCACAATATATGATTAATTGGCATGTCAGAATATTCATTAGCACATGGTACACCATTAATGAGCATGTCAGAATATTAATTAGCACAAGGTACATCATTAATTAGCATGTCAGAATATGAATTAGCACACGGACATCAATACAATACACATGTGCATCATTAATTAGTATGTGGACATCATTATTTACATGTGGGGCACATTAATTAGTGCATGGGGTTTTATTAATTTACCCATAGCCGTCATTTATTATCACATGGGGCATCAGTAATAATAATAGTGCATTAGGTTTCATTAATTACCACATGGGGCATCATTACTGAGAACATGGAGATTATTTAGACATAGGATCATTAATTAGCACATGGGATTATTAATTAGTCCATGGAATCATTGCTAAGCACATGGGACGACATTAATTTGCACATCGGATCAATAATTAGCATTTGGGGTTTATTAATTAGTACATTAGATTGTTAATTAGCTAGTGTCATTCATTAGCACAAGGGATCATTAATTAGCACAAGGAATCATCATTGAATAGCACATGACATCATTAATTAGCACATGGGGTATCATTAATTATCCCATGGGGCATGTCAATTAGCACATAGGATCATTAATTAGCAGGTGTGGCATTATTAATCAGAACATATAATAATATTTATTAGTGTTACAAGTAGGCTTACATTAACACTGTAATGAAGTTACTGTGAAAAGCCCCTAGTTGCCACATTCCGGTGCCTGCTCGAGTACACAGGGAGAATTCAGAATGTCCAAATTACCTAACAGCATGTCTTTCGGGACCTGTGGGAGGAAACCGGAGCACCCAGAGGAAACCCACACAGACACAGGGCGAAAGTGCAGACTGCGCACAGGCAGTGATCCATGCTGCAAACCGAGTACAGGAAGTTAGGAGAAGTGCATATGTTTTCAAGGTGAGAGGGGAAAAGTTTAAGGGAGATATGCGTGGAAAGTTCTTTACGCAGAGGGTGGTGGGTGCCTGGAACGCATTGCCGGCGGAGGTGGTAGAGGCGGGCATGATAGTGTCATTTAAGATGCATCTAGACAGGTACATGAATGGGCATGAGCAGAGGGATATGGATCCTTATGAAATAGGTGACAGTTTTAGATAGAGGATCTGAATCGACGCAGGCTTGGAGGGCCGAAGGGCCTGATTCTGTGCTATAATTTTTCTTTGTTCTTTGTTCTTTGAGATAAACTAAAATGCAGGACCTCAAATGTAGTAATCTCAGGATTATTCTCAGTTCCACGTGCTAGAGAGAGCAGGAATAGGAGGATAGATCAAATAAATGTGTGGCTGGAGGGATTCAGATTCTTGAGGTACTGGGACTGGTTCTGGGACAGGTGGGATCTGTACAAACCGGATGGGTTGAGCCCAGGCAGAGCTGGGACCAATGTCCATGTGGAGGTGGAACATTAGCTAGTGATGTAGAAGATATAATTATATAATCTTGGGATTACTCCCTGTGCCATGTGCCGGTGAGGCTAGAAACAGGAAGATAGAGCAGCTAACCACGTGGCTAAACAGCTGGTGTAGGAGGGAGGGTTTCCGTTATCTGGACCACTGGGAGCTCTTCCGGGGCAGTTGTGACCTGTATAAGAAGGACGGGTTGCATCTAAACTGGAGAGGCATAAATATCCTGGCTGCGAGGTTTGCTAGTGTCACACGAGAGGGTTTAAACTAGTATGGCGGGGGGGGGGGGGGGGGGGGGGGGGGGGGCGGTACCGGAGCAATAGGTCAGAAGGTGAAGCATTGAGGGAGGTGTTGGGCGTCTTGAAAAATATTAAGGTAGATATGTCCCCAGGGCCTGATGGGATCTACCCCAGAATACTGAAGGAGGATCGAGAGGAAATTGCTGAGGTCTTGACAGAAATCTTTGGATCCTCACTGTCTTCAGGTGATGCTCCGGAGGGCTGGAGAATAGCCAATGTTGTTCCTTTGTTTAAGAAGGGTATCAAGGATAATCCAGGGAACTACAGGCCGGTGAGCCTTACGTCAGTGGTAGGGAAATTACTGGATAGAATTCTTCGAGACAGGATCTACTCATATTTGGAAGCAAATGGACATATTAGCGAGAGGCAGCATGGTTTTGTACTAACTTGATAAGAGTTTTTCGAACAGGTCACAAAGATGATTGATGCGGTAGGGCAGTGGATGTTGTCTATGTGGACTTCAGTAAGGCCCTCATGGTAGACTGGCACAAAAGGTGAAATCACATGGGATATGGGGTGAGCTGGCAAGATGGATACAGCACTGGTTAGGGCATAGAAGGCAGAGAGTAGCAATGGAAGGGTGCTTTTCTGATTGGAGGGCTGTGACTAGTGGTGTTCTGCAGGGATCAGTGCTGGGACCTTTGCTGTTCGTAGTAGATATAAATGATTTGGAGGAAAATGTAACTGGTCTGATTAGTAAGTTTGGAGACGACACAAAGGTTGGTGGAATTGCGGATAGCGATGAGGACTGTCAGAGGATACAGCAGGATTTAGATCGTTTGGAGACTTGGGCGGAGAGATGGCAGAAGGAGTTTAATCTGGACAAATGTGAGGTAATGCATTTTGGAAGGTCTAATGCAGGTCGGGAATATTGAGTGAATGGTAGAACCCTCAAGAGTATGGAAAGTCAGAGAGATCTAGGTGGAAAGGTCCACAGGTCACTGAAAGGGGTAACACAGGTGGAGAAGGTAGTCAAGAAGGCATATGGCATGCTTGCCTTCATTGGCCGGGCATTGAGTATAAAATTGGCAAGTCCTGTTGCAGCTGAATAGAACCTTAGTTAGGCCACATTTGGAGTATAGTGATCAATTCTAGTCGCCAAACTACCAGAAGGATGTGGAGGCTTTAGAGAGGGTGCAGAAGAGATTTACCAGGATGTGGCCTGGTATGGAGGGCATTAGATATGAGGAGCGGTTGAATAAACTCGGTTTGTTCTCACTAGAACAACGGAGGTTGAGGGGCAACCAGATAGAGGTCTACAAAATTATGAGGGGCATAGACAGAGTGTCTAGTCAGAGGCTTTTTCCCAGGGTAGCGGGTCAATTACTAGGGGGCATAGGTTTAAGGTGCGAGGGACAAGGTTTAGAGGAGATGTAGGAGGCAAGTTTTTTACACTGAGGGTAGTGGGTGCCTGGAACTCGCTGCCGGAGGAGGTGGTGGAAGCAGGGACGATAGTGACATTTAAGGGGCATCTTGACAAACACGAATAGGATGGGAATAGAGGGATACGGACCCAGGAAGTGTAAAAGACTTTAGTTGAGACAGCACGGTCGGCACAGGCTTGGAGGGCCGAAGGGCCTGTTCCTGTGCTGTACTTTTCTTTGTTTTTTGTGATGTGTTGGCTACTCTGGATCAGTGGAGACTGCGTTTACCTCAGCAGTAACACATACAGACTACCAACACTTAAAATAGTACAACACTATTTTATTAAGCTAGAAACTGTTGAACATACTTTCACTGTGGGTCGACACTATGGTAGATTAAACTAAAGACCTATGCCTATCCTAACCAGTCTATGCACTCGGCACATGGTGAAGATCTGTGCTGCAAGCTGTGAGCTCTGTCCTTCTGAGAGGCTGCATCCCGAATGAGCAGGAAACTGATGCCCTCTGTCTTTATAGTGAGTGCCCTAACTGGTGATTGGCTGTGGTGTTGTGTGTGTTGATTGGTCTTGCTATGTGTCAATCAGTGTGTGTGTCTGAACCATGATATACTGGTGTATATTATGACACTTTGTTCTTGATAGACTTGGAATTACAGGAAAAGCAAAGTCTTAAAAGAGTCCAGTAACGGAAAATGGTGGGTTAAACTGTTTATACTTCAATGCAAGAAGTATTACAAACAAGGTGGACGAGTTAAGAGCACAAGTAGACACATGGCAGCAGGATGTCTTTGCTATAATGGAAAACTGGCTAAAGGAGGGGCAAAAGTGTCAGCTCAGTATCCTGGATACAGAGTTTTCAGCCAGGACAGAGGGGGAGATAAAAAGGAGGGGGAGTAGCACTAATGTTTCAAGTATCAGTTCCAGTTGTGAGAAGGGATGACATACTAAAAGGGTCAACAAACGAGGCTTTACGGGTTGAACTTAAAATTTAAAAAGGGACAGTCACATTACTGGGAGTAAAATACAGACCCCAAATTATGAAAGGGAGATCGAAGATCAAATGTCTGCCAGTAAGAACAAGAGGACAATAATAGTCGGAGACTTTAATTATCCCAATATCAACTGGGAATCAAACAATATAATAATAATCTTTATTAGTGTCACAAGTAGGCTTACATTAACTGCAATGAAGTTACTGTGAAAATCCCCTCGTCGCCATACTATGCACCTGTTTGGGTACACTGAGGGAGAATTCAGAATGTCCAATTCACCTAACAAGCATGTCCTTCAGGACTTGTGGGAGGAAACCGGAGCACCGCAAGGAAACCCACACAGACACGGAGAGAACATGCAGACTCCGCACAGACAGTGACCCAAGCCAGGAATCAAACTCGGGTCCCTGTCGTTGTGAAGCAACAGCGCTAACACTGTGCTATTGATGGAGAAACATTCATGCAGTGTGTCTAGAAACATTTTTTTCAACCAATTAGAACAAACCCAGAGAGAGGAGGTGCAATTCTAGACTTAGTCTTGGAGAACAAAGAAGGGGAAATGAGTGAAGTAACAGTTGGTGGCCATATCGGGGATACTGATAACAATTCAGTTATATTTAGCATTATCATGGAAAAGGACCGAGACAAAGCAGGAGTAAAAATGTTGAACTGGAGGAAGGCAATTTTTGTAGAAATGAGAAAGGACTTGGCTGAGGTGGACTGGCCAGCACTGCTAGAGGATAAATCCATGGAAAACCAGTGGGAAGCACTAAAAGGAGAGATCCTAAATGTACAAAGTAGACATGTCCTCTCCAAAAATAACAGTGGTACAGCCAAATCTAGACTCTCCTGGTTGTCTAGAGGAATGCAGGGGATCAGACAGGAAAAGAAAGTGTACAGTAGGCATAAAGAACTAAGTACTGCAGATAGCCTGGTTGAGTGTAGAAAGTGCAGGGGCAAAGTCAAAAACAAAATAAGGAAATCAAAGAAAGGGCATGAAAAAAGATTAGCAAGTAAAGTTATATTAATGGTGATAGGTTTGTCATAGAAAAAATGGGGCCTATCAGAGATAAAGAAGGAAACTTGTGTGTAGATGCAGAGGCTGTGGGAAGGGTTTTAAATGAATATTTTGTCTCCATGTTTACAAAGGAAATGGATGATCCAGATATAGTAGTCCAGAAGGAACACTGTGAGATATTGGATGGGACCATGATAAAGTACACAAAGATTTAAATCCTTGAAAGTTGATAAGTCACCAGGGTCAGATAGATTGTTCCGTGGCTACTAAAGGAGGTCAGGGAGGAGATAGCAGATGCTCTGAGGATGATTTTCCAATCCTCACTAGACACAGGGGAGGTACCAGACAACTGGAGAAATGCAAATAGAACATAGAACATAATGTGGTACCATTGTTTAAAAAGGGATGAAAGGAAATGCTGAACAATTATACGCCTGTTAGTCTTGCGTCAGTGGTGGGCAAATTCGTAGAATAAATCCTGAGAGGTAGGATTAACTGTCACATAGAAAGGCATGGACTAGTCATGAATAGTCAGCATGGATTTGTAAAGGAACGTCTTGCCTCATAAATTTGATTGAATTCTTTGAGCAAGTGACATGAAGGATTGATGAAGATAGTGTAGTGGATGTGGGGTACATGGATTTTAGCAAGGCGTTTGACAAAGTTCCACATGGCAGATTTGCCAAAAAGGTGGATGTCTATACAGCGCAATGTGGTAAACTGGATAAAAAGTTTAGCTGAGTAACAGGAAACAAAGGGTAATGGTTGATGGCTGCCTTTGCAATTGGAATGTTGTTTCAGGTGGTCTTCCACAGGGCTCGGTGTTGGGACCCTTACTGTTTATGTTATATATTAATGATTTTGATCTGAACGTGGGGAGCATGATTGGGAAATTTGCAGACGACACAAAGTTTGGCCGAGTAGTGGCCAGTGTAGAGGATAGGTATAATCTCCAAAACAATATAGATGGATTGGTGGAGTGGCCGATAAAGTGGCAGATGGAATTTAACACCGAGAAATGTGAGATCATGCATTTAGGGAGTCAAACAGTTGTAGGGAGTACACTATAAATGGAAAGTTACTAAGAGTGGTAGATGAAGTGAGAGATCTTGGCGTACCGGTACACAGGTCCCTAAAGGCAGCAGTTCAAGTAGACAAGATTGTTAAGAAAGAATATGGAATGCTGTCCTTAATTGGCAGAGGTATAGGAAATAAAGGTAAGGATATAATGTTGGAATTGTATAAAACACTGGTGAAGCCACAACTGGAATATTGTGTGCAGTTCTGGTCGCCACATTACAGGAAGGACATAATTGTTCTGGAGAGAGTGCAGAGGAGGTTTACAAGAATGTTGCCAGGACTAGCAAAGTGTAGCTATAAGGACAGATTGGGTAGGTTGGGGTTATTTTCCTTGAAACAAAGAAGGCTGAGGGATGACTTAATTAGCGTGTATAAAATAATGAGGGAAAGAGATAGGGTGGACAGGAAAATATTGTTTCCCTTGGTGGAGAATTCTAGAACCAGGGAACGTAGATTCAAGATAAGTGGCAGAAAGTATAGAGGGGACATGAGGAAGAACGTTTTTACACAGAGGATAGTGGGAGTCTGGAATTCGCTGCCCAGTTTGGTGGTGGAGGCAGAGACCCTACACTCTTTTTAAAAGTACCTGGAACTGCAGCTTAAGTGCTCTAAGCTACAGGGCTATGGACCGGGTGTAGGAAGGTGCGTTAGAAAGGGCATCTGAGTGTCCTTGGGCTGGCATGGACAAGTTAGGCCAAATGGCCTCCTTCTGTGCTGTAACCTTTCCTTGATTCTATGATTAATTAGAAGATGGGATCATTAGCTGGTTGGCCACAATATGATGACAGTCAGCCGGCTACATCCGCATTAGTGGCATTGACACACGATTCCAGGCCTGCTGCATGGACATGTGATGCTTGTGTTACATTTTACCCATAGAGTCATGAAATGAAAATTGTTTATTGTCACAAGTAGGCTTGAAATGAAATTACTGTGAAAAGCCCCTAGAACCTTTATAGCACAGTAGGAGGCCATTCAGCCCATTGAGTCCATGCCAACTCTCTGTAGCAATCAAGTCAGTGCAATGTTCTATCCCTGTACTCCTAAAAGCTTATTTCCCTCAAGTTCCCAACCAATTTCCTTTTGGAATCATTGACTTCTGCTTCCACCACCCCATGACAACAAGTTACAGTCATTATCACTCGCTGCATCAGAAAATGTCTTCCACACGTTCCATTGCAGCTTGTGGTGAATGTGATTCACACCGGATTATAATCTGTATACATGTGTCTATATTGTAAGTGCAGTTGCACTACCTGTCCTCCAGGGGGAGTAGCTCTGGGAATGCTCGAGTTGTACGGGGCTTCTCCCTTGGCTCTGCCCAGGACTCCTCCCCCGGAAGCTGCTGTATAAAGCTCAGTGCCACAGGGTCAGCCGGCCAGTTCACCGAAAGTTCAATGGCTAATAGGCTGGCTCTGTTGTGAGTATATTAAAACCGCTATTCTAATCCTACAAGCACTGTCCGTAGAATTATTGGTTCCAACAATTTAATATACTCAGGAAACAGTCGAAGAAATCATGGAAGCAGCCCTCAAGCCCGGACGCCTAGAACTCGACCCAGAGGATGCAGAGGCTAAGGAAATTTTTTCCCACTGGCTGAGATGTTTTAAAGCCTACCTGGCAGAAGCCAGCACTGCCGGAACAACGGAGGAACAAAAACTCAGCCTACTGCACGCGAGGGTAAGCCACAGAATCTCCACACAGCTAAATCCGGCCGGTTCTTACACCGCAGCGCTGGCGATATTGGACAAAATGTACGTTAGGCCCATTAACGAGGTTCATGCACGCCACGTGTTTACGACCCGCCGTCAGCGGCCTACAGAAACGCTAGCCGAGTTTGTAAGGGAATTGAACAATCTTTCCAATGACTGTAATTATCAAGCCGTTACCGCGGCTGAACATAGGGAGCTTGCTGTGCGGGACGTTTTCGTGGCGGGCCTTAGGTCTAACTATGTGCGCCAAAGACTGCTAGAAAAGGGGGCCCAGGACTTAGACACTACTGTGGAGGCTGCGACCACTATGGAAGTTTCCTTCCGCAGCCTCACCTCGTTTCCCGCGGACCCCGCGACCTCATCGTGGACCCCCAACCAACAGTCCCCCCAGGCCTGTGCCGCACGGCCCCCCAGCTACCGCACTGCCAAAGCCAGTTACTCTGCTGCCCCAGCCAGTTACTCTGCTGCCCCAGCCAGCTACTCGGCTGCTCCAGCCTGCCATTTCTGTGGCCAAAGCCAGCACCCGCGGCAGCACTGCCCGGCCCGTAACGCGACCTGCAGCAGCTGCGGGCGAAAAGGACACTATGCCAGAGTGTGTCTGGCGAAGAAAGCCCCAGCCTCTAACCCTCCCATGGCTCAAAGCACTCATTCCCTGAATTCACAGGCCTGCAGGCCCCGAAATGCTGCAGCCTGTGTGCCGACTCTGCCCCCACCCGACATGTGCAACTCATGGGGGCAGCCATCTTGGCAATCCTCCTCCATGCGGCCGGCCATGTGCGACTCCTGGGGGCGGCCACCTTGGGATCCATCCCCTTCAAACTCTGAAACTCACCTCGACGACTACGAACTCAGAGGGCAGTCATCACGGGGCCACTCCAGCACAGCTGATCGAGCCGCCGACTACCCGCAACTCAGCGCAGTCACCCTGGATCAATCCCGCCCCAAGCACCTACGAAGTTCGATGGCGGAGGTCCAGATCAACGGGTACAGCACGCCATGCCTCTTTGACTCCGGGAGCACCGAGAGCTTTATACATCCAGAGCTGGTAAGACACGGTTCGCTTTCTATTTTTCCGGTGAGCCAAACTATCGCCCTCGCTTCGGGCTCCCACTCAGTCCAAATCCAAGGACACACCGTTGCTACGCTCACAATTCGAGGCGCTAGTTATTCTAAATTTTAACTTTATGTCCTGCCCGACCTCTGCGCGCCACTCTTATTAGGCCTGGATTTCCAGTGCAACCTCAAGAGCCTCACCCTCAGCTTCGGCGGGCCCCTTCCCCCACTCACTGTCTGCAGCCTAACCACGCTGCACATCTCCCCCCCTCCGCTCTTCGCCAATCTCACTCCAGATTGCAAGCCAGTAGCTACTCGCAGCAGGCGATAAAGCCTACAGGATAGGGTCTTTATCCGATCGGAGGTCTGACGGCTGCTCAGTGAGGGGATCATAGAGGCCAGTAATAGTCCCTGGAGAGCACAGGTGGTGGTCGTCAAGACCAGGGAAAAATTTTGCATGGTCGTCGACTATAGCCAGACCATAAATCGCTTTACGATCCTAGACGCGTATCCCCTCCCCAGAATTGCAGACATGGTTAATCAGATCGCCCAATATCGGCTATTTTCCACGGTGGATCTGAAGTCTGCATACCATCAGCTCCCAATCTGCCCGGAGGACCGCCACTACACGGCATTTGAGGCCGATGGCCGCCTCTTCCATTTCCTCCGGGTCCCTTTCGGCGTCACTAACGGTGTTTCGGTGTTCCAACGAGCAATGGACCGAATGGTAGACCAGTACGGGCTGCGGGCCACGTTTCCGTATCTGGACAATGTTACCATCTGCGGCTATGACCAGCAGGACCACGACGCCAACCTCCACCGTTTTCTCCAAACGGCACAGAAATTAAATCTCACTTATAACAAGGAGAAATGCGTTTTCCGCACAAACAGACTGGCCATCCTCGGCTACGTCGTGGAGAACGGAGTCCTCCCCCTCCCTCATTGCCCCAAGGCCCTCAAACGGTGCTTGGGGTTCTTCTCATACTACGCCCAGTGGGTCCCTCAATATGCGGACAAAGCCCGCCCACTCTTTAAGGCCACACGATTTCCCCTGTCAGCTGAGGCGCGCCAGGCCTTCAGCTGCATCAAGGAGGACATCGCCAAAGCAGCCATGCGGGCGGTGGATGAATCCACTCCCTTTCAGGTTGAGAGCGACGCCTCAGAGGTAGCTCCAGCAGCCACTTTACATCAGGCAGGGAGGCCCATTGCATTTTTCTCCCGTACCCTATCCCCTTCAGAACTCTGACACTCCTCAGTCGAGAACGAAGCACAAGCCATCGTGGAGGCTGTTCGTCACTGGAGGCACTACCTCGCAGGTAGGAGGTTCACCCTCATCACCGACCAACGATCGGTTGCCTTTATGTTTGACAACTCGCAAAGGGGCAAAATAAAAAACGATAAAATCCTTCGGTGGAGGATCGAACTCTCCACCTATAGTTACGATATTAAATATCGACCTAGGAAGCTCAACGAGCCCTCGGATGCCCTATCCCGCGGGATATGCGCCAGCGCGCAGATCAGCTGTCTGAAAGCCATCCACGTTGACCTCTGCCATCCAGGGGTCACCCGGCTCGCCCACTACATTAAAGCCCAAAATCTGCCTTTCTCCATCGAGGAGGTAAAAGCGGTCACCAGGGACTGCCCGATCTGTGCAGAGTGCAAACCGCACTTCTATAGACCAGACAGGGCCCACCTGGTCAAGGCTTCTAGGCCCTTTGAACGCCTTGCGATCGATTTCAAAGGGCCACTCCCCTCCACTAACAAGAACATTTATTTCCTCAACATCATCGACGAGTTCTCCCGATTCCCTTTTGCCATTCCATGCCCTGATATGACCTCCCACACAGTCATTAGGGCCCTGCATAGTGTCTTCACCCTGTTCGGTTTCCCCAGCTACGTGCACAGCGACCGGGGTTCGTCCTTTATGAGCGACGAGCTGCGTCAGTACCTGCGCGACAAGGGCATCGCCTCGAGCAGGACTACCAGTTACAACCCCAGGGGGAACGGGCAGGTGGAGAGGGAGATCGCGACGGTCTGGAAGACCGTCCTACTGACCCTCCGGTCTAGAAAACTCCAAGTCTCCCAATGGCAAGAAGTCCTCCCAGACACGCTCCACGCAATCAGATCCCTCCTCTGTACAGCTACAAATCAAACCCCTCACGAGCAACTCTTCATTTTGTCTAGGGGCACTACCACGGGAGTCTCACTTCCGGCGTGGCTGAGGACACCAAGCCCGGTCCTCCTGAGGAAGCACGTCAGGGGGCACAAAACTGACCCCCTTGTTGAAAAGGTGCGCCTCCTCCATTCCAACCCCCAGTACGCATTCGTGGAGTTCCCGTACGGTCGCCAGGACCTTCGGGACCTGACAGCCCCCCCTACCCCCGCTGAGGAACCCCTTACCCTGTTCCCTATGCTGCCGCCCCCTCGCGCCCCCGATTCCTCAAGCTCACCCCACCGGTTCCACGTGCCAGAACCAGCCCGCCCCCAGCACCCCAGTCTCCGGTCGAGCCAGAGGTGTATAAAGTTCGGACAAGACCCGCCCTGGAGTCTGCCATCGTACCCCAGCTCTCAACACCCACCCAGCCACCGCAAGAGGCTGCAACCCCGGTGCTCCGCAGATCGAAAAGAACAATTCATTCACCGGACAGACTAACTCTGTGAGCCACCACCCCCGCTGGACTCGATTTTTTTCACAGGGGGTGAATGTGGTGAATGTGATTCACACCGGATTATAATCTGTATATACATGTGTCTATATTGTAAGTGCAGTTGCACTACCTGTCCTCCAGGGGGAGTAGCTCTGGGAATGCTCGAGTTGTACGGAGCTTCTCCCTTGGCTCCGCCCAGGACTCCTCCCCCTGGAGCTGCTGTATAAAGATCAGTACCACATGGTCAGCCGGCCAGTTCACCGAAAGTTCAATGGCTAATAGGCTGGCTCTGTTGTGAGTATATTAAAACCGCTATTCTAATCCTACAAGCACGTGTCTGTAGAATTGTTGGTTCCAACACAGCTCTTGCCCAAAATCTTAAACCTGTCTCCCCACGTTCTTGTATGTTCAGCTAGTATGTTCAGCTAGTGTGATATGCTTTTGTTTGTCTGCTATATCTGAATTTAAATGAAGGAAACTGCGATAGTATGAGGCGTGGTGTTGGCTATGATGGATTGGGGAATGTTATTTGAAGGGATGACAGTAGATAGGCAATGGCAAACATTCAAAGAGCGCATGGGTGAACTGCAACAATTGTTCATTCCTCTCTGGCGCAAAAATAAAACTGGAAAGTTGGCCAAACCATGGATAACAAGGTAAATTAGAGATAGTATTAGATTCAGACCTGAGGATTGGGGGCAGTTTAGAATTCAGCAAAAGAGGGCTCAGGGATTGATTAAGAAGAGGGAAATACAGTACGGGAATAAGCCTGTGGGGGACATAAAAACTGACAGTAAAAGCTTCTATAGGTATGTGAAGAGAAAAAGATTGATGAAGACAAATGTCAGAAAGGGGGAAATTTATAATGTGGAACAAAGAAATGGTTGACCAACAAAGTTACTTGGAAAATCATGATGTGATCAGAAAAAGCCAATATTGTTTTATAAAGGGGGAATCATTATTGACAAATTTATTGGAGTTCTTTTTAAGGACATAACTAGATAGAGGTGAGCCAGACGATATAGCGTACCTGGATTTCCAAAAGGCATTCGGGAAGGTGCCACACAAAAAGGACAATCTACAAGATAAGGGTCCATGGAGTTGGGGATATTTTATTAGCATGGATGGAGGATTCTTTAACAGACAAGAAGCAAAACATTGGGATCAATGGGACTGTTAGTAACCCCCACGAGGACCATTGTTGATCTCCCCATAGGACTCTTGGAGTACGAGTTTCCCAGATAGGGGGCAGATGCCACACAGATGGAGCTCATTACAGACTAACATAAAAAAACATAAAAGTCGACCCAAGGCAGGGCCTGGTGTGGTTAGTTCTTCAAGCAAGGACTGTACTGGGAATGAGTTGCCTTGAGCAGAATATTGTATACAGGTAAATAAACCTCTGTTGTCTTACCACTGACTTTCTCAAGTTACTAAAGGGACAGTTTCAGGTTGGCAGTCTGTGACTAATGGTGTCATTAGAACCAGTGCTGAGTCTTGTAGTGATCTCTGTATGTGCATGTACATAAAGGATTAACGTGTGATCAGTAGCATCAGATGATCACTAGAGTACCAACAGGGGTATAAAAGCAACCGTATTGTGCCTCTCACTCTTTTGGGTGTACTGTGACGAGAGCAGGAGTATAGGTTAGCTCAGAGTGTTAGTGTAGTTAAACATAGTTACTCTATTTAGATCTTGTTAACCTTATTGCTAGTATTAATATTAAAGTAAAGAACTCACAAAATTATTGTTTTAGTTACTCAATAAACCTTTTGCTACTACTGGACAACTTTGAGTCTTTTTCATCGGATTCAGAAAATCTCAACAACAGGTTTGAATAACATATATTACATTCAGTAGTATATCATAACATACTACAGAAGAGTAATAAAACAGGTCTCAGTTATTTACAATCTAAATGAGTTAATGGAAAAGGCCAAGGGTAATGGATCCACGTTTGGTGACGATACAAAGCTAGGTGGGAATGTAAACTGTGAGAAGGATACAAAGAGGCAACAAGAAGATGTTTTTAAGTTATATGGGTGGGGAGCAAGTTGAAATATTATGTGGGGAAGTGTGAGTTTATTAACTTTGGTAGAAAGGGCAGCGCGGTGGCGCAGTGGTTAGCACTGCTGTCTCTCGGCGCGAATTCCGAGGATCGATCCCAGCTCTGGGTCACTGTCCTTGTGGAGTTTGCACATTTTCCTCACATTTGCGTGGGTTTCTCTCCCCCAACCCAAAGATGTGCAGGCTAGGTGGATTGGCCACGCTAAATTGCCCCTTAATTGGAAAAAATTAATTGGGTACTCTAAATTTATAAAACAAAACTTTGGTCGAAAGAATAAAAAAAACAATATTTTTTACTAGGTGTGAAAAATGTTTCTGTTCAGAGACTTGAGGCGTGATCTTCCCAAAAGGGAACAAAGTTCCTGAACGAGCGTGTTTAGCTGCATGTTACCCGGTGAGTCCTGCAGGGGAGGTGCCAGAACACCACACCAACTTGATCTCTCCAACACCCCCCCCCCCCCTCCTTTCCCTGGTGAATCTAGTGGGGAGTGGGTAGGAAAGGGTGGCACCACGCCGCCTTGGAAATCAAGTAGCAGCCGGGTCCAACCAGCCCGGTTGCCCCAGAAGATACCCACCAAAAGAGACCCAGGTCACAGTGCAGGAATCACATTCGGCCACCTCCACTCCTGATGTACCGTCTGAGGATCCACCTAAACATTGCATTACATAGAATTTACAGTGCAGAAGGAGGCCATTTGGCCCATAGAGTCTGCACCGGCTCTTGGAAAGAGCACCCTACCCCCTACCCAAGGTCAACACCTCCACCCTATCCCCATAACTCAGTATCCCACCCAACACTAAGGGCAATTTTGGACACTAAGGGCAATTTTATCATGGCCAATCCAACTAACCTGCACATCTTTGGACTGTGGGAGGAAACCGGAGCACCCGGAGGAAACCCACGCACACACGGGGAGGATGTGCAGACTCTGCACAGACAGTGACCCAAGCCGGAATCGAACCTGGGACCCTGGAGCTGTGAAGCGATTGTGCTATCCACAATGCTACTGTGCTGCCGTAAGGCCAGAAAAGTAGACATCAGTTAAGTTGGCACGGGTGCAGGGCACAGTGCTAACCCAGGCAGGAGTCAGACATTGTCAAACGATGCGGAGCACCAGAGCTCATCACAGAGCAGGTCATCATCAGCCTCCATCCCATGGACCAGACCTACTGTTATTGCCAACCCAGAGCCCGCACCCCATAGTGCGGCAGGTAGGAATCATAGACAGGGTTGCAGGTGGGCGGGGGAGGGGGGGGATGTTGTGGGGGTGGGAAGCGGTGCCCATGCCCTGGTTAGTCACAGCCTCCACAGCTGGTGTACCTGGAAGCGATCAGAGCGTACTGTTGGCCCTGGCGCGCACATCATGCAGCCACCCATGCCTGCCCGGGCCCATATCCTGCCCATCCTCGCCCTCCCCACACCCTCCTCATAGGACAAGGACTCGCACTCATCCTCCTTCTCCAACACATCGCCCCTCTGCTGCGCAATGTTCTAGAGGACGCAGCAGGTCACCACAATGCGGGTGACTCTTTCAGTGCCATACTGGTGGGCCCCTCCAGGGTGGTCCAGGCAGCTGAACTGTTTCTTCAGGATGCCAGCCCTGGTTGCAGCATGGGGGTCTTTGTAGTGGACCTCACGGATGCACCTGTGCACTGAGCTCTGTGAGATCCCAGACAGGTCCCTATTTGGTGCCTAGTAGGACCCCGGTGCATAAAAGGTCAGTGCGACCGTCACCTTGATGGCCATCGGGAATGGGTATCCTCCCCTACTCCCCCGCGGTGTCAGATGCACCATGTCTGGCAGATATGTTGCACTGTCCCCCTGCTGAGCTGGAGTCTTCGACGGCATGCCCGGTCCGGCAGGTCCTCGAATGACAGGTGCTACCGGCACATACGTGGCCTCATGCAGCACCTCCTTTGCACCTCCTCCCCTTCTGTTCCTCTCCCTGTTGGGCAGCCGGCTTTCCATCCTCAGTATCCTCTTCCTCTAGGGCACGCTCCGCTGCTGCAGCTTCCTCCTTCTTGAACAACTCCAGCTCGTACAGCCGCAATGCATCCCCCAGGGCTGTGGCGACTTGGAGAAAGGCGATCATTGCTGGTTGAATTCCAGTATCCACTGTCTGCAAGGGTGAAAGGCCGACATGTTAGCATGGTGCATACTCCGTGCCCAATGAGGCTACACAGAGGCCCCGATTGGCACTGCAAACTCTGCCTGTGCATGTCCCCCCTCCTCTCCCATCCCTGCACCCCTGGCCCTGTTGACAGGCCCGTCCGCTGTTGCTGGCAATGATGGTCCATGTCCACACACCCCCCCCAGTCCCGTGGGGGGGGGGGGGGGGAGGGTCACTGCAGCCCCACACCTGCTCCCCATCACCACCCCCCCCCCTCCTCCCCGGTGCTGGCAGGCCCCCCTCACCCTCAGCTCACCCTGCCAGTGTCAGGGCTGGCAGCCCACGGTCGTGCCTCTCCATGTCGTACCTCCTCTCTCTCCCTCATCAGCCACCTGTTTTTTAAAAGCACCAGTGAACCTCCCCCAGCGAAGGGGGAGAATCGCAGAGGTCCCGAAGATACTGGGTTGGGACCGTTAATGACATGCCAACAGCGTTTACTGTACGTGTGGACTGGAATACATTGACGCCGCTGTCGTGGCACCGGAGAATTGCGATTTGACGTGAAACCAGCGCCGGCCATGATTTTGGCACCAAAACTGATTCCCCATCCAATCGCCAGATAATGACCAGATAATTGTTTTAATGATGTTAATTAAGGAGGTAAATATTGGCCAAAACAACAGGGATAACTCCCTTGCTATTCTTTCAAGTAATGCCATGGGATGTCTCCTTTCCACCTGAAAGAACAGAGAGTTTAACATCACATCTGAAAGATAAACATTGTGACCTTCTGACAATACTGCACCGGCTGTCAGCCGAGAGCTGTGTGCTCAAGTCTCTGAAATGAGACTTGAACCCATGACCTTCTGACTCAGAGGCAGCTTGTTTGTGCTGAGAAAGATATTGGTGCAATACTCCCCAACTGCCACCAGATGTCTTCCACATACATTGACAGACTCTGCCTCATGTATAAAACAAACAGTACAGTGCCGCTGCTGCTTTGACACCAATGCAACTTTGGAAATATTGCAACCGAGCAACACTGAGGCAAACAGCCAAGCACACAAGACTCTCAAAGGATGGAAAGGCAGACTTATAGAAACGCAAAGCTCCAGTTGCTCAGCAACAGGTAAAATGAAAGCGGAGGAACAGGTGGGGGGATGGGGCGAGAAAAGAGAAAGTGAGAGAGAGAAGCAAATATGCCATCAATTATGCTCTCAATTACCAATAACCTGTTCACAGACACTCATGCACCAGAGCCATGGTTCCTGACCCCAATACAGCCTTGGACCAAACATGGACAAAAGTGCTGAATTCCAGGGATGAGTTGAGAGTGACTGCCCTTGACATCACGGCAGCATTTGATTGAGTATGACATTGAGGAGCCCTTGCAAACCTGGAGTCAATGAGAATTAGGAGGGAAACTTTCCATTGGTTAGAGTCATATCTCACACAAAGATGGCTGTAGTTGTTAGAGGCCAAACGTCTCAGCCCCAGGACATCACTGCAGGAGCTCCTTGAGGTAGTGTCCAAGGTCCATCTTCAGTTGTTTCATCAATGGCCTTCCTTCCATCATAAGGTTAGAAGTGGGGATGTTTGCCAAGGATTGAACAATGTTCAGCATCATTTGCGACTGCTCAGATATTGAAGCTAGCAAGACCTGGACAACATTGAGGTTGGCTGTTAAGTGCTTTCATTTCTGTCATTTTTAGCAGACTCACCAGCTCCCAAACCTGTAAACTCCTGACATCCCTCCGTGGCACCCATGTCCACTTCTCAATCACCCTCAGCAATTCTTTCCCATGACACCTTTCCATTTAAATGCAGAAGATCTAACACTGGCCCTTTTACTTTCTCACTATCCAAGGCCCCAAACACTTCTCCCAAATGAAACAGTGATTTCTTTATATTTTTTATTCTTTCATGAGAAGTGGGTATTACTGACTAAGGCAGCATCTAGTGCCGATCCCTAGTTGCACATTAGTATACTGTACTTGCTGTTCACAATGCAAACTCCTCTACATTGGGGTGAGAAGATGGAGATCTAGACGAGCACTTGGCGAAACACCACCACTTTGTCCACAAGCACAACACTGCTCTCACACTGACATCTCTGTCCTTGATCTGCTGCAATGTTCATGTACTAAGCTCAACACAAACTCGAGGAACAGCACCTCTTCAAGGATTCTTCAATTAGGCACTTTACAGCCTGATGGATTCAACCTGGGTCAACAATTTCAGATCATAATCTCTGCCCCATTTTTCCTCCTTTATTTTGCAGGTTTCAGTCTTCATCTTGATTTTCTCCATTTTGTTTTTTGGACAGCAGCTGTTCATTATTCTGCCATTCCCACCACCACTGGACCTAAGTTCTGTTTCTTTACTTGTCCCATTACCACTCACTTTGAATATCCCCACCAATGCTTTTGTCCATTCAGGTTTTCTATTCTCCGCCCTATTTTACAGTATCTGGTGGGGGTGTGAAAGAAGTGGGTAGAGTTGAGATAGTGGGAGCAGAGATATGCAATTGTGGGGGCAAAGTTGTGAGAGTAGGGAGCAGAGTTGTGAAATTGAGGGGGTAGAATTGTGAGAGTATGGGGTAGAGTTTCAGGTGAGCACTTGGCTGAGTGAAAGGGGTAGAGTTGGGATAGCGGGGCTATTGCAGTTGTGAGAGTCGGGGGGGAAGGTTTGTGAGAAATGAAATTAAATGAAAATCGCTTATTGTCACGAGTAGGCTTCAATGAAGTTACTGTGAAAAGCCCCTAGTCGCCACATTCCGGCGCCTGTTTGGGGAGGCTGGTACGGGAATTGAACCGTGCTGCTGGCCTGCCTTGGTCTGCTTTCAAAGCCAGCGATTTAGCCCAGTGTGCTAAACCAGCCCCCAGAGAGTAGGGGGAGCAGGAGTTCTGGGATTTGGTTGTAGAGTTGTGAGAGTGAGGGATAGAGTTGAGAGAGTTCGGGGAGTCAGGTTATGGAATTTGGGGGTAGAGCTGTGACAGTGGGGGGCAGAGTTATAGGATTGGGCGTAAGGTTGTGAGAGTGGGGCGTAGAGTTGAGAAGGTGGGGAGCAGAGTTGTGAGATTGCGGTGTTGGGGTACTCACCCACTGGATTCTAACCCAGCAGGTTGGTGTGGAAAACGGAAACGCGACAGAGGAATGCCAAAAGCCTCTTTGAAAAAGGCCAAGGGAAAGAAACCCACGGCCGGTAGGACGACAAAGGAACCTGAGGGAGAAAAGAATAGATAGCATAGATGGCCGCACCTATCATGTTAGAGAATATGGCGGTGGTGATGGCGCAGGAGTTGGAGAAGTTTGGAAGGCAGAAGGATGGGCAATTTGAGCGACAAGGGAAGGAGGTTAAGGAGTCGTTCCAAGCTGCCATCGAGGAGGCGTGGACTCGATACGGGAGCAGCTGGGCAAGATGGTCAAGGCTGTGGAGGAGCAAGGGAGACCCTGAAGGCTGTGGAGGGGCAAGGGAGACCCTGAAGGCTGTGGAGGGGCAAGGGAGACCCTGAAGGCTGTGGAGGGGCAAGGGAGACCCTGAAGGCTGTGGAGGGGCAAGGGAGACCCTGAAGGCTGTGGAGGGGCAAGGGAGACCCTGAAGGCTGTGGAGGGGCAAGGGAGACCCTGAAGGCTGTGGAGGGGCAAGGGAGACCCTGAAGGCTGTGGAGGGGCAAGGGAGACCCTGAAGGCTGTGGAGGGGCAAGGGAGACCCTGAAGGCTGTGGAGGGGCAAGGGAGACCCTGAAGGCTGTGGAGGGGCAAGGGAGACCCTGAAGGCTGTGGAGGGGCAAGGGAGACCCTGAAGGCTGTGGAGGGGCAAGGGAGACCCTGAAGGCTGTGGAGGGGCAAGGAGACCCTGAAGGCTGTGGAGGGGCAAGGGAGACCCTGAAGGCTGTGGAGGGGCAAGGGAGACCCTGAAGGCTGTGGAGGGGCAAGGGAGACCCTGAAGGCTGTGGAGGGGCAAGGGAGACCCTGAAGGCTGTGGAGGGGCAAGGGAGACCCTGAAGGCTGTGGAGGGGCAAGGGAGACCCTGAAGGCTGTGGAGGGGCAAGGGAGACCCTGAAGGCTGTGGAGGGGCAAGGGAGACCCTGAAGGCTGTGGAGGGGCAAGGGAGACCCTGAAGGCTGTGGAGGGGCAAGGGAGACCCTGAAGGCTGTGGAGGGGCAAGGGAGACCCTGAAGGCTGTGGAGGGGCAAGGGAGACCCTGAAGGCTGTGGAGGGGCAAGGGAGACCCTGAAGGCTGTGGAGGGGCAAGGGAGACCCTGAAGGCTGTGGAGGGGCAAGGGAGACCCTGAAGGCTGTGGAGGGGCAAGGGAGACCCTGAAGGCTGTGGAGGGGCAAGGGAGACCCTGAAGGCTGTGGAGGGGCAAGGGAGACCCTGAAGGCTGTGGAGGTAGCCTTGCCGAGGTACGTCGTGTGCTTGATGAAGAAGCGGAGGGCCTGAGGCCAACTGAGTATTTTTCAGAAATGTTCTCTTGTTTGGTGGAAGGGGATGAAGTGTCCCCTGTTCCGGAATTGGACAGGGCGCATTGGCCCTTGCAGCAGAAGCCGAATGATCCACCGCGGGTGGTGATCGTTCAATTTCACAGTTTCTAGAGGAAGGGTCCTGCAGTAGGCCAAGAAGAGTTGGAACATCAATTGGGATGGGCACATAGTGTGCATCTACCAGGACATTGGCACCAGACTGGCGAAGGGGCGGGTGGCCTTCAATAAGGCAAGGGCGGTGTTGCTGTATAATAAGGGTGTGCAATTCGTGGTGGTGTATCCTGCGAGGCCTGAGAGTCACGCTGGCTTCTGAGGATCACTATGTTGACACGCCAGAGCAGGCTGAGGTCTACATCAAGGACAAATGACTGGGACTGGCTTGAGGAGGGCTGGTGGGATATTTTGTATGTGAAAGTTGGGTTGGGATGGCTGTAAATATTGTAATATAGTGTGTTCTGTCTTTATTCTTCTTTTTCTTGGAGGTTGGTGGGGGGAGCTTTTCTGGAAACCAGAGTCATGGGGATGGTAGAGCAGAGGAATTGATATGGTAATTGGAAGGAATGAGAAGCATGGTAAGGATGCTGGGATTGGGACAAGGGAGTAGGGAGTAGGGGCTTGGTGGATGGTGTTGTTGGCCTTTGGTTTGGTCATTTTTGGGTGGAGTTTTGGGAGGGGAACACCTTGCTAGCAATAAAAGGTAGGCTAGTTAATGGGAGTAGTTTGGGAGGAGGGGGTATGACTTGTTGGGCCATTTCTTTGAGTCTAGAATGTTTGTTTGAGAGGGGGAGGGAGTTAGTTGAGGCAGCAGGCAGTCTCCAGGGAGCTAACAGTGACCAGGGCATTTTCTTTGCTTCACCAGTTGATTAATAAGAGAGCGTGGTTCCGGGCGGTCGACGGTTATAGCTGATCAGGGTGGACAGTATGTGATGGTAGTAGAGGCATTAGAGGGGAAGTCGGTGGTTATCGGGAATGTGTACACCTCGAATTAGGATGATGTATCGTTTATAAAATGGCTGCTGGCAGCAGTGCCGAATTTGGATACTCACCAATTGATTGTTGTGGGTTATTTGAATTGTGTGTTGGACCCAAAGGTGGATCGCTCCAGGCCAAATTTGTTGGTCCCTGCTGGGATTGTGAAGGTATTGTCTGTGTTTACGGAGGAGACGAGGTAGGGGCTTTGGCAGATCTGTGACGCTTTATGCACCCTGAGAAGAAGGGGTTCTCATTTTTTTCTTCAATACACAAGGTGTATTCGAGGATTGATTAATTTATTACTCGCTGGGGTGGAGAAGGCTGATTACTCGGCTGTGTTTATTATTGATCATGCCCCACATTGGGTGAACCTGGTGTTGGACGTCAGTCGGGAGGTCATAGAGGGTGGCGGTTAGATATAGGGCTGCTATCGGACTTGGGGTTCTGTGTCAGGATCACATAAGAATAGGAGTTTGTGGAAGGTAATGATGATGAGCATATCTCTCCCTCGACTTTGTGGTAGGCGCTGAACGTGGTGATTAAGGGAGAGATCATAGTGTATGAGGCACATGTGGATGTGGAGGTGAGTGAGGAGCAACAGAAGCTGGTGGATGATATTCTAGAGTTGGATCGTAGGTAAGACCCGACCCCAGAGATTTTGGCATGAAGTAAAAGACTGCAAATGCATTTTGTCTTACTGTCCACGGATAGGGTGATGTTGCAATTGAGGCGGGCGAAAGGGACGGGTTTGGGAGAAGGCCAGCCATTTCTGGGCTCACCAAATAAGGCAGCAGGAGGCTGTCAGGGAGATTGTTCAGGTTAGGGATTTGGAGGATAGGCTGGTCTCTGCCCCCAAGAAGGTGTTTAGGGTTCTTCATGAGATGTTGTATAGGTAGAGCCGCCGGAGGACGAATGAGGGATGGCAGAGTTTCGGGTGGGGGTTTGGAGTTTCCTAAGGTGAGGGAGGAATTGCAGGAGGATCTGGCAACGTCACTGGGCTTGGAGGTGAAGTAGATAGCATTGAAGCATATGCAGGCAGGGAAGGCACCGGCACCGGATGGATTCCGAGTGGAATTTATCGGAAGTTTTCACATTAGCTGGGTCGGTTATTGCTGGGCATGTTTAGGGACATTTTGCCTGACGTTGTGGCAGATGTCTATCTCGCTGCTCCTGAAAACAGATAAGGACCCCACAGAGTGTGGGATGCCAGATTATTAAGGTTGGAGTCCCGCCTCCTGGAGGTAGTAGCGGAAGATCAGACGGGGTTTGTGAAGGGACGGAGGTTGTCGTCGAATGTGCGCGATTGCCGAGTGTAATGCTTACCCCTCTGAACGGGTTGGTACTGCAGATAATTGTATCATTGGACGGGGAGAAGGTGTTCAACCGGGAAGAGTGGGGTACCTTTTCACGGTGTTGGAGGAGTTTGGGTTTGGCCCTGGGTTTATGTCCTAGTTGCGTTTGCTGTGTGTGGTTCTGTTTGCTAGTGTTTGCACCAACACCATGAACTCTGTGTCTTTTTAGTTGTATCGGGATACAAGGCAGGATTGTCTGATGCCTCCCTTTTTGTTTGAGTTGGTAATTGAGCCATTGGCCACTTTGCTGTGAGGGCCCGAAATGCATGGAGTGGTAGGGTGGAGCATAGGGTGTCGTTATATATGGACAATTTGCTGTTGTACGTTCAGGACCTGGAATCATCAATAGGGAATATTATGGGTATTTTTGCAGAGATTCGGTGCCTTCTCTGGTTACAAGTTGAACACAGGGAAGAGGGAATATATTGTGATTGGTGCATCAGGGAATGGGCCCCGATTGGCCAGGGTTGGAGTGACGTTTGCCGTTTCGGTTGACGGAGACTAGCTTTCAATACTTGGGGCTCCAGCTGGTGGAGGATTGGGCATGGCTTAATAGGTTGAATTATACGAGCCTGGTGAATAGAGTTAAGGCAGACTTGCAGAGGTGGGATAGTCTCCCATTACCGTTGGCGAGTCGGGTTCAATTGGTTAAGGTGAACATCTTGCCGAGATTCATATTTTTATTTCAGTTTCTCCCAGTGTTGTTGCCCAAGTCTTTTTCCAAACGCTTGAGGGGCTTATTTCCAGCTTTATTTGGGCGGTTAAGGCCCCGAGGATTCGGAGGTGGGGTTCTCCAGAAGGAGAGACAAGTAGGGGGTCTTGCATGCCAAATTTGCTGTACTATTATTGGGCAGCCAATGAGGAGAAGGTGTTGGGGTGGTGTGGGGACTCAGGGCGCTCTGGATTTGGATGCAGTCAGGGTCATGTAGGGGGACAAGTTTGGGGGCATTAGTAACAGCGCCAATTTTGTTGGCGCTGGCAAGGTACTCAACGAACCCAGTGGAGTGTCCAGATTAGAAATATGGAAACAACTCCACCAGCATTTTAGGATGGGGGCAGCTTTGAGGCTGGCTCCCATTTGTGCTAACCAGCTGTTTGAACCGGCAAGGTTAAATACCACATTTAGTGCATTAAGAATTCTTACAACACCAGGTTAAAGTCCAACAGGTTTGTTTCAAACACTATCTTTTGGAGCACTGCTCCTTCCTCAGGTGATTCACCGCTGCTGCTCCCCTCACCCCGCTGCTGCTCCTCTCTCCCCTCGCCCCACAGCTGCTCCGCTCGCCCTAAGCCATGCCTGACCATCTGGTTTGGGAAGGGTCAGAACTCTTGACTCTTTACTCAACATTAGCCAGAAGCTAACAGTGGTAGCAGAGGGTGGTTGCTGTGCAGAGGTAAAGGGTTGAAAGATACAACTTTTCCAGAAGAAAAAAAAATTCTCCATCAACCAACGAGTGAGCGAAAAGAAAGAAAAAAATATGGCTGAACCTAGAATAAAGATGTCAGGAGATAACTGTCCACCATTATTTTCTGAAAGGGGATCTACGACCAATGGAGACGTGCAGGTGTTATTTGGACTGCCTTGGGAACGAGGAAACAAGGTTTGGCATTGGCTCTTTCTCTACCTTACAAGAGTACAATCCAGAGCAAAGTGTTTTCTGAACTGGAATTGGAACAGTTAGTCTCAGTAGAAGGTCCGGAGACTCTATTGCGTTTTATGGATAAGATTTATCAAAAGGATAATTTATTAAGTGCGTATGAAGCCTGGTCAGAATTTGATAGATTTCGGAAAACAGAGGATATCTCTATTGAGGACTATATAATGGAATGTAGCAGTCTATACGAAAGACTGCACAAACGCCTCCTGGAATTTCCACAGCCCGTGTTTGGCATTTAAGTTCCTGGTCTGTGCTTGAGTGACCAATGTGGATAGGCTCCTGGTTTTGACAAGAGTTAAGTTTGCAGATAATAATACCTTATTCGATCAGATGATAGAGGTCTTAAAAAAGTTTCTAAGGAAAACATTCAATTCCTATGGCTCTTTGACACAAACTGACACGCTGGTGAGATACAAAGGGGTTACGAGAATATGGAAGGCGATTGGGACTCAGAAATTATGAGGACAGAAACCCATTTAACACCTATAACAGGAGGAGCGACATGGAGAATGGTAATAGGAAAATGAACCCCAGAAATGCCCAGAAATGTCTTATGAACAAGCAGTTTTCTCTGTTAATGAGAGTGTTGGTTGCAGAGCCCATCAATTGTGTTGCATTAGACAGTGGCTGCACTTCGACTGTGTGTGGAATTGACTGGTTAAAATGTTACCTGGACTCTTTGAATGCTGAAAATTGTAACAAGGTTAAGGAATTTGAAAGTTCCACAAGTTTCAGGTTTGGGGATGATAATACTCTGAAGTCACTGAAAAGAGTGGTGATCCCTTGCAATACTGCCGACGTGAATCATTTCATTAGCACAGATATTGTATCAAGTGAGATACCTTTGCTTCTGAGCAGACAGTCGATGAAGAAAGCACACATGAAACTGGATAGGGAACAGGATAAGACAACAATGAAAATGTGAATATCACAGTTATGAATACGGCTGCGGAAAGCCCATTTAGTAATGGTGTGTGTGAAAGAAACCATGCAGTAATAGATTTCATGCTCCGGAAAATTTTGGCCGATAGACCTAATTGCGAGTTACATTCAGCCTCAGCATGGGCGGTACATGCGAAGAATTAATTGTAGATGGTTGGGGGCTATACTCCCTATCAATTAGTGTTTGGTAGAAATTCTATAATTCCATCCAATTTGGATGACCAGCCTCCAGCTAGAGAAGGGACGACAATTAGCTCTGCCTTTGCTGAGCATTTAAATGCATTACATAGCAGTATAAAAGCTTTTTTTGGAAGCAGAAGTCTCTGAAAGAATTCACAGGGCTATCAAATACCGTTTTTCAGCAAGGAGACATAGTATACTAAAATAGAGATAATTTTAATTAATGGAAAGGCCCAGGGAAGATCATAAGCATAGATGGCAAAACAAGTATTTTGCAACATCGCAATCAGACTGTTATGGTACATTCATCAAGGATAATGGGTACAGATTACAAATTTTCAAGTTTAGACAGACATGATGAGGAACCAGGGTCACCTGGTACGCACGTGTCACAGAACTATGAGGATCAGTAAACTGATATAGACAGGGTTTCTGTAGAGGAACACAATGCTTTGGATGAATTAGAACAGGCCATTTTTCTGAAAGGATAACTGCCAAAATAGGCACAAAAGTGACATACTTACCTGAAGGGTCTAGTCAATGGAAGGATGCAACTGTTATTAGTAGAGCAGGGCAAGCCACTGGAAAGTATAAACACTGGTTGAATGTACAGCATACAGGGAGGGTGTCAAGACAATGAATTGGGAACACAAAGTTCAAAAATGGAGGGCACAGAAACGCAGTGCCAGTTGAGATAGTAAATCAGATAGTGAATAGGTTTACAGGAAAAGGTCGAGAACTATTGAAAGGACACCCCAAGACTGGAAGGAAGGATCAAGCAGTAGCAGTACAGAAGGAGATACCAGGTGGGATAGGCGACGTAGTTTGTCAAGGTCTGGGAACATGGGTAAGACTACAAATGCTACGAGGAGTAGAAGCCCACATGCTTGTGAGATTTTGGTGGCCTCCAATAAATTATATGAAAAAGTTATCAAAGATGTCAAACAGCAAGAACTGCATAGTTGGAGTGAATTTGGGGTATACACGGAAGTACCAGATAGGGGACAAAGAGCTCTATCCCACAGATGGATTTGCACGGAAAAGGTTCTTCTGGATGGAACTTATAAGGCAAAGGCCAAGCTTATGGCAAGGTGATTTGCAAAAAACTTAGAAGATCAGGATTTAAGGTTAGATTCACCTACGGCAGGAAAGGTCATTTTAAAGATCATCTTGGCTCTATTAGCCACAGAGGCATAGGAATGCAAATCTATAGATATAAAAAGTGCCTTTATGCAGGGGCATCAGCTCCAGAGAGACATTTTTCTCCGTCCTCCTAAAGAGGCAGCTAACACAGAAGGGTACTCTGGAAGTTGAACAAATGTGTATATGGATTAAATGGTGCGTCTAGAGTCTGGTATTTTTTGGTAAGGTCAGTTTTGTTAAAGTTAGTCTGTTGCCAGTTGAAAGCAGATCCGGCAATGTTTTGCTGGCACTATAAGGGAAATTTTTCTGGCATCTTTATGATGCATGTCAATGATTTTTGTGGGGTGGGACTAGTGATTTTGAAGCTATTGTAATCTCTGGGTTGAGGAAAGAATTCAGGGTTGGAAGTCAGGCTTCCGGTGCATTTAACTACATTGGACTGGAAATCAGACAGACTGAGTTAGGTGCAACTTTACGTCAACAGTCTTATTTGGAGAGCAGCAGCCAAATGGCAATTCGTCGTGGTCGGGTTTCACAAAAAGATGCAATGGATTCAAAGACGGAAAAAGAGCAACTGCGAAGTTTAATTGAGCAACTGAACTGGTTAAGGAGACAGACTAGACCGAATGTTAGTTTTGATGTCTTGGAGTTGAACAAAGATGAATGATCCTAAAGTGGAAGACCTAATAAGAGCAAATAAAGCGTTGGCCAAACTAAAAATGCAGGAGTTTGTTTTGAGGTTCCCTGTTTTAGGTGATCTTAGGCACTTGAAACTCAAAGTTTACAGTGATGCATCCAATGCAAATTTATGTGATGGGGTTTCAAGTGCAGGTGATTTTATAATTTTCTTTTTAGGGAACAATGGTAAATGTTGCCCCCTTGTGTCGGAAACAAAGAAAATAAGGAGAGTGGTCAAAAGCACTTTGGCCACTGAGCCGTTAAGCCTTGTAGAGGCGGTGGATTGTTTTAGGGAGAGAGGGGCTAGTTCGTAGAAATTTTGGGATATTATTAATGAAGGTCATCTATTTCTGTGACTGTTTCTTTTCCCTTCCAGAAATGAATTGAAGAAAAAAAAGGGGATAAATCGCGTGTGTTTTTGAGTTTCTTTTCGGAGGAAACCAATATTTATCAAATTATTTTTTTTTTCTCCAAGGAAGGGAAGACTGTTAGGAATGGGTTAAGAGACATTCCAATTACATGTCAAATTAAATTTAAGTATCCAATAATTGACACTGATATGTAAAGGGGTTGCAGGTGGCACTTCTGAGGTGGTGATAGAGTTTTGTATAGAGTGTGTTCGAGGAAATAAAGATGTTTGGGAAAGGAGAAGAACTCTTGACTCTTTCCCCAATAGTAGCCAGAAGCAAACAACAGATGTTCCCCATTGCCAGCTACAGCCTTCCTCATGGGCAACAGTTCCATTTCCTTTCCTCTCCAAAGCTAAAAATGAATCTTAGTGATGGTAACCATCAAAATACTGGATTGTTGTAAAAGCCCATCTGGGTTAGGGAGGGAAATCTACTATCCTTACTGGGTCAGGCCTACATGTGATTCCAGGCACATATTAATATGGTTGACCTTGGGGACAGCATGGTAGCACAGTGGTTAGCATAGTTGCTTCACAGTTCTAGGGTCCCAGGTTCGATTCCCGGCTTGGGTCACTGTCTATGCAGAGTCTGCCCATTCTCTCCGTGTCTGCGTGGGTTTCGTCCGAGTGCTCCGGTTTCCTCCCATAGCCCAAAGGTGTGCTGGTTAGGTGGATTGGCCATGCTAAATTGCCCTTAGTGTCCAAAACAAAAAAGGTGAAGTTGGGTTACGGGGATAGGGTGGAGGTGTGGGCTTGAGTAGGGTGCTCTTTCCAAGGGCCGGTGCTATGATTCTGTGAACGTGTTGGGCAGATTTTACACCCCTCCCCCCCCCCCCCCCCCCCCACCCCTGCAGCTCATTTTTGGCGGCAGAGGCAGTTCACTCTTGACCATCAGCAGAGTCTTCTGATCATGGTGATGCTGTCTATGATGTTTTGTGTGGAAACCTGCCCTCAGGAACCAGGGATGGTGGTTGCCTTCGGCAGGACCAGGAGTTCCTGTGGGACAGGTTTGAAAATCCTGCCCCTTGTCTTTTCTCAAATCTGTTCCCATTTTTCCTGGAACTCTATGTTTGAATCCCTCCAATCTGGTTTCTGCCTTGCCTCTGTATCAAAACAACTCTTATCAAAGTCACAAATAACATCCTGTGTGATTGTGACAAAGGTAAACAATCCATGCTTGTCCTCCTCAACCTGTCTGCAGTCTTTGACAGTGTTAATCACACCATCCTCCTCTAATGCCTCTCCATTGTTGTCCAGCTGAGTAAGAATCCTCTCACCAGCTTCCATTCTAATATATCTAATCTAGGTCAGAGGGTCACGTGCAATAGCTCACTTTCTGCTGCACGCCATTACCCCTGGTGTCCCCCAAAGATCTATCCTTGGACCCCTCCAATATCTCATCTGCAAGCTGTCCTTCAGCGACATTATCTGAAAGCACAGCATTCATTTCCACATACATGCTGATGATGCCCAGTTCTGACTCACCAGCTCCCTTAATTCCTCTGCTGTTTCTGGATTATCAGACTGGATTATCCCACATCCAATTCTCCATCAGCAAACATTTCCTTCTATTAAATATTGGGATGACTGAAGCCATTAATTTTGGTCCCTCCTCCAAATTCCAGTCAACTCCGTCCCTCTCCCTGACAACGGTCTGAGATCAAGCCCGTCTGTTCACTTTTCACCCCATGGAGAGCTTCCAATCTCATATTCATGCTATCACTAAGGCCACCCTATTTCCGCCTCTAGAACAGTGTCCACTTTCACCCCTGATGTGGAGATGCCGGCGTTGGACTGGGGTGAGCACAGTAAGAAGTCTTACAACACCAGGTTAAAGTCCAACAGGTTTGTTTCAAACACGAGCTTTCGGAGCACGGCTCCTTCTTCAGGTGAATGGAAAGGCTTGTTCCAGAAATGTTTATATAGACACAGTCAGAGATGCCCCGGAATGCGAGCACCTGCAGGCAATCAAATCATCAAAGATGCAGAGAGAGAGGTAACTCCAGGTTAAAGAGGTGTGAATTGTCCCAAGCCAGTTCAGTCGGTAGGCCTCTGCAAGTCCAGGCTTGTTGGTGGGGGCCGAATGTAATGCGACATGAATCCCAGATCCCGGTTGAGTCCGCATTCAGGAGGCCTTCAGGAGACGCGACAACGCAAAATTGCTGAGCAAAAACTTATAGCTAAGTTCCGCACGCATGAATGCGGACTCAACCGGGATCTGGGATTCATGTCGCATTACATTCGGCCCCCACCAACAAGCCTGGACTTGCAGAGGCCTACCGACTGAACTGGCTTGGGACAATTCACACCTCTTTAACCTGGAGTTACCTCTCTCTCTGCATCTTTGATGATTTGATTGCCTGCAGGTGCTCGCATTCCGGGGCATCTCTGACTGTGTCTATATAAACATTTCTGGAACAAGCCTTTCCATTCACCTGAAGAAGGAGCCGTGCTCCGAAAGCTCGTGTTTGAAACAAACCTGTTGGACTTTAACCTGGTGTTGTAAGACTTCTTACTGCACTTTCACCCCATCACACCTCATCTGCTACCAAAATCTTCAATCATGTCTTCATTATCTCTAGACTTGACCATTCCAATCTGTACTCCTGGCTGGTTTCCTACAAGCTATCATCTGTAAACTTGACGCCATTCAAAAGTCTGTTGCCTATTGTTTTAACTCTCACCAAGCCTGCTCCCCTATCACAGCTCACTGATCTAAATTGGCTCCCAGTCAAGCAACTTCTTGAATTGAAAATTTTCATCCTTGGTTACAAATAAGTACTAGGAGCAGGGGTAGGCCACCTGGCCCATCGAGCATGCTCCGCCATTCAATCAGATCATGGCTGATCTTTCTGTGGACTCAGCTCCACTTACCTGCCCGCTCACCATAACCCTTAATCCCTTTACTGTTCAAAAATTTATCTTTGCCTTAAAAACATTTAACGAGGTAGCCTCAACTGCTTCACTGGGCAGGGAATTCCACAGATTCTCAACCCTTCAGGTGAAGAAGTTCCTCCTCAACTCAGTCCTAAATCAGCTCCCCCTTATTTTGAGGCTAAGCCCCCGAGTTCTAGTTTCACCCACCAGTGGAAACAACCTCCTTGCTTCTATCTTATCTATTTCCTTCATAATTTTGTTTCTATAAGATCACCCCTCATTATTCTAAATTCCAATGAATATAGTCCCAGTCTACTTAGCCTCTCCTCATAAACTGATCCTCTCAATTCCAGAATCAACCCAGTGAATCTCAGTTGTTCAGCGAGAGCAGTAACCAGGGGTCTGTCGGGAAGGTAAGTTTCCCGCTTTAAAAACCTATCTTACAGGAGAAGCGGCCTTTGTTTTTTAACTAACTTTTGTTTTTCGGAGTTGTTTTTTTTTGTTTTAGAGCAGCAGGAAACCGGAAGTCGGCCGTGGGGATTTCTGGGAAGGTGTGTAGTACCTGTTTATAAGTTGGGCGGTTGATAATGAAGATAGATGGGTGACGGTGAGAGGGGCTGGGAGGAAGCAGGCAGTACAGGAATCCCCTGTGGTCGTTCCCCTTAGTAACAAGTATACCGCTTTGGACACAGGTGGGGGGGATGACTTACCAGGGATAAGCCATGGGGTACAGGTCTCTGGCACAGAGTCTGTCCCTGTTGCTCAGAAGGGAAGGGGGAGAGGAGTAGAGCATTAGTCATTGGAGACTCCATAGTTAGGCGATAGATAGGAGATTCTGTGGGAACGAGAGAGACTCGCGGTTGGTGTGTTGCCTCCCAGATGCCAGGGTCCGTGATGTCTTGGATCGTGTTTTCGGGATCCTTAAGGGGGAGGGGGAGCAGCCCCAAGTCGTGGTCCACAGAGGCACCAACGACATAAGTAGGAAAAGGGATAGGGATGTAAGGCAGGAATTCATGGAGGTAGGGTGGAAACTTAGAGCTAGAACAAACAGAGTTATTATCTCTGGGTTGTTACCCGTGCCACGTGCTAGCGAGATGAGGAATAGGGAGAGCAAGCAGTTGAACACGTGGCTAGAGGGATGGTGCAGGAGGGAGGGTTTCAGATACCTGGATAATTAGGGCTCATTCTGGGGTAGGTGGGACTTCTACAAACAGGATGGTCTACACCTAGACCAGAGGGGTACCAATATCCCCGGGGGGAAATTTTCGAATGCTCTTCGGGAGGGTTTCAACTAATTCAGCAGGGGATTGGGAACCTGAATTGTAGCTCCAGTATACAGGAGGTTGAGAGTAGTGAGGTCAAGGTTGCAGGAGTGTACCGCCAAGCAAGAAGGTGGTTTAAAGTGTGTCGACTTCAACGCCAGGAGCATCCGGAATAAGGTGGGTGAACTTGCAGCATGGGTTGGTACCTGGGACTTCGATGTTGTGGCCATTTCGGAGACATGGATAGAGCAGGGAGAGGAATGGTTGTTGCAGGTTTCAGGGTTTAGATATTTCAGTAAGCTCAGGGAAGGTGGTAAAAGAGGGGGAGGGGTGGAATTGTTAGTCAAGGACAGTATTACGGTGGCAGAAAGGACATTTGATGAGGACTCGTCTACTGAGGTAGTATGGGTTGAGGTTAGAAACAGGAAAACCCTGTTGGGAGTTTTCTATAGGCCTCCGAAAAGTTCCAGAGATGTAGAGGAAAGGATTGCAAAGATGATTCTGGATAGGAGCGAAAGTAACAGGGTAGTTGTTATGGGGGACTTTAACTTTCCAAATATTGACTGGAAATAGATTGAGTACTTTAGATGGGTCCATTTTTGTCCAATGTGTGCAGGAGGGTTTCCTGACACAGTATGTTGATAGGCCAACGAGAGGTAAGGCCACATTGGATTTGGTACTGGGTAATGAACCAGGACAGGTGCTAGATTTGGAGGTAGGTGAGCACTTTGGTGATAGCGACCACAATTCAGTTACTTTTACTTTAGCGATGGAAAGGGATAGGTATATACCACAGGGGAAGAGTTTTAGCTGGGGGAAAGGCAATTATGATGCGATGAGGCAAGACTTAGGATGCACAGGTTGGGGAAGGAAACTGCAGGGGTTGGGCACAATTGAAATGTGGAGCTCGGTCAAGGAACAGCTACTGCGTGTCCTTGATAAGTATATACCTGTCAGGCAGGGAAGAAGTGGTCGAGCGAGGGAACAGTAGTTCACTAAAGTAGTTGAATCACTTGTCAAGAGGAAGAAGGAGGCTTATGTAAAGATAAGACGTGAAGGTTCAGTAAGGGCGCTCGAGAGTTACAAGTTAGCTAGGAAGGACCTAAAGAGAGAGCTAAGAAGAGCCAGGAGAGGACATGAGAAGTTTTTGGCAAGTAGGATCAAGGATAGCCCTAAAGCTTTCTATAGGTATGTCAGGAATAAAAGAATGACTAGGGTAAGAGTAGGGCCAGTCAAAGACAGTAGTGGGAAGTTGAACGTGGAGTCTAAGGAGATAGGAGAGGTGCTAAATCAATATTTTTCATCAGTATTCACGGAGGAAAAAGACACTGTTGTCGAGGAGAATACTGAGATACAGGCTACTAGACTAGAAGGGCTTGAGGTTCATAAGGAGGAGTTGTTAGCAATTCTGGAAAGTGTGAAAATAGATAAGTCCCCTGGGCCGGATGGGATATATCCTAGGATTCTCTGGGAAGCTAGGGAGGAGATTGCTGAGCCTTTGGCTTTGATTTTTATGTTGTCATTGTCTACAGGAATAGCGCCAGAAGACTGGAGGATAGCAAATGTTGTCCCCTTGTTAAAGAAGTGGAGTAGAGACAAACCGGTAATTATAGACCAGCGAGCCTTACTTCTGTTGCGGGCAAAGTCTTGGAAAGGTTTATAAGAGATAGGATTTATCATCACCTAGAAAGAATACTTTGATTAGAGATAGTCACCATGGTTTTGTGAAGGGTAGGGCGTGTCTCACAAAACTTATTGAGTTCTTTGAGAAGGTGACCAAACAGGTGGACAAGGGTAAAGCAGTTGATGTGGTGTATATGGATTTTAGTAAAGTGTTTGATAAGGTTCCCCATGTAGGCTCTTGCAGAAAATACAGAGGCATGGGATTCAGGGTGATTTAGCATTTTGGATCAGAAATTGGTCGCTGTCAGAAGACAGAGGGTGGTGGTTGATGGGAAATGTTCAGCCTGGAGTTCAGTTATTAGTAGTGTACTACAAGGATCTGGTTTGGGGCCGCTGCTGTTTGTCATTTTTATAAATGACCTGGAGGAGGGCGTAGAAGGATGGGTGAGTAAATTTGCAGATGACACTAAAGTCGATGGAGTTGTGGACAGTGCGGAAGGATGTTGCAGGTTACAGAGGGACATAGATAAGCTGCAGAGCTGGGTTGAGAGGTGGCAAATGGAGTTTAATGCAGAAAAGTGTGAGGTGATTCATTTTGGAAGGAGTAACAGGAAGACAGAGTACTGGGCTAATGGTAAGATTCTTGGTCGATTCCATGTACATAGATCCCTGAAAGTTGCCACCTAGGTTGATAGGGTTGTTAAGAAGGCGTATGGTGTGTTAGCTTTTATTGGTAGAGGGATTGGGTTTCGGAGCCATGAGGTCATGTTGCAGCTGTACAAAACTCTGGTGCGGCCACATTTGGAGTATTGCGTGCAGTTCTGGTCGCCGCATTATAGGAAGGATGTGGAAGTATTGGAAAGGGTGCAGAGGAGATTTGCCAGGATGTTGCCTGGTATGGAGGGAAGATCTTATGAGGAAAGGTTGAGGGACTTAAGGGTGTTTTCGTTAGAGAGAAGAAGGTTAAGAGGTGACTTAATTGAAGCATAGAAAATGATCAGAGGATTAGATAGGGAGGACAGTGAGAGCCTTTTTCCTCGGATGGTGATGTCTAGCACATAGGGACAGAGTTTTAAATTGAGGGGAGATAGATAAAGGACAGATGTCAGAGGTAGGTTCCTTACTCAGAGAGTAGTAATGGCGTGGAATGCCCTGCCTGCAACAGGAGTGGACTCGCCAACATTAAGGGCATTTAAATGGTCATTGGATATGTCATAATATACATCAGGATATCATGGTGCAGACACATACTGAGGGACATACACTAGGACCAATCAACATGCACAAACACCGCAGCCAATCACCAGTTAGAACACACATACTATAAAGGCAGAGGGCATCACTTTTCCCGCTCATTCTGGATGTGCCTCTCAGAAGCACAAGAGCTCATCAAGTTTAGTACAGACTCAAACCACGTGCTGAGAGATTCAACTGGTTCGGACAGGCACAGATCTCCAGTTAAACTAGCATCGTTTAAACCCACAGTTCTCGTATGTCTATTATTTTATAAGTAGTTAATAAAATAGAGTTGAACCTTCTTCAGTGTTGGTGGCATATGTTAGCTTCACAAGTCTACACTGCCCAACACCTCAGGATAGACATATGGACGATAAGGGAATAGTGTAGATGGGCTTTAGAGTGGCTTCACAGGTCGGCGCAACATCGAGGGCCGAAGGGCCTGTACTGCGCTGTAATGTTCTATGTTCTCTGCTCCCCCTCCAGTGCCAGTACATCCTTTCTCAAGTAAGACCAAAACTGTACATAGTACTCCAGGTGTGGCCTCACTGGCACGCTAAACAGCTGCAACATAACCTTCCTGTTTTGAAACTCCATCCCTTTAACAATGAACGATAAAATTACTGTGGTGAATGTATAAATGCCTATAATTCACACTGTGTATCACTGTGTCCCTGTGGGCTCCATCTGTGAGCCGTTGCGTGGCTCTGCCCACAGGGTGAGATGAGGAGCTGGTACAGGGCTCCACCCTTGGCTCCGCCCATGGCTCCGTCCATGGCTCCTCCCACTACCGGAAATATAAAGTGCTGCGGTCTTGTGAGTCTGCCCTCAGTTCTTCTGGTCGCAGGCGGGCTCAGTTGTAAGTCGATTAAAGCCACAGTTTACTTCCACTCGTGTCTTGAGTGAATTGATGGTCGCATCAATTACATTTTCCGCCTTATTACTTCTGCACCTGCAAACTAACTTTTTGCGATTCATGCACAAGGACACCCAGATCCCTCTGCACAGTTGCATGCTGCAATTTTTTTATTATTTAAATACTAGTCTCTTTTGCTGTTATTCCTACCAAAATGGGTGGCATCACATTTACCAACATTGTGTTCCATCTGTCAGACTCTTGCACACTCACTTAAACTAACTTTATCCATCTGCAGACAATGTGTCCTCGGCTCACATTACTCTACCACTCATCTTAGTGTCATCTGCAAACTTTGACACATTACAACTGGTCCCCTCCCCCCACCCCCGCTCTTCCACATACATTTTGGACTTTTATTAGTCTGAAGGTCACAGACCTGAAACGCTGAAACGTTAACTCTAGTTCTCTCCCCACAGATGCTGCCACACCTGCTAAGTATTTCAGTACTTCAGTTCTCATTGCCTCCATCTCTGAATTTTTATTTCTGTTCCTAGCCAGTAAGGAGGCCCGCCTTCAGACAAGCCCAGCCAAATAACCAGGATGAGAGATCTCCAGCACGGGGATGTGATGCATTTATTCTCAGATAAAATAATGAATTACTTAACATTTACATTCTTTAAGAAAGCACCAACAAAGCTTAACTTATTAGTGTTTAACTATCTGTCATGTTGGTTTTAGATATTAAAAAGCATTATATGAAGACACTTTGCTTTCAAACATTGCTGTGAAATGTAAATTTTCATTCCAGTAATAATTGCTGTCGAAAAATGTACAACTGTCTTGTGGGGTCAACCATACTCACTCTATGGGTCTGGCCTTGTTCGTCCGGGCCTGCCCTTGTACATGGGCCATTCAAGATAGCCACTGGTTACTTCCTCATTTTTGCCATCTCTATGTGTTGTCTGCCGTAACCAGCACTCTACCCCCCTATTCTTTTTAACCCCGACTACCTCTCTCCGTGCCTCTGCCTGTGTTCACCGCTGCCCCTCTCGAATACTTGCAGCCATCTGGGCATTGTCCTCTATCATTGGTTGCACAGTTCATCTTTCTGGAAAAACATGTTGGCCTCCTCTAGGGCATCAAAGTAATACTCTTTCCCCTGGTATGTGACCCATAGTTTGGCATGGTAGAGCATTGAAAACTGAACCCCACTTTTGTACAGTGCAGATTTGGCACTGTTGAATTCTGCCAGGCGCTTGGTACAGGCAGATGGAATGTCCTTCCCACTTGCGCCATCTCATGCTCTTCACCCACCTCAGAATCCGTTCTTTGTCCTGGTACCTGTGGAGCCTCACGCTCATCAACCGCAGTGGCTCCCCAGCCCTGGATCGCAGCCGAAGCGACCTGTGGATATGGTCTACCTACGGGGATTTGGCGAGGCCCACCTTGCCGACCAGCTTCCCGAGCATCGTTGCTACATATTCTGTGGGGTTTCTCCCCTCCAGCAGCCCCACGATTCTCAGGTTCTACTGACGTGATCGACTCTCTTGGTCATCGTCTTTGTCCTTCAACCCCTTCTGGGTTCTGACCAGGCTCGCCACCTTGGCCCCGAATGCTGCTATACGGTCCCCTTGGTCCGTGGCTGATTTATCAAGGTTCCTTGTCGTCATTTCCCGGGCGTCCGGCCACTGCTCCATATTGTCCACTGCCTCCCTCATGGGTGCAGTGGCGGCTTCAACTGCCGTCTCAACGGCTGCCAGAAGGTCTCTTCTCATCTCCTCCCTATGTTTCTGGAGCTCAGAGATGATGAAGCCCATCAATTTGTCCACTGGCGTCTGAGTCTGTGCTGGGAGCTTGGCAGGGCCAAACCTCACTGGTTCTGTGCCTCCACGAATGGTTCTCTGCTCCCAGACTGAGGTTTTCCTCCCCACGTCTCTGCTGGTTTTTCGGCTGGATGGATGGTTCTTTCCCATCCTGCTTGGCAGTGCAGTCGATGGGGGTGATTAGATTGCGAGATTATAGGTACTTTTGGTGCCCGTTTGTTGGGATTAAAAGGCCATAGTCTTAGACAGCACGGTAGCGTTGTGGATAGCGCAATCGCTTCACAGCTCCAGGGTCCCAGGTTCGATTCCGGCTTGGGTCACTGTCTGTGCGGAGTCTGCACATCGTCCCCGTGTGTGTGTGGGTTTCCTCCGGGTGCTCCGGTTTCCCCCCACAGTCCAAAGATGTGCAGGTTAGGTGGATTGGCCATGATAAATTGTGCTTAGCATCCAAAATTGCCCTTAGTGTTGGGTGGGGTTACTGGGTTATGGGGATATGGTGGAGTTGTTGACCTTGGGTAGGGTGCTCGTTCCAAGAGCTGGTGCAGACTCGATGGGCTGAATGGCCTCCTTCTGCACTGTAAATTCTATTATTCTATGACGAGAGCCACCTTTCATGCGACTGCTCAGTTCATGGCTGCCACTGGAACCTGCACCTAGTTTTTGCCATGCATTATGTAGCAGGGTTTGCCATACCATCTATTGTGTCCTGAATTACCTGGGCAAACCCTGCTGCCAGACCACGATACACCTCACCCATGTCTGTGGAGGGTTGTTAAGCCTTGTTGTTGGATTTCCATCTGTTTATCCATCTGCCATCTTTTTGAGACAGCTATTCACAATGAATGGCAATGCCAGGATTTTGGGATAAGCTAAATTGACAAGTAAGAATGTTAATGAGGACATGGAAAGATACAAAAGACAACTGAATGGCTACATTGACTCATGTTGCAAAATGTGTGGTTATTAAATTTTCTAACTGATTGAAACCATATTTTGGACATTAGAAATTTCAGGTATTGAGAAAATGTAGTATGTGATTTTTTTTCCAGAACGCAATTTCATTGATATATAGGATCAGAGCTAAGGTAGCATCACTCAATGGTGTGATATAATCATTATTGGCACATTAAACACTTCTAACTGTGGTAGGAGAAGTGCACTCCATGAACAAGATTTTAAATATAACATCAGCTTTTTCATTGGGAATTAAAAATGATGCATTGCACAGCAAAATGATTTGTAGTTGTTTCCTGGTATTCAACCTGAAACTTAACCTGCAGTTTGATATGTTAAAATAATGGGAAAGACAATACCATTGTCTGATCTGGAATGAACAATAGTTATTCCAAGATTTCTCCATAAAATGACAAATCATGTATCCAATATTGTAGGTGTTGAATAAAGTGGGTACCTTAGAATATTGTAAGTGATATTCAAGACAGAAAAATGTCAGGTGTGTATAACAGAGCATCAAAATAGCCCAGCTTTACTGAACTGTAAATCAGACTAACTGATTTAACTTCAGCTAACGTCTCTGTTAAACCCAGGTTTCTGTAGCCTGGATTAACTTTTTTCTTTATTTAATCACAGGAATATGACGCAATGTTATCAAGCCCTAAACTCTAAAAATACACTCAAGAGGACTGTAAATATTGTTTCGGGACTTATAACATTTTGCAATTGAAATAAATAGCTAGCCTTCACTGGGACAGCTATTAATATTTCCTAGACTTAAAGTAAACATTCCACATCTTACAGCTCACTGCACTATATGAATTCATTACACTTCACAAACACCAAATCACATGGGCTAGGCCTAGAAAAATGATCTTGCACAAGAAAAATATATATCAGACAGAATGACACAGCTGGGCATGAGAGTGATGCATGGTTTCAGTAACACGATGTTACATGACTAGATTACATGACGATTCTAACAAGTTTTTTATTTACAAAGCAAAGACATGAAGAATCTCTGGCAGCAGCGCACCCCTCCCCGATGAACTCAATGCATTCTATGCTCATTTCGAGCAGCAAACCAACAAACCATTGTCAACTGCCCCAGCAGTCTCGGACACACCCATGACTACTGTCACAGCTTCCAAAGTCAGATCAACCTTCTTCAAAGTGAACCCTTGGAAAGCAACAGGTCCTGTTGAAGTCCCTGATCACGCACTCAGATCCTGCATGGACCAACTGGCGGCTGTGTTCGTGGACATCTTCAATCTCTCCCTTCTCCATTCCGAGGTTCCCACCTGCTTCATGAAGACCACCATCATACCGGTGCCAAAGAAGAGCCAGTCAATGTGCCTCAACGACTACCATCCGGTGGCCTTCACATCTACCATTATGAAGTGCTTTGAGAGGTTGGTCATGAGACACATCACCTCCACGCTCTCAGAATGCCCAGATTCACTGCCATTCGCAAACCGCCACAACCGGTCCACAGCAGACACCACCTCCCGAGCCCTATACTCAACCTTGGAGCAGCTCAACAACAAGGACTCCTACATCAGACTCCTATTCACTGACTACAGCTCTGCCTTCAACACCATAATCCCAGCCAAGCTCATATCAAAACTTCAAAACATAGGACTTGGCTCCTCCTTCTGTAACTGGATCAACTTCCTGACCCATAGACCACAATCAGTCAGGACAAAACAACACTTCCTCTATGATAGTCCTCAATACCTGGGCCGCGCAAAGCTGCATACTTAGCCCCCTACTATACTCTCTATGCACACACAAGCGTGCGGCAAAATTTGCTCTAACTCCATCTACAAGTTTGCTGATGACACGACAGTAGTGGGTCGGATCTCGAACAACGATGAGTCAGGAGGGAGATGGAGAACCCAGTGGTGGGGTGTAATGATAATAATCTCTCCCTCAACTTCAGCAAAACTAAGGAGCTGGTCATTGACTTCAGGAAGCGAAATGCATCAATGGTGCCATAGTAGAGATGCTTTACAGCTTCAAATTCCTAAGTGTGCACATCACTAACAATCTGTCCTGGTCCATCCACGTCCACGCTACTACCAATAAAGCACAACAACGCCTATACTTCTTCAGGAAGCTAAGGAAATTTGGCCTGTCCACTTTTACTTTTTGACTTATACCAATTTTTACAGATGCACCATAGAAAGCATCCTATCTGGCTGCATCACAGCCTGGTGTGGCAACTGCTCAGCCTAAGATCAAAACTACAGAGTCGTGAACACAGCCCAGTCCATCACCTGAACCCACTTCCCATCCACTGACTGTTTACACCTCCTGCTGCTTTGGGAAAGGGGGCAGCATAATCAAAGACCCCTCCCACTTATACAAAATAGTTTATTTTAAGTTATTGAAAAGGCCATATTTCAAAAGACTAGATATTTCATTCTCAAAACTATATAAAGTTATTTGAAGTCCAGTACAATATTTAAATAATAGTTCTACGTAGCTCATTTTCTGTTTCCTCGCTGTTTTGTGGTCAGTTTCCAACCTCTTCCATCAGGCAGGAGATACAAAAGTCTGAGAACAAGCACTAAGATTCAAAACAGCTTCTTCCCCGCTGTTACCAGACTCCTGGATTACCCCTCTTATGGACTGAACTCTCCATGTATCTTCTCTACTGAATAGTACACTTTGTATGCTTCACCTGATGTCTTGATAATGTATTTACTTTGTGTATCTATCATATGTCTTTTTTTTCCATGTATGGAATGATCTGTCTGGACTATACACAGAACAATACTTTTCATTGTACCTTGGTACACGTGACAATAAATCCAAATTCACCTTTTAACTGAAATTTTGAGGGAGAAATTCCACTTTGGTGACTGTTCAAGATAGGTGGTAGTGCATCAGCTGCCCATTCTGAAACCTGCTTGATTTTCCTTTTCATTGATTGGAGCGGTAGGGAACTTTCAGGTGGTGGTGTTCCTATGCATCTGTTACCCTAATCCTAAGTGATAGAAGTTACATATTTGGAATGCTTTGTTGAAAGAACTTTGGTGTATTTCTACAATGCTGATACCGATGTTGGTTAGATTGAGTGTATGTGGATAGAGTGCCAATCAAGTGGGCTGCTTTGTCCTGGATGGTATCAAGTGGGTTGCTTTGTCTTGGATGGTATCATCCAGGCAAGTGGAAAGTATTCCATCACACTCCAAACTTATGCCTTGTAGATGGTGAACGGGCTTTGAGGAGTCGTGAGGTAAGGCACTCACCTCAGAATTCCCAGTCTCAGCCTTGCTCTTGCAGCCACAGTGTAGAATTTACAGTGCAGGAGACCATTCAGCCCGTCAAGTCTGCATCAGCTCTTGGAATGAGTACCCTCTCAAGCCCATGCCTCCACCCTATCCCCATAACCTTTTGGACACTACAGGGCAATTTAGCATGGCCAACCCACCTAACCTGCACATCTTTGAACTGTGGGAGGAAACCGGAGCACCTGGAGGATACCCACGTAGCCACGGGAAGTGCAAACTCCAGTCACCTGAGGCTGGAATTCAATCTGGGTCCCTGAAGCTGTGAGGCAGTAGTGCTAACCACTGTGCTACCATGCCAACCCTACAGCTTTGTTCAGTTAAGTTTCTGGTCAATGGTGACCCCAGAATGTTGACAGTGGGGAATCCCAACAATGGTAATACCATAGAATGTTAAGGAGATAGTTAGATTCTTTGTTGGAGATGATCGATCCATTTTAGCCAACTGGGTGTCTGCAACCCTCAGTGATAGAAATTTGCTTCTAGTTTCAACCAAGTTGTCAATTTGTTTAGTCAACTTCAGTAAACCGTGAGGCCTATTCAGATGTCAATTTAGCTAGTGTCAAAGAAGGCAACTTCATTTGCGATGTGTTGTCATTTCAAACCTAGAGCCAGGCACTGCATACTTTAAATAATTGAAAAAAATAGCCTTGGTCCCATCTCTCACCTCACTGAGCCCATACACACATTGCTCAATCAACTATAACAGAAGAATTCCATCATGCTGAGGAGGAAAACATGAGCTAATTTAAGTTCAAGTTCACATTGTTTAGTCTATTTGAAATCCCACGAAAAGCTGCTAAATCAAGATGTCCATTAGTTTCAGGTGGAAGGTCAGATTTTGTTGGTATCACTGCAGAAGTTAATATTGGCCCAAATATTCCAATCAGCATCAGAACCATTATGTCCAATACGCCAGAAAACTGTGCATTCGACTAGTTACATTAAAGAGTCCAACTTCCACTACAGCATCCATGCCGAGACCTGCAAAGAGGACCAGTGCAGACCCACACACTTTTTAACAGCGCTAGCTGCCATTGGGTAGATTTAAAAGTCCAGTTTGAATAGGTGCGAATGAGTGAGGTTGGTAAGTGGGCGAGATAGGTAAGTGAATAAGTAGGATAGCTGAGGTGGTAAGCGGGTGGGTAGTCAGATCAGGGGTTAGTTCGATCAGGAGTCAGATGGTCAGCAGGATGGGGTCAGGTCAGTGGCAGTCAGGGCAGGTGGGGAGGTACCAAGCTGGCAGCACGGTAGCATGGTGGTTAGCATAAATGCTTCACAGCTCCAGGGTCCCAGGTTCGATTCCCGGCTGGGTCACTGTCTGTGCGGAGTCTGCACATCCTCCCCGTGTGTGCGTGGGTTTCCTCCGGGTGCTCCGGTTTCCTCCCACAGTCCAAAGATGTGCGGGTTAGGTGGATTGGCTATGCTAAATTGCCCGTAGTGTCCTAAAAAAAAGTAAGGTTAAGGGAGCGGTTGTTGGGTTATGGGTATAGGGTGGATACGTGGGTTTGAGTAGGGTGATCATTGCTCGGCACAACATCGAGGGCCGAAGGGCCTGTTGTGTGCTGTATTGTTCTATGTTCTTGTCAGGGCAGGTGGGGGTAGTTCAGTGGGTTGGAAGGCAATTGGGCTTCATGAATTTGATTTCATGGACTTTGAAAAGACATTCCATAAGAGATCAACAAAAATGACAGCACACTGAATTGGATTAGCCTTTTGACTGGGAATTGGGAGAGAGTAAGTTTAAAGGATAGGTGTGTTGGAACAAGTACCAATGATCTGCTCTGTGCCTCAACCTTTCACCAAATATATTAATGATTTGGATGAATACAAAGTCGAGTTTATAATGACATTTACCAGGGATGGTGCATAATGCTGATGGCAGAAGGTTGCAAGGATACATAAACACATTAAGCGATGGATTGAATAAAACAATGACAAATGGAGTTCAATGTGAACAAGCATTAGGTCATCCACTTTGGAGCCAAGATAAATCAGAGTATCTTAATGGTGAGAAACTATGGACTGGATATGAGACATCAGGTGGGTAGCACACCATCTTCCCACCCATTCCTGACCCCATACTATAGTAGTGGATAAGTTGTTCATCAGCCCATCCACCCGTTGACCTATTGAGACCCTTAAATGGCCAATTGATGGGTCACTTTAAGGTCCTCAATCTGCTCCCACACTGGACAGTTAAAGGCAGAAAAGAATGGAAAGGCACTTTCTTCAAAGTTGGTAAAAAGTCAGAATATATCTCCTTTGGAGGGTGCCCTATCATCCACCTTCCCTCTCACATATAGGCCCAACTTCAGCAGCCAACACACTTCTTCCAGGAGTCCACGCAATCCCAGTAGCAGTCACTACTCTCTTCTGGCAGTGCTGGCGCAGATTGGCAGGAGATTCTTGCTCACAGGGCTTTTTCCACTCAGGGACAAAAGTCCCACCTTCTGCTTGAGCACACCACCTGCAGCTTAATCTCACTGCAGGACAGCATTAAAAAAAGTTAGTTTGCGACTAACTTCTCCAATGGCAGGGTGAGCAAACAGTAGCCCCGGCCCCCAAAGTTCAGCCTAAGTCAGTAGACAGGCACGAACTGCAGCCAAAAAGGCTAATGTTGGCATTTGTCTCAAGCAGGCTGGAACATACAAGATAGAAATTATGATTTGTTAAACTTTGGTCAAACCCGGTCTGAAATACATTTTTTTAGGGCACACCTATACATTGGCCTTGGAAGGGATGCAATATAAATGAATGATTCTCAGTACAAATGATGAGAAAGTTGCCTAAAGTAGTTAAATGTAGTTGAGGTACATTTCAGTTGCAATCGAAACAGTGACGAAGACTAGTTTATTTGGCTGGTATCATTGTGAAATGCTTTATAATGTTACGGTGCTATAGAAATGCAAGATGTTATCTTCAACCTTGCAGTCTTATTTCAGAGATTAAGAATGCACAGTAGTATGTCAAAGACAAATAACTGAGCAAGCCTGTTTACACCGTCATGCCCGATTTGATAACAAGACATAGAAAATTAGGACACATCCTGTATTGATTCATTTCCAGCCAAGCACTATAACATGGAATATGACTGGCTGAGTTTTAAAATCTCATTAGCAGTAACCACAGAATATAATCCTGTTTTAAACATAACAAACGACACAACAATTAACAACTACTTATATTTATTATTAACTTCTCAATCTGGTGAATTCCCCCTTGCTATCATGAGTAGCATTTAGTTTATTTTGAAGTCTCATGCAACACATCAGGTAGTTCATTCAATCAAAAAGGAATGTTCCACTTCTGATATGATTCTTCTCACCCCCTGAAGATGCTAATAGGGTGTTAATGAAATAAATGTCCACATACAGAGTAGAATGGACACCATTATGGAATAGTCAGCTCCCTGGGGCACATTTGTCTGAAAAGTAACTCATTTCTAACAGCTGCTTCCTAACAATAGTCTGCATCCAGAATATAAAATTACGGAACATTAAAAGCAGGAAATATAGTCCTATATGCATGCTCATTGAGTTAATGGTGTTTATTCCCAAACAGCAGGCTTCCCCGGCCCCAAAGGGAGTGAGTACCTGTACTCAACTCATGTCTAGCTCTACAGGCAATGCAACAGAAATCATTTAATTAGCAGAACTAGGAGTTGGATGTCAGCAGGAATCAGCTTGATCTCCCTTTTGTCAGCTTTTGGGTGACAGGTATCTACAAATCATTCAGTGTCAACACAACACATGTTTCTAAATTGCCCAATGCCTCAGAAGATCCTTCTATGCTCCAGTAATCTGGTGAAAGTGACATGGTATAAAAAAATTTATTTATTTTTATTTAAGTGTTTCATCACAATTTTAACCACTTCAGGTGATAAATGGTTAACTTTGTTTTTAGTGTAATGGAGCTATTGAACGGCTGTGGCTGCAAAAAGTTCAAAGTGACTTATTGGTCATATTCCCTTCGAGTTATTGACACAATTATCAGTGCTACTCTTAAATGGGTTTCCCCAACTGATTGCCGCCACTCTAGCCCCATCCAGGCTCAAATATTCTTAATATTTTTTATTAGTATATTTATGGTAGTTTTGCACAAATATGGAGGACGGGAAGCTATCCTACTCTTATCACTCTTGCATTTTATTGGTCTGGACTGGCGTCTGCCCAAACATCATATGGCCTTTCCCCACAAGTGCCACCAGCTTTAGAGCGAGTCAATGCAATTAAATGTTTCTGACTTTAATCTTCTATGCACAATATTCAGTCTAAATACAGCTCCAGACTACACTCCTGTTTGAAACAATTCTGAAGACGACCCAGCATTTCAACTCAGCTTTTAATCACCTTCCCAATTTTGAGATTGGATTCATTACCCATTATTTACACACCTAATTCTGAAGCATTTTGGGACACTTTTGTACACATGGATAGATCCCATACTTTAAAGGATGCCCTAAGCTAATTACCAAACAAAGTTTATAGTCAAGTTACATCGAGCAAAATTACCAAATAAAGCAACCACCCTGCATTCTTTATACAACCCTTCTAATGTTTCAAATGTATTACTAGATCAATTAGATTTCTCATGCTTATATTATAGAAAGTATTGGGGGGGGGGGGGGGGGGGGGGGGAAGAGAGGGGAGAGAGAGAAAGAGAGTGCAAGAGCAAGCTCTAATGCAACTCTAACCCCCGCAATTCAAGAGGCTGAAGAATTGAACATTTCAAAGCAGCCACCCTCAAAATACTATCCTCCTAAAATGTCCAATTAGTCTTTCACTTATATCTTATTGGAATATATGGAATAAATTGCTTTGAAATAAACAACTTCTTCAAATATTAAATGATAAAGTAGCATTTAACTAGTTGGAACTGGGAGCTCAAACTTCCAGATTTTCCCCATTATCAAAATGGACAGAGCTAAAATAGTCAAAAATTACCTGTATAGACCATCGCATTAACCACATGCAGATTAATTCATACACAAATATTTAAATGACTTAACACATTTGACCCCAGAACATTCCTAGTGTCTCCAGTCACTATTACAGAAAGGATTTCGAACTGCAAAATGCCAGATAGAGAAACTTCACAAATCTATTCAAAATTTAGTGTCCTAATTTATAAATTGAGTACAGTATTGCTTCAGGCAATATTTTGAAGCAAAAACCTGTAATTTGACACAGTGGGGAGTTTATTGCTGTTTTACCATGCAAAGTTGCATGGAGAATACGGTGTGATTGAACATTAGACAGTCAATATTCTTAACAAATATTTTGCTCTTCTAGAAAAGTATTTTCTGTTCTTCTAGAAAATCATTCTATGTACATGCAATATTTTAACAGCTATGTTTGGCTGCCTGGCAGGGTTTCCCTTTTATCCAGTTCTGAAACTATGTCCAGTTTTGCCATTTGTGGACAAGGATGACAAGACACAAAAGCATGCGTTTCCCATAAATAGCTCTGACTAGCAGAGGATTACTCATAGCATGCAGATCAAATTCTCTAGTAGGAGAGCAACTGTTGGCTTTGAGCCAACTGCAGCAATAGCTGACATCCAAGTGTAACCAGGACAGTCTCCATGTAAAAGGATTTTTGTATATTCCAGACTTATATACACATACTCCAAATAGGATTTCACAACTCCTTTTATAATTCCCCGAGTGTTTATAGAAGGTACTGCTCCTCCATTATTTGTATTTAAAAAGTGTTCAGTATTAGTGATTAAACATTTCATTAATATTTGAAAATTGTAAATTTGAAGCTATGTACAATAATGCCAGAACAGAATCTACAATCTGGATATATTCAATTGTAATGTATTAATGTGCAAAACTCATGTAAATTTAACTAGATATCAGCATAATTTGCTAAATATGCCCAGCTTTACTAGTACACTGTAATGTAGCAAGGCAAATTCTTTGCAATAACTGATTTTAAAAACTTTATAGCTCAGTCAGAAACACAATGTCTGATTCAACTCTGCTACATCCATATTTTGAAAACGTTAATTTAAAAACATTTGGTTCCACTGGATTGAAAATTATAAAAATAAATAAAACACCATTGCAACAAACATTACAGTTCGGTCATTTACAAAGAGGACCAGAGAGTGAGAGTGCAGGCTACAATTTCCAGTTAGTATGTTTTATCAGTGAAAAATAAAAACAAAGCAGCAATCGGCCATAAGCCACAATTTTTATTGTAAGCGTGGCCAATTTTCTGATCTCAAAAACAATGTTCCATTTAAGGCTCTCGTATACAGTAACTGCCATCATGACTGATTTTGCATGTCTGTTTCAATGTTTGAAAAAAACTAACATGGTAAACATTGACTCCCATTCTTTTTCAGTAGTGTACATTCCACTGGAAACACAGGCACCATAAACAACTCCTTCCTTAAGGTCTGCAGGAATGAAAACGCAAGAGCTACAATTCACTGATGCAATTACAACTACAGAAACTTAGTTGGCATTCCTTAGATTTTTTTTAAACAAAAAAGGTTACAAAAAGTGCTTTGATGCATAGTGTAGAACATATGCTGCCATGACACAAAACTAGGCTATCAAGGCAGGAGTGGATTATGAATGCACAAGAGCCTCATGGAACTACGATCAAGTGCAACTTCAATTACAATACTGAATTAATGGCTACCACATGACCAGTGGACAATACTCAAGGTTTTCAAAAGCTTATACTTAGTGTTTCTAAACTACTCACAAACATTCACATTCATTGTACAAGAAACAAGGAATGCATGCAACGACAATTGTTTTGGCTAGAATGAATGACGTGAAAGCATTCCTCCATTCCTTGAGATTCTACATAAAAACTACTGGGATCAAACAGTCTAAGGGCAACCGCAGGTTGGCTGCTTAAGTTAATGAGATCGCCTTTACGTGGAAAAAAAACTAAACTATTCCAACTTTTGATCAAATGATAGAGCTGCAGAAATGGAAGCTCCATGGGTCAAGATGGCACTCAATTGTCATAATGCAAGGATATTCCTTCAAGTGAAACCACCACATTGCCTCCCAGTTTCTCTGCAAGTGCTATACGGTCCTGAATTTCATCTAATCCATTAACTTGCCATTCATGTTTAATACCTGGAAAACAGAAAATAGAGTCAAACTATTGTTACACTTACACCAACTAAATTAAGAACTGAAAACATTAAAAAATTTAACCTGTAAATTTCCTTTTAATAGCATCCTTTGAGCTAGCATATATCATCTTGCTTTTAAGGGGTGCCTTATCTGGAGCCCTACAAGAAACAAACAAACATGGTGAAAGGTAATAGCCATTGTTATGATGGTATTTGAACAACTATGAAACCAGTCAATGCATATCTTCAATACCACAGAAATCTTAAACAGAAAGCCAAATTTTCTCTTAGTCACATACCAGAATACAAATACCAAATCTTCTTTCTTGGATTCTTTTGTCTCATATGTAGCATCATACAAAGCGTAACGACAGTCGGTCTGAGGTAGCAGCTGAACAAAAGAACTGTAGGGATCCTGCACAGTTTCTCCAATTTCACCCACCAAAATCTCTTTGGCTGCCTCCACAATTATCTGTTTATTATCATCACTAAGGCAGAATAATATCGCTTTCTTTCTTTTTTTGACTTCTTCTGGTGATGACGATTTTCTTACTTTCATGTCATTGAAGACTTTAATAACTTCATCATGTACTGTTACTCCAGAGGCCTATTTGAAAATAAAAATAATATAAGTGAGCACTTCTCAAATACCTTGCAGCATTCCTAACATGGCACAGAAATGAGCAACCCAATCTTAAGAATTATTTATTTTTTTAAAATCCTGCGATTAACAAAAAAGTCCACCTTTCCCTCACTTTAAAAGAAAGCACTTAATCGTGTTTACATGAAAATGGACAGCAGCCACCTTGCATCTCTCTACACTGTGTAAGTTGAGGCTCCAGTGCCAGAAAAAAAGCATCACTTGCAATGATGCAGTGGATTCTGACAAATTACAGCAAATTGTGGTATGCGACAGACGGGGGGAGCCTCTGAGCTCAATGTTGTAACAAAAGAATCCAACTACAGGCTCATCTGCTCTTCCAACATCCAAGACATGCATTGAAATTGTTGGGAGAGACAATCGACATTTATGAAAAACACGACTCACCTGCAAAGTGACAAGAGTAAAACTCAGAAAAAGCAGACAGCAGCAAAACACTTTCGCATTTCAAAATACATGACGAAGGAACATTCTCTTCGACACTGGGGCTATTGTGCATCATCCCACCTCCCACTGCCCCAAGTTTCGCCCGAATCAGATGTTGACGCATTTACAGAAGGACAAATAAAAACCGGCCAACATTTCAGAAATTGAGCAGAGCCCGCCGCTGCTAGCTCTGGACCAGAGAGATTCAGACATTTCCAGGTTAATCTCTCCACTGGAGCTGCAAACCAATTCCAGGCGCCGCTTCTCGCTCCTGTCGGAAAGGTGCTCAGAGCAGAATAAAAACAGAACGAAATGCCCACGGCCTTGGGACAGGAATCAGTTTCCAACAGATTTCGACACCATCTCCCCCTCCCATTAAAACGTGCCAAGCGAGGTCTTTGCCCCGTCATGGCTGCCGTCTCCTCGGCACCAGGCACCGACCCCCCCACCCCAAACCCGTCCCGAATCCAATTCATAACACGGAGTAGATTAGGCTAAACGAGGGAGAGGAGGGAAGAGGCGCAAAGGCTGGGTACCAAAACTCGCCTCACTAACCTGCCGCTAAGCCATCCCCAGTGTTGAGTTTGGCGGCAGCGGGCGCCGGCTGGCCAGCATGCGGAGTAACGCGACGCCGGTACCGTGTGTCCGGCCGGCCGGCCAGGCCACCGCCACTCACTGCAGCAGCTAAAATTGGGTTAAAATGGCCGCTGCGAGCTAGGTGCCGGCTCCCCGAGACCTCCACTCCAAAAGCCGGGGATGATCCACAGAGGGAGCAAATTCAATCATTGGGGAAAGGGGGTGATTACAGGTTCGCCCCGCGGTGGTATTTGCGTCGAGCAGCTGCTTGAAGTGTCCCTTACCATGGCGGGCGAGCGGCTGCACTGATGATGAGAAACGCTCACACGGCTGCGGTGAACACTCGACCGTTACTTCAGCTGCAGGGAGAGCGTGGGGGGTGGGCGGGCGGGGGGGAGGGGAGGAGGTTGGGCTCGCCCATTTGTAGGGCTCCGGGAGGGGATGGAAGGGACTCTGCTGGTGGGAGACGGCCGCGGCCAGAGCGCGCGCGCTCGCCGCCGCCACCTCCACCGCCGAGCCCACATGGTCTGCTCCGCCCCTGACCGCACAAACCAAACAGGCCACCTGCCCATCAGGGGCCATCTCGAGCCTCCCGCACCATCACCACACGGAGTAACGGCGCCGACATGCCTACAACTCAAAACACGCAAACTAAACCTGCTCATGATATGGTGAGACAAAAAAAAACCTTATCACAAACTCAGGTCATACGTGCGCAATCCGTGTTAAAAAAAAATAGAATAAATTACAAATCGACGGATTCGGGTCACGTACGTGCCATCTAGAATAAACATCTACAAATGATCTTGCTCATTAATGTATATCATAATCACACACACTAACCTACACTTGCAATAACACACTATCAACAATCACACCAGGTAACTTGCTGTGAACATGCAGTGTCAATTCGTACTGAACGCACATTCCTTAGAATCGGAGGTAAATATCCGATTCACAAACCAGCCGCTTTATAATACGCATGCAAACATTTTTAAATAATCATACAAATCAGCCTGCGGGTATGTGCAACCGCAAAATATGATGCATTGAAGAGATAAGCAAACCTCAAATTAAATGTAATAAACCTGTTAATGATGCACAGAATATATACCTTATTAAGTCATGAATGCTTTACCCAAGCACACATCAACCTGCATGTGTTATCCGTAACATACTACCTCATTATAGTTACACATATAGTATATAATATCAGTCATAGACCTTTACAGCACAGAAAGATGCCCTTCAGTCCATAGTGTCTGTGCTGTCTATCAAACACCTGTCTAATCCCATTTTCCACCATTTGGCCCTTAGCTTTGTATGCTATGGCGTTTCAAGTGCTCATTTAAATACTTCTTAAATGTTTTGAAGGTTCCTGTCTCTGCCATCCTTTCAGGTAGCGAGTTCCAAATTCCCACCACCCTCTGTGTGAAAACGTTTTCCCAATCCCCTCTAAACCTCCTGCACTAGGGGCTGGTTTAGCTCACCAGGCTAAATCGCTGGCTTTTAAAGCAGACCAAGCAGGCCAGCAGCACGGTTCAATTCCCGTACCAGCCTCCCCGGACAGGCGCCGGAATGTGGCGACTAGGGGCTTTTCACAGTAACTTCATTGAAGCCTACTCGTGACAATAAGCAATTTTTTTTTCACTTTACCGTAAATCTATGCCCCTGGTTATTGACCCCTCTATTGAGGATAAAAGTTTCTTCCGATCTACAGCTCCCATAATTTTGTACACCTTGATGAGGTCCCCGCTCGGCCTTCTCTGTTCTCAGGAAAATAACCCCAGCCCAACCAGCCTCCCTTCATAGATGAAATGCTCCATGAGGACAGAAATGTGTTAGCTGAAATGCTCCAGCCCAGGCAACACACTGGTGAATCACCTTTGCACCCTTTCTGTAGTGCAATCACTTCCTTCCTATAGTGTGGTGACTGGAACTGCACACAGTACTCTAGCTGTGGCCTAACTAGCCTTTTATACAACTCCATCATAACCTCCCTGCTCTTATATTCTATGCCTAGGCTAATGAAGATAAGTACCCCATATGCCTTTTTAACCACCTTATCTACTCTCACACTTTTCAGAGTTAAATTCCATTTCCCACTGTTCTGCCCATCTATATCACCCTGCAATCTAAGATTTTCCTCCTCACAATCCACCACAGCACCAATCATCTACGAAATTACTAATCATATGCCTCACATTCATGTCTAGATCATCAATGTACACTACAAACAGCAAGCGATCCAGCACTGATCCCTGTGTTACACCATTGGACATAGGCTTCCAGTCACAAAATCATCTTTCAACCATAAAGCCAATTTTAGACCCAATTTGCCAAATTGCTCTGGATCCTATGGGCTCTTACCTTCTTAATAAGTCTCCCATGTGGGACCTTGTCAAAAACATTATTGAAATCCATCTAGAGAACAGCCCTGTCATGACTCAGATCCAAACCGAGATTGCTGTGGCCACAATTCAGAGTACCAACCACTATTCGATTGCGGTGCAACACATATTGCTACAAAGAACAAAGAAAAGTACAGCACAGGAACAAGCCCTTTGGCCCTCCAAACCTGTGCTGACCATGTTGCCCGTCTAAACTAAAATCTTCTACACTTCCTGGGTCCGTATCCCTCTATTCCCATCCTATTCATGTATTTGTCAAGGTGCCCCTTAAATGTCACTATCGTCTCTGCTTCCACCACCTTCTCCAGCAGCGAGTTCCAGGCGCCCACTACCCTCTGTGTAAAAAACTTGTCTTGTACATCTCCTCTAAACCTTGCCCCTGGCACCTTAAACCTATGTCCCCTGGTAATTGACCCCTCTACCCTGGGAAAAAGAGTCTGACTATCCACTCTGTGCCCCTCATAATTTTGTAGACCTGTATCAGGTCGCCCCTCAACCTCCGTCGTTCCAGTGAGAACAAACCGAGTTTATTCAACCGCTCCTCATAGCTAATGCCCTCCATACCAGGCAACATCCTGGTAAATCTCTTCTGCACCCTCTCTAAAGCCTCCACATCCTTCTGATAGTGTGGCAACCAGAATTGAACACTATACTCCAAGTGTGGCCTAACTAAGGTTCTATACAGCTGCAACATGAATTGCCAATTCTTATACTCAATGCCCTGGCCAATGAAGGCAAGCATGCCGTATGCCTTATGGACTACCTTCTCCACAGGGCTAAATCGCTGGCTTTGAAAGCAGACCAAGGCAGGCCAGCAGCATGGTTCTCTTCCCGTACCAGCCTCCCCGAACAGGCGCCGGAATGTGGCGACTGGGGGTTTTCACAGTAATTTCATTGAAGCCTACTCGTGACAAGCGATTTTCATTTCATTCATTCATTTTCACAGTAACTGCATTTGAAGCCTACTTGTGACAATAAGCGATTTTCATTTCATTTTCATTTCACCTGTGTTGCCCCTTTCAGTGACCTGTGGACTTGTACACCTAGATCTCTCTGACTTTCAATACTCTTGAGGGTTCTATCATTCACGGTATATTCCCTACCTGCATTAGATCTTCCAAAATGCATTACCTCACATTTGTCCGATTAAACTCCATATGCCATCTCTCCGCCCAAGTCTCCAAACGATCTAAATCCTGCCGTATCCTCTGACACTCCTCATCGCTATCGGCAATTCCACCAACCTTTGTGTCGTCTGCAAACTTACTAATCAGACCAGTAAACTGTATGTAACTCCCGTCAGGGTCCTTTTTCCTTTGCGATTCCTCATCTCCACCCACAGAGATTCTATGCCTTCCGATCCTATAGGACTTCTTGCTATCATAAGAACATAAGAACTAGGAGCAGGAGTAGGCCATCTGGCCCCTCGAGCCTGCTCCGCCATTCAATGAAATCATGGCTGATCTTTTGTGGACTCAGCTCCACTTTCCGGCCCGAACACCATAACCCTTAATCCCTTTATTCTTCAAAAAACTATCTATCTTTACCTTAAAAACATGTACTGAAGGAGCCTCAACTGCTTCACTGGGCAAGGAATTCCATAGATTCACAACCCTTTGGGTGAAGAAGTTCCTCCTAAACTCAATCCTAAATCTACTTCCCCTTATTTTGAGGCTATGTCCCCTAGTTCTGCTTTCACTCGCCAGTGGAAACAACCTGCCCGCATCTATCCTATCTATTCCCTTCACAATTTTAAATGTTTCTATAAGATCCCCCCTCATCCTTCTAAATTCCAACGAGTACAGTCCCAGTCTACTCAACCTCTCCTCATAATCCAACCCCTTCAGCTCTGGGATTAACCTAGTGAATCTCCTCTGCACACCCTCCAGTGCCAGTACGTCTTTTCTCAAGTAAGGAGACCAAAACTGAACACAATACTCCAGGTGTGGCCTCACTAACACCTTATACAATTGCAACATAACCTCCCTAGTCTTAAACTCCATCCCTCTAGCAATGAAGGACAACATTCCATTTGCCTTCTTAATCACCTGTTGCACCCGGAAACCAACCTTCTGTGACTCATGCACTAGCACACCCAAGTCTCTCTCTGCACAGCAGCATGCTTTAATATTTTATTGTTTAAATAATAACCCCGTTTGCTGTTATTCCTACCAAAATGGATAACCTCACATTTGTCAACATTGTATTCCATCTGCCAGACCCTAGCCCATTCACTTAACCTATCCAAATCCCTCTGCAGACTTCCAGTATCCTCAGCACTTTTCGCTTTACCACTCATCTTAGTGTCATCTGCAAACTTGGACACATTGCCCTTGGTCCCCAACTCCAAATCATCTATGTAGATTGTGAACAATTGTGGGCCCAACACGGTTCCCTGAGGGACACCACTAGCTACTGATCGCCAACCAGAGAAGCACCCATTAATCCCCACTCTTTGCTTTCTATTAATTAACCAATCCTCTATCCATGCTACTGCTTTACCCTTAATGCCATGCATCTTTATCTTATGCAGCAACCTTTTGTGTGGCACCTTGTCAAAGGCTTTCTGGAAATCCAGATATACCACATCCATTGGCTCCCCGTTATCTACTGCACTGGTAATGTCCTCAAAAATTCCACTAAATTAGTTAGGCATGACCTGCCCTTTATGAACCCATGCTGCGTCTGCCCAATGGGACAATTTCTATCCAGATGCCTCGCTATTTCTTCCTTGATGATAGATTCCAGCATCTTCCCTACTACCGAAGTTAAGCTCACTGGCCTATAATTTCCTGCTTTCTGCCTACCTCCTTTTTTAAACAGTGGTGTCACGTTTGCTAATTTCCAATCCACCGGGACCACCCCAGAGTCTAGTGAATTTCGGTAAATTATCACTAGTGCATCTGCAATTCCCCTAGCCATCTCTTTTAGCACTCTGGGATGCATTCCATCAGGGCCAGAAGACTTGTCTACCTTTAGCCCCATTAGCTTGCCCATCACTACCTCCTTAGTGATAACAATCCTCTCAAGGTCCTCACCTGTCATAGCCTCATTTCTATCAGTCGCTGGCATGTTATTTGTGTCTGCCACTGTGAAGACCGACCCAAAAAACCTGTTCAGTTCCTCAGCCATTTCCTCATATCCCATTATTAAAACTCCCTTCTCATCCTCTAAAGGACCAATATTTACCTTAGCCACTCTTTATGTTTTATATATTTGTAAAAACTTTTACTCTCTGTTTTTATATTCTGAGCAAGTTTACTCTATCTTACATTTAGTAGCTTTCTGTTGCCCCCTAAAGATTTCCCAGTCCTCTAATCTCCCAGCAATCTTTGCCACTTTATATGCTTTTTCCTTCAATTTGATACTCTCCCTTATTTCCTTAGATTTGCTCTGGGTGAAGAAATTGCTCCTCATCCCTGCCCTAAATGGTCTACCCGGTATCCTCAGACTGTGATTGCTGGTTCTGGACACCCCCACCATCAGGAACATCCTTCTTGCATCTATCTACCCTTTTCAGTCCTGTTCGAATTTTATAGGTTTCTGAGATTCCCTCCTCATGAGTACCCAATTTTTTATTTTTTATTTTTTTCCAATTAAGGGACAATTTAACGTGGCCAATCCATCTGTCCTGCACATGTTTTTAGGTTGTGGGGACGAAACCCACGCAGACACGGGGAGAATGTGCAAACTCCACACGGACAGAGACCTAGGGCTGGGATTCAAACTTGGGTCCTCAGCGCTGCAGGCAGCAATGCTAACCACTGTGCAACCGTGCTGCACCATTATTTATGTTAATGCATTATAGAACATAGAACGATACAGCGCAGTACAGGCCCTTCGGCCCTCGATGTTGCACCGACATGGAAAAAATCTAAAGGCCATCTAACCTACATTATGCCCTTATCATCCATATGCTTATCCAATAAATTTTTAAATGCCCTCAATGTTGGCGAGTTCACTACTGTTGCAGGTAGGGCATTCCACGGCCTCACCACTCTTTGCGTAAAAAACCCACCTCTGACCTCTGTCCTATATCTATTACCCCTCAATTTAAGGCTATGTCCCCTCGTGCTAGCCACCTCCATCCGCGGGAGAAGGCTCTCGCTGTCCACCCTATCTAACCCTCTGATCATTTTGTATGCCTCTATTAAGTCACCTCTTAACCTTCTTCTCTCTAACGAAAACAACCTCAAGTCCATCAGCCTTTCCTCATAAGATTTTCCCTCCATACCAGGCAACATCCTGGTAAATCTCCTCTGCACCCGTTCCAAAGCTTCCACGTCCTTCCTATAATGAGGCGACCAGAACTGTACGCAATACTCCAAATGCGGCCGTACTAGAGTTTTGTACAACTGCAACATGACCTCATGGCTCCGGAACTCAATCCCTCTACCAATAAAGGCCAACACACCATAGGCCTTCTTCACAACCCTATCAACCTGGGTGGCAACTTTCAGGGATCTATGTACATGGACACCGAGATCCCTCTGCTCATCCACACTACCAAGAATTTTACCATTAGCCAAATATTCCGCATTTCTGTTATTCTTTCCAAAGTGAATCACCTCACACTTCTCCACATTAAACTCCATTTGCCACCTCTCAGCCCAGCTCTGCAGCTTATCTATGTCCCTCTGTAACCTGCAACATCCTTCCGCACTGTCTACAACTCCACCGACTTTAGTGTCGTCTGCAAATTTACTCACCCATCCTTCTGTGCCCTCCTCTAGGTCATTTATAAAAATGACAAACAGCAACGGCCCCAGAACAGATCCTTGTGGTACGCCACTCGTAACTGAACTCCATTCTGAACATTTCCCATCAACTACCACTCTCTGTCTTCTTTCAACTAGCCAATTTCTGATCCACATCTCTAAATCACCCTCAATCCCCAGCCTCCGTATTTTCTGCAATAGCCGACCGTGGGGAACCTTATCAAACGCTTTACTGAAATCCATATACACCACATCAACTGCTCTACCCTCGTCTACCTGTTCAGTCACCTTCTCAAAGAACTCGATAAGGTTTGTGAGGCATGACCTACCCTTCACAAAACCATGCTGACTGTCCCTAATCATATTATTCCTATCTAGATGATTATAAATTGTATCTTTTATAATCCTCTCCAAGACTTTACCCACCACAGACGTTAGGCTCACCGGCCTATAGTTACCGGGGTTATCTCTACTCCCCTTCTTGAACAAAGGGACCACATTTGCTATCCTCCAGTCCTCTGGCACTATTCCTGTAGCCAATGATGACCTAAAAATCAAAGCAAAAGGCTCAGCAATCTCTTCCCTGGCTTCCCAGAGAATCCTAGGATAAATCCCATCTGGCCCCGGGGACTTATCTATTTTCACCTTGTCCAGAATTGCCAACACTTCTTCCCTACGCACCTCAATGCCATCTATTCTAATAGCCTGGGTCTCAGCATTCTCCTCCACAATATTATCTTTTTCTTGAGTGAATACTGACGAAAAGTATTCATTTAGTATCTCGCTTATCTCCTCAGCCTCCACACACAACTTCCCACCACTGTCCTTGACTGGCCCTACTCTTACCCTAGTCATTCTTTTATTCCTGACATACCTATAGAAAGCTTTTGGGTTTTCCTTGATCCTACCTGCCAAAGACTTCTCATGTCCCCTCCTTGCTCGTCTCAGCTCTCTCTTTAGATCCTTCCTCGCTTCCTTGTAACTATCAAGCGCCCCAACTGAAACTTCACGCCTCATCTTCACATAGGCCTCCTTCTTCCTCTTAACAAGAGATTCCACTTCTTTGGTAAACCACGGTTCCCTCGCTCGACCCCTTCCTCCCTGCCTGACTGGTACGTACTTATCAAGAACATGCAATAGCTGTTCCTTGAACAAGCTCCACATATCCAGTGTGCCCAACCCTTGCAGCCTACTTCTCCAACCAACACATCCTAAGTCATGTCTAATGGCATCATAATTGCCCTTCCCCCAGCTATAACTCTTGCCCTGCGGGGTATACTTATCCCTTTCCATCACTAATGTAAAGGTCACCGAATTGTGGTCACTGTTTCCAAAGTGCTCACCTACCTCCAGATCTAACACCTGGCCTGGTTTATTACCCAAAACCAAATCCAATGTGGCCTCGCCTCTTGTTGGCCTGTCAACATATTGTGTCAGGAAACCCTCCTGCACACATTGTACAAAGAATGACCCATCTAATGTACTCGAACTATATCTTTTCCAGTCAATATTTGGAAAGTTAAAGTCTCCCATAACAACTACCCTGTTACTTTCGCTCTTTTCCAGAATCATCTTCGCCATCCTTTCCTCTACATCCCTAGAACTATTAGGTGGCCTATAGAAAACTCCCAACAGGGTGACCTCTCCTTTCCTGTTTCTAACCTCAGCCCATACTACCTCAGAAGAAGAGTCCCCATCTAGCATCCTTTCCACCACCGTAATACTGTCCTTGACTAGCAGCGCCACACCTCCCCCTCTTTTGCCCCCTTCTCTGAGCTTACTAAAACACCTAAACCCCGGATTATGGTTTAGATTCATATATATTGCATTGATTTAAAAACTTCTCAAGTGATCAAAGTCACTTTAAAACATTTACAGACAATGATATAATATTTGTTGAGACATTAACAGCCTGCAGCAATTAATGCAACAATTATAATTTTGCTTTTAAATTGTCTTTGAAAATTGCAGCGGTTAAAGGTTTAGTCATGCCAGATATTTCATGTCAGTTATTTAAAATACATAGGAGCTACTTGTTTGTGGTAAGAAATGTTGATTCCAAAATTATTATTTATCCAACAATATTCTCCCGATAGAAGTGAAAATAGTTGATCCTTATTTAATGAAATGTTTTTACACTAATTTTATAGAAAATATTGAATAAGGTTTCCTCCTGGAAATACTTTTCAGACAATACACAATGTTCTTCCTTATACTTGCTGAATTGTTCAAACAGCTAGCCCAACGGCATTAGCACTAATTCTCTGTGCAGTGTTGCAAATACCTCTTTCATTCTCACCTCCTCAACAAGTGCATGGACCTTGTATAATTCTTTGCCATAGAAATTGAGACTATTCAATCAGCTGCCTCTGCTCCTCCCTACCAACTCTGTCCGCAAGCCAAATCTTCCACTCAACCTGTTGACCTCCCCACCCACCCCACCCCAAAACTCTATCATCTCCCCAAGCTCATCTCAGCATGGCCCATTCTTCTTTCAGTCCCATCCCCATTGCTGGCCCTCACACGAAACAACATTGTGAATGGTTCACCTCCTCAGGCACTATCCCCTAAACCATTACCTTTCTCTTCAAATAAATTGTCTCTTAACCCCAATGTCTTGCAAACTACTCCAAACTCACTTTCCACCTCAAATTCTGTGAGCTTCTCAGTTTCCAGATTCTTGCTCAACCTCCTCGTCATTCCCCATTTAGAACCCTCCAATTAGTTTTCCATAATGTAGAAAATGGCCCGAACCAAAATCATGGACAATGTTCACTGTGGCCGTTACTATTATTGCTCAACTTCGCTACAGTCTGACACAGCCGACCAAATCATTCTCCTCCAAAACATAGTTGCCATTGTCCAGCTCAATGGGACTGTCTTTTTTTGGTTGGTGTCAGTCGTAGTTCAGTGATATCACTCTGATTACCTCAGAAGATTCTGGGTGCAAGCCCCATTCCAGGAACATGAGCACATAATCCAGGCTGGCACTTTAATGTAGAACAAGGGAATGTTGCACTACTGGAAGAGCCATTTTGTAGATGACATTAAATCAAGGTCCTAGCTCCCCTCTCTGATAGATCTGAGAATACTACAGTCCTATTCAAAGAATAGGAGGTCTTGTGGCACAGCGGGTAGCGTCCCTGCCTCTGAGCCAGAAGCTTCGGGTTTGAGTCCCAACCCAGGACTTGATGGCCAAGGAAGGTACGTTCACAACATGGCCAAAAGCGTTGGATGTCAACCTGCAAATCCTTCCAATGTGCCAATGGTTGGCAGAAAGAGCGGGAGAGACTCCTGATCAGCCATGCTTGATGCAGAGTGGTGCCCCTCAAGCTATAAGTCTCTAGTGACAGACTAGCAACCTGTTTCAGCTATGGAAACAGACAGAAGTCTGCCTTAGTGCAACATTAGGTGCGGGAAGAGAATTGGAATAGAATTCAAGGAATAGCAGAGGAGATTCCGAGGTGTTCTGACCAATATTTAACCCATAAAAACCATTTGAAACAGATGGCATTTACAAGGTCCATCTGCAATTCTTCTATTGTATTCCTTGAACACAAGGCACATGATATAAGGGCAGGACTAGACCAAATGACTGCTCCAGCCCACTCCGCCAATCAATATGACAATGGCTGATCCTGAGCTTCGACTTTGTTTTCCCATCCACTCCCCATATCCCTGATTCCCTGCAAAACTGGAAATCAATCTATCCCAAGATTGTATTCAATGATGGAGCATCCACAACAGGTGGGGGCAGGGAATTCCAAAGGTTCACAACCCTTTTGAGTGAAGTAATTTCTCCTAATCTCAGTACTAAATGATTGGGGTCTTATCCTGAGACTGTACCATGTTTTCCCCGAACAATGGGAACAATCTCTCAGTGTCCACATTTACAAGCCTCTTCAGAATCTTGTATGTTTCATTGGGATTGCCTCTCATTGTTTTAAACTCCAAAGAATATAGACCCAATTTATTCAGCCTCTTATCATAGGGCATTCCCTTATTTCCAAAGTCCAATTTAGTGACATTCACTATACCACCTCCAAAGCAAGTACTCCTTCCTTAACTATGGAGACCAATACTGCACACAGTATTCCAGTTATGGTCTCACCAAATCCCTGTACAATTGTAGCAAGACTTCTTTAATCATACATTCTAATTTGTTTACAGTTAAGACCAGCATTCCATTTGCCTTCCCAATTACCTGCTGTGTTGCTCCTGCATGCTAACTTTCTGTTGTCTCAATTTCTGTAGAAAGGCTATCTTTAAATATTCACTGCAGGCCCACTGATTCCTACAGCTATCTTGACTACACTTGCTTCCTCTCTGCTTCATATATTCCATTCTCCCAGATTTTCCATTTGGATTGCATTTGCCCTGACAATGCCACCTTCCACACAAGTGCTTCCAATACATCTTTCTTTTCCCTCAACTGAAGCTACCCCTACACTGTGTTTAACAGGGCCCTCAACATGTTCCACTTCTTACACTTCTGTGCTAAGCCTTCCCCCTCCCATGCACAGCTATGTCCTTACGTGCAACATCTATCCCACCAACGTCCAGATTGTCCGCCATCTGCAGCCTGCTGCCACCATCAAATGCATCATCTTTTATATTACCCTTCCAGCATTCTGAAGGGAGTGTTCCCTCTGCAACACCTTGGTCCACTCCTCATTCACCCCCAACATCACATCCTCTACCCAAAATACTTTCCCATGTAGTGCAGGAAATGCATTACCTCCCTTTCTACTTCCTCCCTCCCCATTGCAAAGGATCCCAGACGCTCCTTCCAGGTGAAACAACCATTTACTTGCACTTCTTTTCATTTAGTTTAGTTGCTTATGATGCAGTTTGCTCTCCAAACTAAGATTGCTTGACTGTTTTGTGTGACGTCTCTTTTCAGTTTGCAAGCATGATGCTGAGCTTCCAGTCCCTTGTTATTTTAAATCTCTGCGACATTCCAACTCTGACCCCTGCATTGTTCCAATGAAGTTTAGTGTAAGTTCAAGGTGTAACAATATGTGTATTGTAAGGAATACAAAGGGTCAACAATATGATGTTAATATTTCTCGCCACCAGAGGGAGATGAGGAGCAGTGAATATCATGTGACTCCTGGGATTCTGGGAGAAGGTGTTTTACATAGAATTTACAGTGCAGAACGAGGCCATTCGGCCCATCGAGTCTGCACCGGCTCTTGGAAAGAGCACCCTACCCAAGGTCAACACCTCCACCCTATCCCCATAACCCAGTAACCCCACCCAACACTAAGGGAAATTTTGGACTCTAAGGGCAATTTAGCATGGCCAATCCACCTAACCTGCACATCTTTGGACTGTGGGAGGAAACCGGAGTACCCGGAGGAAACCCATGCACACACGGGGAGGATGTGCAGACTCCGCACGGGGAGGATGTGCAGACAGTGACCCAAGCCGGAATCGAACCTGGGACCCTGGAGCTGTGAAGCGATTGTGCTATCCACAATGCTACCGTGCTGCCCCAAGTGCTGCAGTTTTGGTGTGAGATAGATTAGTTGCATAGTATAGAGTTCTGTAGTAAGAGATACATAGTTTTATTTAATAACTTATTGCTTATTGACTGGTTAGAATCTTGATTTAGTAGTGTAAATAAATCAGCTTTGTTCAATAACTCAGCTTGATGGTTTGTGTTAACACTACCTACTCAAGACATCCTGATAGACACAACAGAGAACATCACATGGTGCCAAGAGTGGTCTCCAAGGTAGTTTAGTTAGATTTAGAGAGCGAAAAGAAAAAAAATCTTGACACAAAAAAACTTGGGAAGATCGGGGAAAAAAAATCTCAACCAGACTCCGATCTCAACGACATTGTTGAAGCCAGTCGCATCAAACAGCAAAGCCCAATCGAAGCTTTGTGGAGCATGTGAAGACTCCAAAGCAGTTCAAGACATCGAGTAACATAGATGTGAACTGGAGGCAATTCAAACAATAGTATATCTCAGCCTCAGACCTCAAAGCGGTCAGTGATAAGCAAAAGATTTTGCTGTTGGTAATCATAGTTGGACTGTTGGCTTTAGAAATTTATAACTCATTCCACTTCGGTAATGAAGTTGATAAAACGCATTATAATAAAGTTATTGAAATGTTTGATAGGCATTGTGATCTTCAAAGAAATGAAAGGCTGTGTGAAGGATTGCAAAGTCAACAAAAAGTAACGCTAGAAAATCCTATTAAAATGTGTTGTGCGAGTGAACTCACTAAAAATAAATGTTCTGAAATATTCAGCCAGGAATGTGGCACGAAAGTGCACAACGTGGCTGATGCAATTGAAGCTGTGGCGCACTCGAAAATACAGCGCGCCTCTGATGGTGGCCATTTTGCACATGACGCAATCGTGATGAGCAAACGTTGTGGCCACATCCACCCAGTTAAAAAACACCCAGCCTTCGGTAAAGTGTCCCAAATGTCGCAGGCAGAATCATTTTGCTGCGCAGTGCGGCACAGTAACAAAATTGCCTCAGTTTACGAGAATAAGTTCAGCTAATGAAAAGAAAACTGTACAAAGTGTTAATGTGGATAATAATGCACTACAAGCGATTGAACCTATCACTGTTCCAGACGTGCATGACCTGGAAGATAAATTCTTTGTGGGAATAGTAGAAAAGATTGATACTACTTCAAATAGTTTGTCTACAAATGAAAACTTCAAACCAATATCCACAGTCTATAACAAAGATGACTGGACTATTCCATTGACAATTAATGGAACAGACATTTTCTTTAAATTAGACACAAGTGCTCATGCAAATTTAATTAGCAAATTGGACATAGCCAAATTAAGTCTACAGCTCTAATACATGACAATGACTGTCAATTACATGATTATAATGGCAATGAAATTAATACATGGGGAACATGTTATCTAACAGTACAACATAAAGACACAAGGATGCCTTCGAAATTTGAGATAGTGGGTCCAAAAAGATCATCACTACTAGGCATGCAGGCATGTAAGTCATTGCAGCTAGTGAGAAGAATTCACTGCACTGACAAAACCTCAGTCCATGCACAAGACAAAATAGATGCCATATGACAGATTTCCGAACGTATTTCAAGGAATGGGTACACTTCCATTCCAGTACAAGATTCAGTTGAAGGAAAATGATAAAACGGTGATTCACCCACCGAGGAGAATTCCAGTTCCATTGAGAGAAAGCCTGAAACAGGAACTGAACAGAATGCAGCAGTTGGGAATCATCACGAAAGTGATAGAGCCCACTGACTGGGTCAGCTCAATGGTTTATGTAAAAAAGACAAATGGAGATCTCAGAATCTGTATTGATCTGAACGACCTAAATCAGAACATTAAAAGGGAACACTATCCCATCCCAAAGCCTGAAGAAATTACTAGTGAGATGGCGCATGCCAAGAGTTTTTCCAAATTAGATGCCTCAAAAGGTAAAACAGCTAAAACTGGACAAATCCAGTAGGAAGTTATGCACATTCAATACTCCCTATGGTCGACATTGCTTCGATAGAATGACCTTTGGCTAGATGATATAATCATATGGTCATCAACCCGTGAAGCGCATAATGCAAGACTTCTGCAGGTACTACAATGAGTTGACAAATTTGGTTTGAAACTCAACTGGACCAAATGTCAATTTGGGATATCCAAGCTTATCTTCTTGGGTGACCAAATATCTGCTAAAGGTGTACAACCTGACAACGAGAAACTTGTAACAATTCACAAGATGTCCATGCCCAAGGATAAGAAAGCAGTTCTCAGATTGTTAGGTAGTGCCAATTTCCTAGGAAAATTTATTCCACATTTATCTTCTAGAATGATAGCTTTGAAATAGCTGATCAAGAAAACTGCTCTGTTCTCATGGACAGAAGAACATGCAAATGAGTGGTCTGATTTGAAAACAGCACTTAGAACTGCACCAGTACTATCATCCTTCGACCTGATGAAGGATACAAAAATCTCTACCGATGCAGGTAAGGATGGCATAGGAGCTGTGCTACTTCAGAGAACTTCTGATGAGTATTGGCAACCCATAGCATAATCTTCCAGAGCAATGATTCCAACTGAACAGCGATACGCACAGATGGAAAAGGAATGTCTAGGTCTTCTGACAGGCATTGAAAAGTTCCATGTCTATGTCTACGGATTACCAACGTGTTAGACGTTTAGCTGCTGTTGTATAAAGAGTTAAGGGTTCTGCTCCTTTTCACCAACACCTTTATTTCACTTTAACAGACTCTGCACAAAACTCTAACATCACATGACCTGACACAAAGGCCACCTGAAACCCCTTTACATATCAGTGTAAATTACTGGATACTTAACATAAATGAGACAACAGATTGGAATGTCTCTTAACCCATTACTTAACAGTCTCCGCTTCCTTGGAGAAAAAAAAATTAGGTGTAAACAAAATTACAAGAAACTCAAAAACACACACGCAATTTCCCCCCTTCTTTATTTTTTTAATTTTTAGAAGAAAAAAAACAGTCACAGAAACAGGCACCCTTCATTAACAATTTCAAAAGTTTCTGTGAACTAGCCCCTCTTTTTTTAAAACAGTCTGACAATTGATAGCTACTGTCGACCCATTTAATTTTTGCTATTTCCCCTCTGTCCAACATCTGATTCAAACTTGCGATGTCTATCCTTAACCTTTTTTCAATGACACTTTTTGTTGAGTCCACATTTTTCCACAGGGATTTATTGTCAATGTGACATTCAATTGTCCAAATCCCCAATCCCAAAATTTCTGTCAATATCTGAGATATATAACATTTGGGGGCAGCACGGTAGCATGGTACTTAGCATAAATGCTTCACAGCTCCAAGGTCCCAGGTTCGATTCCCGGCTGGGTCACTGTCTGTGCGGAGTCTGCATGTCCTCCCCGTGTGTGCGTGGGTTTCCTCCGGGTTCTCCAGTTTCCTCCCACAGTCCACAGATGAGCGGGTTAGGTGGATTGGCCATGCTAAATTGCCCGTAGTGTCCTAAAATGTAAGGTTAAGGGGGGGGGGGGGGTTGTTGGGTTACGGGTATAGGGTGGATACGTGGGTTTGAGTAGGGTGATCATTGCTCGGCACAACATCGAGGGCCGAAGGGCCTGTTCTGTGCTGTACTGATATATATTCTATATATAAAAGGCCATATCTACCGCCTCTACAAGACTTAACGTCTCAGCAACCAAAGTGCTTTTGACCACTCTCCTTATTTTCTTTGTTTCCCACACAAGAGGGCAACATTTATCATTGTTCCCCAAAAGGAAAATTATAAAACCTCCTGCGCTTGAAACCCCATCACATAAATTTGCATTGGACTCATCACTATAAACTATGAGTTTCAAGTGCCTAAGGTCACCTAAAACCTCAAGACACACTCCTCCATTTTTAGTTTGACCAACGCTTTATTTGCTCTTATTATGTCTTCCACTTTCAGATCATTCATTTTTGTACTGAACTCTAAGACATCAAAACTCATGTCCGGTCTAGTCTGTCTACCTAACCAATTCAGTTGCCCAATTAAACTTCGCAGTTGCTCTTTTTCTATCTTTGAAACCATTGCGTCTTTTAGTGAAACCTGGCCACGGCCAATTGCTATTGGGCTGATGCTTTCCAAATAAGATTGCTGATGTAAAGTTGCCCCTAACTTAGTCTGTCCGATTTCCAATGTAATATATTTAAATGCACCCTGAATTCTTTCCTCAAACCGGAGATTACAATAGCTTCAAAATCACTAGTCCCACCCCACAAAAAAGCATCGACATGCATCATAAAGATGCCAGAAAGATTTCCTTTATAGTGCCAGTAAAACATTGTCGGATATACATGGACTTCAGTAAGGCATTTGATAAGGTTCCCCATGGTAGGCTGATGGAGAAAGTGAAGTCTCATGGGGTCCAGGGTGTACTAGCTAAATGGATAAAGAACTGGCTGGGCAAGAGGAGACAGAGAGTATTAGTGAAAGGGAGTTTCTCAAAATGGAGAACTGTGACCAGTGGTGTTCCTCATTGAGGTCGACAAAATCATGAGAGGTATAGACAAGGTGGATAACAAGGAGCTTTTTCCCAGAGTGGGGACTCAATTACTAGGGGTCGCGAGTTCAAGGTGTGAGGGGAAAAGTTTAAGGGAGATATGCGTGGAAAGTTCTTTATGCAGAAGGTGGTGGGTGCCTGGAACGCATTGCCGGCGGAGGTGGTAGAGGCGGGCAAGATAGCGCCATTGAAGATGTATCTAGACAGGTACATGAATGGGCAGGGAGCAGAGGGATACAGATCCTTAGAAAATAGGCAACAGTTTTAGATAGAGGATCTGGATCGGCGCAGGCTTGGAGGGCCTAAGGGCCTGTTCCTGTCCTGTAATTTTTCTTTGTTCTTTGTTCTTTGATCTGCTTTCAACTGGCAACAGCCTAACTTTAACAAAACTGACCTTACCGAAGAATACCAGACTTGTGTGATATGGCAGGCAGCGCCATACTCCTATGTTGTGAAGACTGATGAAGGTTCTATTCTCAGAAGAAACAGGAGAGCACTTCTGAAAGTGAAGTCAACTCAGCCGATATTTCCGAATATTGAGTTCAACACAGAACTACTCAAAGCTCCAACTTCGAGAACACAAAGTCGAGATGTAGTTCTTAAGGAAAAGTCAGAAATATCTGATTCAGAATTATCGAGATTGAGAAGGTCAACTCGAACCAGAAGAAAGCCAGACAGACTCAATTTATGAACTGTAAAAAGTTAACAATTTATTGTTAAACGTAACAATATGCATTTACATATACAGAGCATACATTGCCTTCCATGTATAAATGTTTCTGATGATGTACAATCATCTTCAAAGAAAGGGGTATGTAACAATATGTGTACTGTAAAGAATACAAAGGGTTAACAATATGATGTTAATACTTCTCATCGCCAGATGGAGTTAAGGAGCAGTTGTATAAATATCCTGTGACTCCTGCGATTCAGAGAGAAGGTGTTTAGGCGTGAGATAGATTATTTGCATAGTATAGAGTTCTGTCATAAGAGATATCATATAGTTTTATTTAATAACTTATTCCTTGTTGACTGGGTAGAATTTAATTTAGTAGTGTAAATAAATCAGCTTTGTTCAATAACTCAGCTTGATGTTCTTTGTTAACACTAATTTCTCAAGACATCCTGATAGACGCAACAGAGAACACCGCACAAGGTAGAACACTTTATCTTTCATTGATCTACTTTGCATCTTTCTGAACTCAACTCTGTGTTCTTTATCCATGCCCCAGTTTTTTGGATGGTAGTTGTTGGTGATGATTCTGCTTTTCCCATTTCCCATAAAACTTCTTAAAACCTATCTTTAGTTTCTATAGTTGTCCCAGTACTACTTCATTTTGCCATGCACCAGTACTCCTTATGTCACCTGCCTGCCACTCTATCTTCCCCTTCATTCTTTCCCACTTTCCCCTTTCCATGTTTAAAACCTATAGCATCTCAGTTCTGACGAAAGACCATTGACATGGAATGATAACTCTGTTTCTCCCCTGTTGAGTTATTTTAGCCTTTTCTGTTTTTAACAAATGATTTGTCAATTGAATTCATTGCTATTTGTTACAGCTTGCTGAACGCAAATTGGCTACTGCATTTCCCACATTACAATTGTTGCTACGTTTCAAAGGGACTTCAGCAGCTCTAAAGTAATTTGGGATGTCTGTAGGCTGTGAAAGGCGTTTTATAAATTCAAGTCTTTAGGGAGATTCTTCGGCCCTGCTCACGCAGGTGCAAATCACGCTATGGCCGGAGACTCCCGTGAAAGAGCCTGAAGTTAAAACTCACCACTATTCTTAGAATTCCCCCTATACAAAAAAAAAGGTTGATATTCTAAATGGTGAACAGGGATTCTCACTCCCTGACTCCAATGCAGGCTTCTGTGGGTGCTATTCAGGTCAAACTATCTTTTCAAGTTATCCCCCGGTATAACCCATACCTTCACCGAAGAATTTTACCTACTTACCCCTTAATAGCATTGATGTCCTGGGTCCTGCGTTATTAAGGAAGTGAAGTAAGCTAATAACCACTTTTTCAGGTTAAGTTATTTTTATTATTATATTTTTTCTTTTAAAAGCTGCAAACACTTTCTTTACAGAAAGGAAAAAAGATCTTGCTTCTGGCTGCTGCTGGTTGGTTGTACAGACCTTCAGGCCCACCTTGTCAATCAATCTTCTTAAAATCTGGTCTTCTTGAGTTGTATTCGCTGGTGAACTCGGTTGCTGTGTCCTGTCTTTCCCATGCACCGAGCTGTGAGAGCTGGCTCTGGCTCTGCTTAAATTCTAGTCTTCCTTAAATGTATAACTGTTTAAACTAGGCTGCTTGCCTTGTCTTTCCCATGACCGAGCTCTCTCTCTCTCTCTCTCTCTGAGTTCTCCTCGCCTTCTCTCCTGTTGCTGTTGCCCTTCTGCTTCCTGGGTTTATATTCTCTTTCTGAGAGTTATTAAGTTTTAACGACTTTATTGTAAATGAGCTTGTTTCACTTTGATAGTTTAAAAGTATCTTTGATGTAAACATCTTACTACAACTAATTATTCATTTTGGGCATATCGTCTCCTCTCAGATCTGATTAAAAAATGCTTTGGTTTCAATAGTTAACTTTTATTTCTGTGATTTCGAATCGTTTAATTTTCCAATTGTCCCCAGCTCATAACTTTGCCTTTGATTTTGACTTAAATGATGTTTCTCGTAGACAGGTCGTCTCCAATTTCTTTTAATTGACTTGATGTTCATAGAATTTTACACTTTAAAATTGACACCAAATTCGACTGGGCATCTTCCATCCTTTCCAGCTGTTTACTAAGAGAGTTTATTTCAATTAAGGTGTGAAACTTTGCTTTTAGCTGTATGCAAAAATTTAACTTGGTTATGACTTGAAAGACTTGCCTGTTTTAAACATTCGTCACTTAATGCAATTGAAACTCTCATCCATGCTTTTCCAGATGCTTCCTGAGATAGTTACATTCCATGAAGGTGTGAGCCATTGTTTTAGCTTACCACATGAAACCTGTGTGTCTGCGAAACATGCTTGTGAGCAAGAATCTGCATTTTACAACCCTGCTCTTTGAAGCTGCTATTAACCTTTTGTGGGATCTTTCCCTGTACCCTCTCAAACCAGATATTGCCAGACTTCCATGTTTCAAATGACACATTTTTCTGTATTTTCAAGAACAAGCCACAGCACGATTTGTGATGGGGAGAACTCAATTTTAGATTCGGGCGGCGTTGTAATTATCGTCGATATATTCCGATTCGGCTTTAAGCCAAATTCATCAAATTCACTTTGATTCTCACACCCACTGGCACAACGTGAAGCCAACGGAATCACTACTGGTCTCCAGGGGGCCTGCAGGACTGGCTTGCGGGGGCTCCTGAAGGTGGGGGGGCATTGGCAACCTCATAGTGGGGTGTCGCTTGTTTGCAAAGGAATCCACCAAACACCTTGACTTGTCCAAACCAGGACCTTTATTGAATCTCGTGTGGCAAGATTTCAATCTATTCCAGAACGCGTTATCATGGAGTCTCTCCTCTGGAACTACACCGAGCATGACTGTTCACCTGTATGTCTTACTACCATCTCCTGCAACCTTCTGGTAACAGCCGTATTTGTCTCCCTTATTGTGGTAGTCCTTGGTCACGTGACCATAATCTTGAGACTGCATGGTGTGTCTGCACCGCCATCTACTAGTTGGAGGTCGCACACCATCCATCAATGCTATTGCTTGCAGGCATATCACCACATCGCTCACTTGAAATGAAAATTGCTTATTGTCACAAGTAGGCTTCAAATGAAGTTACTGTGAAAAGCCCCTAGTCGCCACATTCCGGCGCCTGTCGGGGAGGCTGTTACAGGAATTGAACCGTGCTGCTGGCCTGCTTTGGTCTGCTTTCAAAGCCAGCGATTTAGCCCTGTGCTAAACAGCCCCTTGGGGTGAGCCTTTTCTGGCGATTGAAGGGGGGAAGAATTCTGTAGGGTTGTCTTAAGACCTTTAAAAATGGGGGGCCTTTGGTGACCTCATGGTGGGGTGTCGCTCACTTGGGGAGGGCCTTTACTGGTGATTGTGGGGAGTGGGGAGAGATCTGTAGGGGTGTCTTACGATTAGGGCACCCTTTAAAAACACGCCCTGTTCTTTGAGGAGCCAGCTTTGCCATGTCTTTAGGACTTGTATACCTTATTCACTGCACAAATCATCCCAACCTACAAATAAATGTCTGAGTGTAGGTGCATTGCGATCTGGATCACACCGACCCACCCAGCAGGAATCGCACCTCGTTTCCCGCCAGAGACCACACCTAGAAATCGTTTAGGAGAAAAGCACCCTTTATTTTTTTCTATCTTTCCACTCTCACCAATCTGATCAACATGAGTATCTCAAGCAAAGGCTTCTCTTCCCACACCTGCATCATCACCTCCATCCTTGTCCTGTTCCTCATCTACATCCTGTTCCTCCGGGTGCTCCGGTTTCCTCCCACAGTCCAAAGATGTGCGGGTTAGGTGGATTGGCCATGCTAAATTGCCCGTAGTGTAAGGTTAATGGGGGGATTGTTGGGTTACGGGTATACGGGTTACGTGGGGTTGAGTAGGGTGATCATTGCTCGGCACAACATCGAGGGCCGAAGGGCCTGTTCTGTGCTGTACTGTTCTATGTTCTATGTTCTATGTACATGCCATTCTTTGACTACATCACAGCAGACGTGGGATCAGTTTCTATATGTATGCAGATGACACTCAGTTTATTCCTCCATCGTCTCCCTTGAATATAAAGCAGCTGTTTGTTGTCAGATTAACTGACATCCCATCTCAATTTGCTCCAGCTAAGTGCTGTTCTTTGCCTCCCACCACCACCCTCGTAAACTTGTTACCAACTCCATTATCCTCCCCAGGCACAGACTCCGACTGAACAAGACTGTTCACAACCTTAAAGTCCTCATCCAACCCAGCATTGATGTTCAGTCCCCATTTCTGCTCCTGCATTAGACTGTATAATTTCATCAGTGTAAAATTGTCCACCTCAGTCGCAGCAGATTCTGCAGGATCACTCATCCATTTCTTTCTTCTTGACAAATTCAACTATTCAAATGTTCCCCTGACCAGCCTCATATCCGACACAACCTGTAAGCTTTGGCTCACTCAGAACTCAGTTGACCATATCCTATTGTGAGTAAACTGGTACTTTGCAACCTGTTGACTGCATTGATAGTGGTTTCAAAGCCGATAAAAGAGCCCCAAACTAAAATATAATACACACACGATTGCGTGGCAAAATTCAGTTCCAACTCCATCTACAAGTTTGCTGATGACAAGATCATAGTGGGTCGGATCTCACACAATGATGAGTCAGAGAACAAGAGGGAGATAGAGAACCTATTGGCATAGTGCAATGACAACAATCTGTTGGGTGAAAATATTCACAAGTAGACCTTTACGTGAGCAAAAGAAGCAATTTATTGTTGCAGAGCTCTGGGAGAAAGGTCCTAGACCCCACGGTCTTGTCGGCACACTTTCTCTCAGAGCTGTGGCTTATACTGGGTTAATATACACTTTGAAAAGCAGAATTAGTTTGCATTCTCATTTACATACAGCCAATCAATTCTCTTAGTATTGCAGTTCACTCCATATATAGTTATTCAATTCTTTTACACAGTATGTTATATTCGTCCAATCAATATGTTGCGCACGTGATTACATAAGGTCATAAGGTTATGAGTTGCCAGTCCTGAATTTGAACCCGGGACTTCTCGCAGTTCTTTTGACAGCTTACCAGCTCCTGCAGTCCGTGGAGCACCGGTCACCACTGACCTATTGTCTTTGGAGGATATATCTGTTATTAGTCACTCGTTTAGTCCAACGTTCACTGTCTCAGCACAAAACACCATTCGTGGCAACTTAAAAGCAAGCATTAATTCATATAGCCACGTATCCCAGCATACACTGCCAAAGCAGAAAATCTCTCCCTCATTGTCAACAAAACTAAGGAGCTGGTCATCGACTTCAGGACGGGAAGTGTTGTACTCATCCCTCACTGCCTCAATGGTGCCGAGGTGGAGATGGTTGACGACTTCAAATTCCTAGGTGTACACATCACAAACAATCTGTCCTGGTCCACCCACATCGATGCTCCAACCAAGAAAGCACAATGGCGCCTATAGTTCCTCAGGAAATTAAAGAATTTTGACATGTCCACATTGACTCTTACCAATATTTACAAATGCATCATAGAAAGCATCCAACTGGCTGCATCACAGCCTGATATGCCAACTGCTCAGCCCAAGATCGTAAGAAGCTACAGAGAGTTGTGAACACAGTCCAGTCCATCTCGTGAACCCACCTCCTAACCATTGACTCAGCCTACACGCTGCTGCCTTGGGAAAGGGAGTAATCCAATATCACTCCCACCCAGTTTATTCTCTCTTCCAGGCTCTTCCATCGGGCAGAAGATACAAAAGTCTGAGAACACGCTAACAGATTCAAAAACAGCTCCTTCCTCGCTGTTACCAGACTCCTGAATAGCCCTTTTATGGACTGAACTGATCTCTCTATGCATCTTCTCTCCTATTGTAACACTATACTCCGTATGCTTCACCTGATGTCTATGTATTTACATTTTGTCTTTATCGTATGTCCTATGCTTTTTCATGCACAGAATGATCTGCCTGGACTGACAGCAGAACAATGCTTTTCACTGTACCTTGGCACACGTGACAATAAATCCAATTCTAAATCTCCAGGTTTCTGAAAGAGAGATTGTTAATTGGAATTCCTGCTTTAACATTAAATATCTCACAAATCAACCTGTGGCTTAAGTTGCTAGGGACGTGGAAGCTGATTGGGAAAAATACAAACACCAGATTCAGAGGTCACATTTCATTGGTCAGTCATTTGAACATCCTATTAAAATGCTGGACATCAGATTCTCCATGGCTCTGTGATTGTCCTACTGTCTTAGCAATGATTCATGCAGGCATGGATTGGTGCAAGTCTTTGCCAGCGTGGCCCTAGGTGGACCTCGAGGTGGACCAGGGGTAAGTATTTAAAGTAAGTGCCCGCAAAGTCCATCGAAGGGCCTCCTTCCCCCAACAATGCAAATCCTGCCCACGACACCCCAGCCCCCATCAGACCCCCCCACCCAGAGACCCCCACCAGAAACCCCCATCAGAGACCCCAATTAGAGACTGCCCTCAGACCCCTTCCTCAGTGTTCCCACCTGAAATCGCCATCAGACCCCTTCATCAGAGACTCCCATCAGAGACCCCCAAAAGAACTCCCTGTCAGACCCCATATCAGAGACCCCCCCATCAGAGACTCCCCCCCCTCCCCATCAGAGACCCCAATATCAGAGACCAGTCCCCACCCAACATTCACCCCTGCCTGGAAGCTAAATGGCAGTTCCAGCATAAGTAGTGCAAAATCATTGTTTTTTTAACTTACCTGTCCCTTTCACCTGCTGCCTCAGACAGGTGTGTAGAAAGCAGCATTTGTTACTTCATAAAAAGCCAAAACACATCACAAGACTTTAAACCCCCTGAGATCCATTGATCAACCAGTCTTTTGTTGACTTTCAAAGATAAATTAATTTTAGGAGGCTGTAATTGACAGGGTAATAGCTTCCAGCCAGCCAGGTGCCTGGATTGATTATTCCTATCCCCTTCATGATTGAATGCATCTCAAATACCCTGCTTTGAACCTAATCACAATGTTTCTAAACATCTAGGAGTTAAGTGCTTTACATTCCTCTTTCTCAGCAGAAAGCACTTAACTGCTTTTGATTTGGTCAGGAGCTGCCAATCATAGCTAGAATTTTATAAGCATTGTGGTTAGGTTCAAAGCAGGGTACTTGAGATGCATTCAAGCATGAAGCAAAACAAAAATAAACAATCCAGGCACCTGGCTGTCTGGAAGATATTACTGTTAATTACACCCTATCAAAAGTTATTTATTTTTGAAAGTGAATAGAAGCCTGACAGATCAAAGTATTTGAGGGAGCTTAAAGCCTTGTGATGTGGTTTTGGTTTTCTATGAAGTAATAGCTGCTGCTTTTCACAAATATTCCTGAGGCTGCAGGTGTAAGGGACAGGTGAGTGAAAAACAGCGATATACTTTGTCCAGCGACGCTGGAATCGGGAAATGCGATTTGGAAGCGAATCGCGCATGAGCCAAACCATGTGGCTGGCTATGGGCATCCGACGGAATCCCAGCTCCGATGTCTCAACAGCAGCATCAATGTGTTCGATTCTACATGTACAATAAGTGCCCTTGGCATGTCATTAATGGGCCTGACTGTGATGCCTCACCTCTGCCAGGATGAATTACCAACAGCGAGTGTCACCTGTGGTTTTAAAAATCGGGAAACAGGCACCTGTTTTACTGAAGGAGAGAGAGGAGGTAGGATATGTTCCCAGATGCGCAACCGTGGGGTGCTGGTCATGTCGCTGGCAGGATTGGCTGGTGATGCGGGGGACGGACTTCCAGGGCTGGGGAGTGTGGTGGGGTGATGAGGGGTGACCAGCGGCACCAGGGTGACCTCCCTGGGACTGGGGTGGGGTCTAGGCATGGGCCACCATTGCTGGGGCCTGCAAGCGAGCCATCTTGCTGCGCTGACCACTGACCACCCACGGTGGTCTATGGTTGTGCTGAGTGACATAGGCTGAATGGGTGCCCCCACCCCTCCAACCTCAACCTCCACCCCACTTCCACTGCCCATGGTAACCAATAAAGGGGAGTACTGGACGAGGCCGCAGAGCATGCCACTTGCATGAGTAGCACACGCCACCCATACCCCTGCCGGCAGTGATGGGTCAGTAGCCCCTGTGGTGCTGCGCATCGATGATGCCAAGGGTGTGGTGCAGAGGGCAAAATGCCAGGGGCAATGGTCAGGGGTGGGGGATAGGGGACATGCAGAGGCAGGTGCTGCAGTGCAGGCCGGGTCCACTGTGTAGCCTGGTGGACCTGGTTGGGCATATAGAGCACGCACCATGCTAACATGTCTGCTTTTCACCCTCTGAGACTATTGACTTCGGAATTTGGCCAGCCTTCATCCAGGCCGACCCAGCCCTGGGAGATGCACTGAGGCTGTACGAGCAAGACCTGCTCGAGGAGGGTCCTGCAGCAGTGGCACCTGCCCCAGAGGAGCAGGAGGCAGCTGGTGAGCCCAACAGGCCAAGGAGGAGGTGGGAAGGAGGCGCCTCATCAGGCCTCGCTTTTACCGGCAGCGCCTGTCATTCAAGGAACTTGCCGGATTGAGCATCCTGGTTGAGACTCTGGCTGAGCAGGGGGACATTGCAAAATATCTGGCAGACAATGCACACCTGAAACCGAGGGGTATGAGGGTGGACACCAGCTTCCAGTGGCCGTCTAGGTGACGGTCGCCTTGAACGTTTATGCCACGGGTCCTTCCGGGTGCCGAGTGGGAACCTCTCCGAAATCTCATAGACCTCAGTGCGCAGGTGCATCCAGGCCGTAACGGAGGCCCTATATGTCCGTTCGGCAAAATATATTAAGTTCAATGTGGACCTAGCCCACCAGGATGCCCGGACAGCGGTGTTTGCCGCCACTACCAGGATGACCCAGGGATTGACCTGACGCATGTTCCCCTACGAACATTGGCTCATGACGGGCCGGTCTTCACAAAGCAAAAGCGGCTCCACTCGATGAATGTGCATCTGGTGTGTGACTACGGGCTGCACATCATGCGTTTGATGCCTGGATAGTATGCACGACACTTTCATTCTCACACATTCGACGCTTCCTGACACCTTCGAGGTGCACCTCTGGGTGAGGGGTTGGCTGTTGGGCGACAGGGGTTATCCACTGCGGTCGTGGCTGGTGTCACCTATCCAGTGGCCACAGACCGACGCAGAGACCCACTGCAACGATGCCCATGCCACAATCAGGGGTGTGATTGAGCGGTGCTTCGGCATCCTGAAGGTGTCTGAACCGCTCTGGAGGGACCCTTCAGTATAGCACTAGGAGAGTCTCCCACATTATGATGGCCTGCTGCGTCCTCCACAACATCGCGCAGCAGAGGAGGATGAATGCCATGCTTCGACGAGGAAGACGCGGAGGATGGCCAGGATGGCACAATGCATGTGCATGGGACGCTCTAATCATCTCCGGGTTCACCAACTAGCCAACTAGGAGGCCTGGCTAACGGCACGAGTATCCCATCCTCCCCCCCCCCCCACCCCCCCCCCCCCTACAATCCCTCCCATGATCACCCGTCACACACAGCCCACCCCCTCCCCCCAGGAGAACCCCCTCTGTGATTACTGGCAACCCAGGGTGGGGCTCCGGGTTGGCAGTAACAGCGGGTCTGATCCATGGGATGGAGTATGATGATGACCCACTCTGCGATGAGCTCTGGTGCTCCGCATCGTTTGACAACAACTGACTCCTGCCCACAGTACCACTGTTCACTTGGATGGCCCCTGCATGCAAGCTCGCCATTCCATCACATGCTTCCACCAAACCCTTGGAATGGCGGAGGTGAGGACGGGGTGTGTGTGTGTGGCGGGGGGGGGGGGGGGGGGGGGGGTTTGGACAAGAGGGAGGGGTGGGGTGCCGGGGCGATGTGCGGGGTCCAGCCTATTGGGCCCTGGCCCATGACCACCTCCACCGTCCGCTCATCTCCTCCCCCCTCCTCTGCAACCAGCCCAGCCGGGCCCAGCTCAGCTCAGCTCAGGCCATTCTCACACCCTTCTGAAAGGTTGGAACTTTTGTGCACAGGTGTTTATTTTACAAAGAACATGTGAACATCACTTTAAAGGTTTGTGCCCTAGCCCCCTAACGCTATCCTATCTGCTGCACCCATGCCAACTTAACTGCTGCCAACCTTTCTGACCTTAAAGGCACTAACGCTACGTCTAGGTGGATTCCCAGGTGGTACATCAGGAGTGGAGGCGAGCTGCTGCGAATCCCGTCCTGTGACCTGGGTCCACTTTGGCCGACATCCTCTGGAGCGACCTGGCCTGGATGGCTCCGGCTGTCGCTTGAGTGTCCCAAATGGTGTGGTGCCACCCTGTTCTTCCCGCTGCCCACTGGATGCACCAGGAACAGGAGGGGGGGGGGGGGGAATCCAGGACACTGTGGCATTCTGACACGGTCCCCATTATCTCTTCCTACCTTGGGATGCCCAATGGCCCTTGGGCTACTCTGGGACAGGGTTGTAACTGGAGCAAACTCCTGGAGCTGTCCCGCCACCTGGCACTGCCGGTCTTGGAGGCCCGTTCTCGTCTCGACGAGAGTCTTCATGCTCGTGGCCATGGAGCACAGGGTCTGGGCTACCTCCCTCTGGGACCTGTGCCACATCACTCAGTGAATGGGCCACCTCTCTCCGGGCAATGCCGACGATGCCCTCAGCCACAACCCTTGTGAATGGGCCAAGCTCTGGAGCGCCACTGCAATTTCCAGGTGGCTCTTGTACATTATTGCCTGTGACAAGGCAGCCCTGTCCTGCGCCTCGGCCACCACCCGCACAGAATGCCCCAGGCCTTGGATCTCCTTACCATTGGGCGATACCTTTGCCGAAGGCCTCCACAGCGGAGTTGCCCGCCATTCGGTGTTGCTCTGAGTGGCACGCATTTGTCAGCATCGCCTCCTGTCCCTGCAAGTGGTTGGACTCCTTCAACTTCACCTGCACACGCTGGATGGTTGCTGACACCCTCTCATGCCGTCCCCGGCTCTGCGACTGCATCTCCATTATCAATGGGACTGTCCGTGCCAGATGTCTGAGACCTGTCTGGACAGTCGCTTGGGTTGGGCCGCTCTCCAATCTTCAGCCCTTCGGGTGTTCCTACCTCTACCTGATCTACCGCAGCACGTGTGTAGTGCGCACCAGGTAATGCCCCAGAAGCCTCTTCACTGAAGTGCCCAACCGAAGCGAGTGTCTCTGGGATGGTGGAGGGTGTTGGAGGCATTTGGGATGGGAAGTCAATGTCGCCCTGGACTGGCGCTCCAGGGTGTCTCAGCTGATGTTGAGGGCTTTCTTCGCTATCAGTTGCCTCCTCGTCGTTGGAATCTACTTGGGGTTGGGGCTGGGCCTGGGCGACACCAGAAGGGCCCGCCTCATGCAAGACACAAGACATGACACATGGCTGGATCGCGGGTTGAGGTAGTGGATGATGTGGGGCTGACGGGGGGGGGGTGGTGAGGGCCTGGTGAGGGTTGGGGATGTTGAGCAGGTGGTGTGGGGGTGGCGTGGGAAGGGTGGGTGTCATACCACACATGCTGTGGGAAATCACAATGCAGCAGGGTGTCACTTGATTGCTCGATGCCAACCTCCGCCTCAGGGACTGCCTTCTCTCTGGGCTTTCCGACCAGGTCCAGTGCCCGCCGCTCCATTGTGGTGAGGGGCCACAGGTCCACTGGGGCCCCTCCAGTCTCCTTCCTCTCGTTGCAGTGGTGGGTTGCCCTCTCTTGGGAAAGACAGACAATGCACGGTGTGAGTCAGTCGGATGTGGGCAGCACAGGGGGTGGCAGCTGGTGGCCAGGGCAGCTGGCCATGGTGGCCAGTATAGGTGCTTGCATTTGGGGCAGGGTGGGGAGCGAGCACACTGCCGGCAGGCGGGATTAGTTCACCCTCCTGGTTGCGGGCAGGGATGGGGTGCAGGTAGCATTAAGGGTGTGTGGGACGGGAGTTGGTGCCAGAGGCACAGTGTTGCCTACTTACTCTGGCTGCCCTGAGGAGCTTCTTTCAGTAACTTCATTTGAAGCCTACTTGTGACAATAAGCAATTTTCATTTCATTTCATTACTGGCCGGTCCTTCTGGTGGGGTCCACGGTGCTCACAGCCTCTGCCATCTGCACCCGGGCCTGGTGTACGGCGGTGGGTGGCAGCCTCCTTCCCACCCCGGGGAAAGGGTGACCCACCTCTCCTCCACAGTGTCCAGCAGGTTCTCCAGCTTGGCGTCTGCAAACCGGGGTGCTGCTCTCCGTGCAACCATCTTGTTGGCTGGGATGGTGTGTATGGGGAGTGAAGTGTTAATATGCAACTGCAGCTTGTCAGCCTCTTGAGTGGCAATCCAGCGAATCAAACACCATTGTTCATTGGAATCGATCATGCTCCACGTGGCGCCAGTGCAAGCCCATTAAGGAATCCTGAATTGCTCCAGGACTGGTGCCAATTTAGTTGTCATGGAAGTCCAATGATTCAGTCCCAGCATCAACACTTAGGGCTGGATTCTCCGATTTCTGATTCCGAAATCGCATTCGGCAATTGGCCGGAGAATCCGTTTTAATACCGAAATCGGGGGCGACACCATTTTTCGGATGCTCACAGCCCCCTCAAAAATGGCATAATCACTGAGTACACCGCACACTGTTGGGACGGCCTCAGGACGTCACCTGAGGCCCTCCCCAATGCCCTGCCCCTGATGGGCCGACTTCCTGACGGTTTGGAGCGTGTGTGCACACAGTTTTCAGGGACCTCGCTTGGCGGCTGCAGACTGTGTCTAGCACCGCCACAGTTGGAGCGAGGAGAGCCGTTCTGATAGCCGGGGCGGGGGGGGGGTCCTTAATTGGGGGCTGGGGGGACTGGTGGGGCGTAGTCTGGGGGTGGCAAGGACGTTACAGGGGGGCACTAAAGGCCGGGTCCGTGTGCGGTCGGTGCCATGCTGTACGGCATGACCGCTGCAGGTCGCTGCCATGCGCCTGCGCGGCCATGGACCCGGCAATTCTCCATCCGTATCTGCAGGTAAAGCCGGGGGCTTTATGCGGCATGGCTTCTCGCCCCCCCACTGGGCAGCGTATCAGTGCAGGGGCGGCACCGACATTTTGGTCGTAAGACTAGACACATGTTTTAGGGGCTGGTTTAGCACAGTGGGCTAAAACAGCTGGCTTGTAATGCAGAATAAGATCAGCAGAGCGGGTTCAATTCCCGTTCCAGTCTCCCCGAATAGGCGGCGGAATGTGGCGACTAGGGGTTTTTCACAGTAACTTTATTGAACCTACTTGTGACAATAAGTGATTATTATTATGCTCCAGACATAGCCTCAGAATCGGAGAATCCAGACCTTAGTTTCTGAAATGGAGAATCCCATTTAGTGATTTTTCACTGTTTCTGTCTGACTGCTCTAGCTTCCAGGAGTGACTATGAAAATGCTATGAGGGGGAAAATCATAGAATTTACAGTGCAGAAGGAGGCCATTCGACCCATCGAGTCTGCACTGGCCCTTGGAAAGAGCACCCTACCCAAACCCACACCTCCCCCCTATTCCTGTATCCCTGTAACCCTACCTAACCTTTTTGGACATGAAGGGCAAGTTAGCATAGCCAATCCACCTAACCTACACGTCTTTGAACTGTGGGAGGAAACCGGAGCACCCGGAGGAAACCCACACAGACACAGGAGAACATGCAGACTCAGCACAGACAGTGACCCAAGCTGGGAACCGAACCTATGACCCTGCAGCTGTGCTAACCACTGTGCTACCATGCTGTCCCTGTGATATGTGAGGTCTCTGATGGATGGGGTCCCTGCTATGCGGGAGATCTCTGATGGGGGGTCTCTGATGGGAGTTCTCTGATATGGGGACATTTGATGGATGGGGTCTCTGATATGGGGGGCCCCTGAAGGGGTTCTCAGATATGGCAGCCTGATGGGGGTCTCTAATGGGGTCTGTGATGGGAGCCCCTGATCGGGGTCTTTGATGGGGTTACTGATGGAGGTCTGGTGGGGGGCTCATAGGGGTGTGGTGGGGTGCCGTAGGGGAGGGGTGGTGGAGTCACCCTCACATGTGCCTACTTTGTGGGGGGTTACCCAGAAATTCCCTTGGTGGGGGGGGAAGGATTTTCGTTGTGGGGGGGTGGGCCAGCCGCTGGACCTCGGCATCAGGTCACCTGCTCAAAATGTTTACCCGATAGCGGGATTCAGAACGGAATCCGTGGAGCTTCCCACCATAAATTTGCATGGCAATGGTGGGAGAATCGCTCCTGGGCACTGTTCCTAGTGCCAGTGCAAACCAGGAGCGATTCACCTCCGGTGGGAGAAAATGGTCCCCCAAACAGAGAATCCTGCCCATGTACCATAATTTTTCTGTTTAAATAGACCAGAATATAGTAGAGCTGTAGCAAATTTAAATGAATGTGCACAGTGAATATGGTGTTTCTGGAGTGTCTCAGAAACCTCAATGTATTTTTGCAGTTTGGAGGTGATTGAGTTGTTGATATTATGAAAAATACAGCAAATGCAGTTCTGCTTAACAAGAGAGAAAACACGCTTGCAGAAAAATGAACAGAAATCAGCACGGTTACAGCCTGCACACGCCACTCTAAATGCAGCAGCTTGACAAACACAAGTTAACTCACAAGGTTACTCCAGATGCAAATCAGCATGACTTCCTCACTTTTGCTCTTCCCAATTTTTCAGTTGACGATCTCAAGAATGGCATGTCTAAACTACACGTCATTCTAGAAAAGGCTGACAAAAAACCACCAAAAGCTCGCAATATTGGAATGCGTCCAATTATAATAAGTCTCTCATTCATAATTGTTATGCACACATTGTAATTTAAGCTGTAGGTACCAACATTCCCTTATTTACAATGGAAAGGGGAAGAAAAATGTACGAATACAACATGAAAGCCTGACAAGGAAAATATGAATGGTTAAGGTACAAATTGGTGGTGAGCTGTTTAGCACACTGGGCTAAATCGCTGGCTTTGAAAGCAGATCAAGCAGGCCAGCAGCACGGTCGATTCCCGTACTAGCCTCCCCGGACAGGCGCCGGAATGTGGCTTTTCTAGGGGCTAGGGGCTTTTCACAGTAACTTCGTCGAAGCCTACTCGTGACAATAAGCGATTTTCATTTCATTGTTCGGAAGTCCAGGAGAATAATCCCTCAGGAAAATTTGAACTTCTGGCCCCAATTTTCCGGTCGCGGGGATTCACTGGCGCACACCCGCCAGTGGGTTTCCGGTGGTGTGGGGTGGTTTCAATGAGAAATTCCGGGCTGGATTCTCCGTTCTGGAGACTAAGTCCCCACGCCGGCGTGAAAATGGTGGTTTTACGGCAGGGGAACTGGTGCAAAATAACCACCGATTCCCTGCTCCAGTGGGTGCGAGCAGCCAGGCAGCGAAAAGCTCCCAGCTCCAGCTACTGATATGGCCTGCAGAATTGCTGGGTCGGTGGCCGTGCATGCGCACAGCGACGGCCTGCAGTGGCCGCACCGTGCTTCATGGCGGATGCAGCCCACCTAAAATAGTTACCCCCTTCGGCCGGCAAAGGACCGCCCCACCTCAGTGCCCCCAGCCCCGAATAATGAACCCCTGCCTGCAGATTGGCCCACCCCCGACTGTAGCAGCGCTGGACTGAGTCACAGCCGCTATGCTGAGTTCCCGCCAGGTGAGACCACACGTGACCCACGCCGTCGGGAACTTGGCATCATGTGACAGGCCTAAGCCAACGTAAGGAGGGTGTGGTTACGGCCACTTTTCAAGGTGCAGAGCATCGCGAAAGCGGCACCGCCCCTGATTTCGTCATCATCGGGGATTCTCCACCCTGTCGCCTAATGAGATTTTGGCGTCGGGGTTCGGAGAATCCAGCCCTCCATTGACAAGCTGCGGGAATATAGAATCCCTCTGCCAGCGAGCGACACATGGCCAGGAAAGACGCGGTTTGGGGACCGGCGATGGGTGTTCCTCCTGTTCATGAATGTGCTTGGAGACATTGCTTTTTGACCGGAGTGAAGAGGGCCATGTGTGACACCTTTCCACTTGCCTTTGCTACGCTCAAAACTCTGTAGAGAGACCATTGCCTTGGCAGCATAAAGGACTAACCACATGAGTCTTTCTCAGCTGTGATCATTCACCCGGCAGGATGGAGGTTTGGAGTGATGAGTTGGCTGCCCTCCGCCATCCATGCCCCTTGGAGGTCTTCCAGCCCCCCCTCCCCTCCCTCCATTCAACACTGTCCCTGATGGCAGCTGATAGCAAATGGCCCAGAATGAACGACAGCTCCACACCTTGCTGGGATCTCGACATAGACTGAATAACCGGGAGCAAACCTGCTGCAATGTGGGCTCCACTGTCGAGAGGAGAACACAACTGAGCTCCGTTGACGTCCAGTTGCCTCATTATTATTAGGGTTTTCCTTTAGTCGCCTATTTGTGCTGACCTTGAACTTCATCCACCCCAAAAGCCCCTCCTCCCACTTTGAGGAATTTCACTGACTGACCAACTGTGTGATCAAGCGCAGTTTGGAAAAATGGTATGCATCGCCTTCCAGACTTGATCCACCACTTTCTATCTGCTCCCGTCAATGACCAACCCCCCCCCCCCCCCCCCACCATTACCACAAATCCACCCAATATCACAATTCCCCCCCTCTCTGTCACTGTTGTACCTTGCCCGTTTGTCCCAGACCCCATCATCATTCACCTCCACATGCCTTTCCACCCGCCAGAGCCAACATGCGTTACTATCCCCATGCCAACCGTGACCCTAACCACTCCCCATTGTCTGAGCCACCTGCCTTGTCCCTAGCCCCCCCCCCCCCCCCCCCCCCCATCCCACCTCACCTATAGGACTGTACACCTGCCAGTCAGTTTCTCAGCCTGGACCTTCCACCCTACCACATCACACTCCCGCCTCTGATTGTGGCTGATCTCTCCTATCACCAGCACTGTGTGTTCATCTCCCTGAGATACACCACTGACCCTGCCCTCGTGCCCTTCCCCAGACATTCTCCCCACGTTCCCTGGAAACGCTCCCATTCTCTCCGCTACCCTTTTGGTGGCCAATCTTCATCAGCCCCCTTCCCTGCTGATTGAGTCCCTCCACATCCAGCCTTGATGTAGTTTTTGCTGCCAGCAATCAATATGAGATCTCAAGAAGACTAAAGCTGTACCTACAAACCTCAAGGCCATGGAAGAGGTGAAGCTCATCAGGTGCACACCACTTACATAACTCATAAAAGTAAACATTCTAAATCCCAGCTGCTGGGGAACTTAATTTGGAGGCAAACCTAATTCTGGCGGGGTGGCCTTTTAATGAGTATGCCTGAGATTCAATCAATGCAAATTGGGTTCTGACAGTCTTCGCTAGGAAACTTGACCCACCTTTAACCCACTTTGACAGTCAGGAAAATAGAATTTAAACAGTTTCACCTGCCTTCAGAAAATGGGTGGAATCCTCGGTCGGCTGAAGCCGGAATTGGGAAACGTGATTGGGCGGAGAATCGGTTTTGACGCCAAAATCGTGGCGTGTGCCGCTTTCACGCCAAATTGCAATTCTCTGGTGCCTCGACAGCGGCATCACTGCAATCTACTCCGCACGTACAATAAACACCGCTGGCATTTCATTAGCGGGCCTGACCCAGTATTCTCTGGCATTCCGCGGTGCTCCACCACCACTAGGGCGAATCCCTGACTGCCAGGTTACCTTGTGCTTTTAAAAATCGTAAAACAGGCACCATGGCTGAGGGAGAGAGAGGGGTACGGAAAGTATCCAACATCACCATAGTTTGCTGACAGTTGTGCCACTGGCCGGCGGGAGTAGCGGGAGGTGGCCAGAAGATGGGCTGTGGGGTCAGGATTTACATAGAATTTACAGTGCAGAAGGGGGCCATTCGGCCCATCGAGTCTGCACCGGCTCCTGGAAAGAGCACCCTACCCAAGGTTAACACCTCCTCCCTATCCCCAGAACCCAGTAACCCCACCCAACACTAAGGGCAATTTTGGACACTAAGGGCAATTTATCATGGCCAATCCACCTAACCTGCACATCTTTGGACTGTGGGAGGAAACCGGAGCACCCGGAGGAAACCCACACACACACGGGGAGGATGTGCAGACTCCGCACAGACAGTGACCCAAGCCGGAATTGAACCTGGGACCCTGGAGCTGTGAAGCGATTGTGCTATCCACAATGCTACCGTTGGGCACAGAACACCATTGCCGCATCCTGCTAGGCAGCCATGCAGCTGCACACACCGCTGACTGCCTACTGTGAACTTAGGGCCCCAGGTCGTATGAGTGTCCCCACAGCCACCCCCCTAGATGCCCTCTGGCCCTAGCCCACCCAGCAGCGGGATGGGTGCGCTCCAGCATAACCAGCGCCATCTTGTTGACTGGGATGGTGCGTGTGGGGAGTGTAATGTGTATGTGCGGCTGCATCTTGTCAGCCTCCCAAGTATCAATCACCGACCCGATGAATTCCGCACCGTTTTTCATTGGAATCCATTGTGTTCCATGTTGTGCTGGTGCTAGCCCCTCCACAGTCACTGAATCGGTCCAGGTTCGGTGCCAGTTTTCCTGTCGTGGAAGTCCACGAATCGCGCACTGGCGCCAACACTAGCCTCAGGAACGGAGAATTTTTCCTCCAGCCAAATTAATTGATGCCGCTCACCACGATTTTTGCTGCTTGCAGGAGCGGAAGATTGGGCCTTATATTCCCATTGTCAGCACTGCGAACTGAACTCATATCTTACCTGAAATTAAAAGTAGGGTACAATGTCATTTTCTAACAAACAATCTGGCTCAGCTAAATTTAGTAGACATGCATTCCTTTAAAAAAATTCACAGGACATACAGTTATGATGACAGCATTTAAACTGAAAGCTTAATTCATCAAAATCTATGCTTAACAAACGTGTGATTAGACTGAATAACATGCACAAATCCCAAGCATCTGTTGTACATTATTTGCTTTATATTTTAAAAATAAAGTTCATGTTATGATAAACATGCTACCATATTTAGTTTCCAGAGAAAATGCCAAAGACAACATTTGGTCAACTTGTATGTTCAGCAGGGGATTGTGAACCTGAATTGTAGCTCCAGTACACAAGAGGTTGAGAATAGTGAGGTCATGAGTAAGGTTTCAAAGTTGCAGGAGTGTACCGGCAGGAAGGAAGGTGGTTTAAAGTGCGACTACTTCAATGCCAGGAGCATCCACAATAAGGTGGGTTGGTACCTGGGACTTCGATGTTGTGGCCATTTCGGAGACATGGATAGAGCAGGGAGAGGAATGGTTGTTGCAGGTGCCGGGGTTTAGATATTTCAGTAAGCTCAGGGAAGGTGGTAAGAGAGGGGGAGGGGTGGCATTGTTAGTCAAGGACAGTATTACGGTGGCTGAGAGGACGTTTGATGAGGACTCGAATACTGAGGTAGTATGGGCTGAGTTTAGAAACAGGAAAGAAGAGGTCACCCTGTTAGGGGTTTTCTATAGGCCTCCGAAAAGTTCCAGAGATGTAGAGGAAAGGATTGCAAGGATGATTCTGGATAGGAGCGAAAGTAACAGGGTAGTTGTTATGGGGGACTTTAACTTTCCAAATATTGACTGGAAACACTATAGTTCAAGTACTTTAGATGGGTCCGTTTTTGTCCAATGTGTGCAGGAGGGTTTCCTGACGCAGTATGTAGATAGGCCAACGAGAGGCGAGGCCATATTGGATTTGGTACTGGGTAATGAACCAGGACAGGTGTTAGATTTGGAGGTAGGTGAGCACTTTGGTGATAGTGACCACAATTCGATTACGTTTACTTTAGTGATGGAAAGGGATAGGTATATACCACAAGGCAAGAGTCATATCTGGGGGAAAGGCAATTATGATGCGATGAGGCAAGACTTAGGATGCATCGGCTCGAGAGGAAAACTGCAGGGGATGGGCACAATGGAAATGTGGAGCATGTTCAAGGAATAGCTACTGCGTGTCCTTGATAAGTATGTACCGGTTAGGCAGGGAAGAAGTGGTCGAGCGAGGGAACAGTAGTTCACTTAAAGTAGTTGAATCACTTGTCAAGAGGAAGAAGGAGGCTTATGTAATGATGAGACGTGATGGTTCAGTTAGGGCGCTTGAGAGTTACAAGTTAACTAGGAAGGCTCTAAAGAGAGAGCTAAGAAGAGCCAGGAGGGGACATGAGAAGTCTTTGGCAGGTAGGATCAAGGATAACCCTAAAGCTTTCTATAGATATGTCAGGAATAAAAGAATGACTACGGTAAGAGTAGGGCTAGTCAAGGACAGTAGTGGGAAGTTGTGCGTGGAGTCCGAGGAGATAGGAGAGGTGCTAAATGAGTATTTTTCGTCTGCATTCACACAGGAAAAAGACAAAGTTGACAAGGAGAATACTGAGATACAGGCTACTAGACTAGAAGGGCTTGAGGTACATAAGGAGGAGGTGTCAGCGATTCTGGAAAGTGTGAAAATAGATACGTCCCCTGGGCCGGATGGGATTTATCCTAAGATTCTCTGGGAAGCTAGGGAGGAGATTGCTGAGCCTTTTGTTTGATCTTTAAGTCATCTTTGTCTTCAGGAATAGTGCAAGAAGACTGGAGGATAGCAAATGTCCCCTTGTTCAAGAAGGGGAGTAGAGATAACCCCGGTAACTATAGACCAGTCAGCCTTACTTCTGTTGTAGGCAAAGTCTTGGAAAGGTTTATAAGAGATAGGATGTGTAATCATCTGGAAAGGAATAATTTGATTAGAGATAGTCAACATGGTTTTGTGAAGGGTAGGTCGTGCCTCACAAACTTTATTGAGTTCTTCGAGAAGGTGACCAAGCAGGTGAATGAGGGTAAAGCAGTTGATGTGGTGTATATGGATTGCAGTAAAGTGTTTGATAAGGTTCCCCATGGTAGGCTATTGCAGAAAATACGGAGGCATGGGATTCAGGGTGATTTAGCAGTTTGGATCAGAAATTGGCTAGCTAGAAGAAGACAATGGGTGGTGGTTGATGGGAAATGTTCAGACTGATGTCCAGTTACTAGTGGTGTACCACAAGGATCTGTTTTGGGGCCGCTGCTGTTTGTCATTTTTATAAATAACCTGGAGGAGGGCGTAGAAGGATGGGTGAGTAAATTTGCAGATGACACTAAAGTCGGTGGAGTTGTGGACAGTGCAGAAGGATGTTACAAGTTACAGAGGGACATAGATAAGCTGCAGAACTGGGCTGACAGGTGGCAAATGGAGTTTAATGCAGAAAAGTGTGAGATGATTCATTTTGGAAGGAATAACATGAAGACAGAGTACTGGGCTAATGGTAGGATTCTTGGTAGAGTGGATGAGGGGAGAGATCTCAGTGTCCATGTCCATAGATCCCTGAAAGTTGTCACCCAGGTTGAGAAGGTTGTTAAGAAGGCGTACGGTGTGTTAGCTTTTATTGGTAGAGGGATTGAGTTTCGGAGCCCTGAGGTCATGTTGCTGTTGTACAAAACTCTGGTGCGGCCACATTTGGAGTATTGCGTGCAGTTCTGATCGCCGCATTATAGGAAGGATGTGGAAGCATTGGAAAGGGTACAGAGGAGATTTACAAGGATGTTGCCTGGTATGGAGGGAAGATCTTACAAGGAAAGGCTGAGGGACTTGAGGCTGTTTTCGTTAGTGACTTAATTGAGGCATACAAGATGAACAGAGGATTAGATAGGGTGGACATTGAGTGCCTTTTTCCTCGGATGGTGATGTCCAGCATGAGGGGACATAGCTTTAAATTGAGGGGAGATAGATATAGGACAGATGTCAGAGGTAGGTTCTTTACTCAGAGAGTAGTAAGGGCATGGAATGCCCTGCCTGCAACAGTAGTGGACTCGCCAACACTAAACGCATTAAAATGGTCATTGGATAGGCATATTGATGATAAGGGAATAGTGTAGGTGGGCTTTAGAGGGGTTTCGCAGGTCGGCGCAACATCGAGGGCCGAAGGGCCGGTACTGCGCTGTAATATCCTATGTTCTAAATAGCATTTCATACTTAAAACGTAAGAACAATTATTCCTCCCACCCTGTCTCCCACCAGGAGGGGAATCATAGAATTTACAGTGCAGGAGGAGGCCACATGGCCCATCGAGTCTGCACTGGGTTCTGGAAAGAGCATTCTACCCAAGCCCACATGTCCACCCTACCCCCGTAACCCAGTCACCCCACCTAACCTTTTTGGACACTAAGGGCAATTTAGCATGGCCAAACCACCTACACATCTTTGGACTGTGGGAGGAAACCGGAGCACCCAGACGAACCCCACGCAGACACAGGGAGAATGTGCAGACTCCATACAGATGTGACCCAAGCCGGCAATCGAACCTGGGACCACGGCGCTGTGAAGCCACAGTGCTAACCACTGTGCTGCCGTGCCGCCCATAACCTAAAACAATTACATCATGCACTGAGTGTTTAAAAATCGACCTGAATCAATACTTTTCCAGAAAAGGGATTTAAAGTTATAAAAATATTAATCAACTTAATTGTGCACATGGAGATTTTCAAAAGATTTTACATTTTGGGTGGGAAGATCTTGGTTGATGTCACTCTGCATGGATTGTGGAAGAAGATTCAGTTTGTAGACCAAAAAGGCCATTCTGATTCCAAATGTGATCTTATTCAGCACAGAAAAGACCCATCGGCCCACTGCGTCTGCACTGTTCAAAAACAACCACCTGACTATCCCTTTTCCAGCACTTGGCCCAGAGCCTTATATTTCTTGCGATCACAAGTGCACATCTAAATGTTTCTTAAATGTTATGAGGGTAAAAATGTTTTTCCTCACACCGCCTCTAAAGCTCCTGCCCCTTACCTTAAATCTATGCCCCCTGGTCATTGATCCCTCCACCAAGGGAAAAAGTTCATTCCTGTCTACTCTATCTATGCCCCTCATAATTTTATACATCTCCATCTTGTCCCCCTCAGTCTCCTCCACTCCAATTAAATCAATCCAAGTCCATACAATCTCTCTTCATAAATAAAACTCTCCATCCCAGGCATCATCTTGGTAAATCTCTCCACCCTTTCCAGTGTTATCACATGCCTCCTATAATGTGGATTCCAGAACTGCACACAATACTCTAGCTGGAGTCTAACCAACATTTTATACAGTTCCAGCATAACCTCCCTCCTCTTCAACTTTATACCTCAGCTAGTACAGGCCATCATACCATATGGCTTCTTAACCACTGTATCCATCTGCTCTGCTACCTCAAGGTCCCCCTGATTCTCGGTGCTTCCCTGGGACCTGCCGTTTATCATGTATTCTCTTGCCTTGTTTGTCCTGCCCCAAGTGCATCATCTCATAATTGCCACTGATCAGCCCGTTTATATCCTCCTGTAATCGAATGTTATCCTTCTCACCATTTACCACCCCACCAATTTTTGTATCATCCGCAAACTTAGTGATTAGCCCTCCTACATTCACATCTAAATCATGTATATAAACCAGAAAGAGCAAGGGCCTCAACATTGATCCCTGTGGGACCCTATAGAACCCTGCAGGTCACAGACTTCCAGTCAGAAAAACACTCCTCAACAATCACCCTCTGCTTCCAGTCAATTTTGGATCCAATTTGCTAAATTTTCTTGGATCCCATGGGCTCTGACCTTCGCTATCACTCTCCCATGTGGGATCTTATCAAAGGCCTTTCTGAAGTCCAAGTAGACTACCTCAAATGCGTTTCCCTCATCGATACAACTGTCACCACTTCAAAATGTTCAATCAAGTTGGTCAGACATGACCTCCCCTTAACAAAACCATGTTGACTGTTCTTGATTGATCCCTGCCTCTCCAAATGCAGATTAATTCTGTCTCTCATAATTGCTTCCAATAGTTTCCCCACCACTGAGGTTAGACTTACTAGCCTGTCATTGGTTGTGGCAAAGTTTAAACAATATAACAGGCTACAAAGCAAAGCTGAGTAGAATCTCTAGCAACAGAGCACGCCTCCCCGAATAACTCAATGCAGGAAACCTACATAACATTGTCACTACCTCAGCAGCCCTGGACACACCCATACCTACCGTCCCAGCCTCCGAAGTCAGATCGGCTTTCTTGAAAGTGAGCCCTCGGAAAGCAATGGGTCCTGACGTAGTCCATGGTCATGCACTCAGGCCCTGCGTGGACCAACTGGTGGGTGTGTTCGTGGACATCTTCAATCTCTCCCAAAGTTCTTACATGCTTCCAGAAGACCACCACCATACCGGTGTCAAAGAAGAACCAGGCAACATGCCTCAACGACTACCATCAGGTGGCCTATCATTATGAAGTGCTTTGAGAGGTTGGTCATGAGACACATCAACTTCATACTCCCAGAATGCCTTGATCCACTGCAATTCGTATACCGCCACAACCGGTCCACAGCTGACGCTATCTCCCTGGCCCTCTGCTCATCCCTGGAACATCTCGACAACAAGCACTCCCATGTCAGACTCCTATTTATTGACTACAGCTCCGCCTTCATCACCATAATCCCAGCCAAGCTTATATCAAAACTCCAAAACCTAGGACTTGGCTCCTCCCTCTGCAACTGGATCCTTGCCTTCTTGACCCATAGACCATCAGTAAGGATAACAATGACACCTCCCCCACGATAGCCCTTAATACTGGGGCCCCGCAAGGCTGCATACTTAGCCCCCTACTATACTCCCTATACACACAAAATTATGTGGCAAAATTAAGCTCCAACTCCATCTACAAGTTTGTTGATGACACAACCTCAGTGGGTAAAATCTCAAACAACGATGACTCAGAGTACAGGAGGGAGATAGAGAACCTAGTGGCAGGATTTAATGACAACAATCTCTCCCTCAAAGCGAGCAAAACTAAGGAGCTGGTCATTGACTTCAGGAAATTAAGTGTCGTACACACCCTTGTTTGCATCAATGATGCCGAAGTGGAGATGGTTGTCAGCTTCAAATTCCGAGGTGTGCACAACATCAACAATCTGTCGTGGTCCACCAACGTCGACGCTACAACCAAGAAAGCGCCTATATTTCCTAAGGAAACTAAGGAAAATTGGCAAGTTCACGTTGACTCTTACCAATTTTTACAGATGCACCACAGAAAGCATTCTGTCTGGCTGCATCACAGCTTGGCATAGCAACTGCTCGGCCCAAGACCATAAGAAATTTCAGAGAGTAGCGAACACCACCCAGTCCATCACACGAACCCGCCTCCCATCCATTAACTCTGTCTACACCTGCCGCTGCCTTGGGAAAGCAGGCAACATAATCAAAGACCCTTCCCACATGAGTTATTCTCTCTTCCAACCTCCTCCATCCGGCAGAAGATACAAAAGTCTGAGAACATGCACTATCAGATTCAAAAACAGCTTCGTTCCTGCTGTTACCAGTCTCCTGAATAACTCACCTGTGGATTGATATGTATCTTCTCTACTATGTAGCACCACACTCCGTATGCTTCACCCGATGTCTATGCCTATGTGTCTGCATTATGTATTTATTGTTTGTCCTATGTTTGTCATGTATGGAATGATCTGCCTGGATGTACGCAGAACAAAACGTTTCACTCTACCTTGGTACATGTGACAATAAATCTAAATCTGTAGTTTCTTGGTTTATCCCTCCTCCCTTCTTGAATAATGATACGACATTGGCTATCCTCCAGTCCTGAACCTCTTCTGTGGTCAGAGAGGAATTGAACATTAATGCCAGTGCCCCTGCAATTTCCTACCTTGCCTCACTCAACAGCGTGAGATACATGTCATCTGACCCTGGATATTTGTCTACTTTTAAGCCTGCCAGACCACTCAGCACTCCCTCTCTGTCTATTTTAATCTCTTTAATTTTATTACAGTCATTGTATTACTGCCTCCCCAATGTGTAAATTCATGTTATCAGGCAAACATTCAGCAATAATACCTTAATACTATCTTACAAAATTAGAATTGGTGTTTTATCTTCAGTGCAAAGCAGTGCAGTAAATGTGAAGACAGAAAATGCAATACAGTCTGCAAGAAACAAGACCACAGGCTGAAAATAAAGGGTTAAAAAAGGGCTATAAAAGTATTTGGAGCAGTTTAAAAAGATTCCAGCAGTTAATCAAATCCAGGGGGAAAAACTGCCAAATTATGTCACATTCATGACAAAGGAAGGGACAATGGATCCTGAGGAAATTAAACTGAGGCCAGGATGTTCTGCTCCCAATCTTTTCGGGTGGGTTTGGTGACGGGAGCTGAAAATCTCGCAAGAGGCCCGTCACAATTGTCCCCCACCAGTAATGCAATAGAAATCCCAATGTTCAACGCCGGAAACATCGTAATAATAAATTTGAATCTCATTATTGGGCCTCTGTATCTGATCAACTAGCCCCCCCACCCCAGTTAGATTCAATTCGGTGTGGTCGAGTGCCAACATGAATTACGTCTTGTCTCCCAGGGTGTGCACCTGGTGGGCAAACCTCCCAGAGGAGCTCAGATGAGTGCATCGCCCAGGATGGAGAGGGCCATGCCCAGCAGATTTCTCCACTCTCTACCTTTCTGTAAACAGAAAGGTGTTTTTGATTTTTGATTTCCCGCTTTATAAGTGATCGTGTATTCTCCCCCAACCCTTCCATTTTGAAGCGATCCGACCCTCTGTTAACCCCACAGCAAACCCGAGATAAGGTAAAATAAGAGGGTTGGTTTATTTTACACAGACGCAAAATGAGGCAAGAGGGTTTGCAATGTCCACCCTTTGCATTTATACAATAAAGGAGATAAAGGAAAGGAAAGGGTCCAGGGTAAAGACCGCAATAAAAATATGAATTATGGTTTTATGCGAATCCAGAGTCAATGTCCAATGAAGGTTTGTTCAGGTGGCTTTGTCTGACAGAACTCCTGCTCTTGGTCCCAGGAATTGAGTTGCAGATTGAGTCCGTTGAAGAGGCAGGCAAGTATTTTGTATCCTGGAAATTAGTTCACTCTGGAGGAGAAATACTGTCCTCTTTCTGGGTACCAGACTTGGAGAGAGAGATAGAGGTCATAGGCAGGCTGTTAGCCCAGAGTCCGGTTTGCTCTTCAGAGGTTAAACCGTAACTGAAGATAAAACGCAAAAGCTATATTACTGAAGAAATTCAAGCAGCTCAGTCTCGGCCATGTGACAGGGTGGTTTCGGGTTGAGCTATTCAGCTAACAAGGGCCCTAGTTAAAACCCACTGTGTGTTGAGCAGCTAAACGTGGAATCATAAGCACAACGTTGGAGATGAAACATCACAAATAGCTCTGTCTTTGTTCATAGTTTGGCTGATGCATGCATCTCATCTACTATCGTTTGGAACTTTTTTCCTTGGAGCGTAGGAGGCTTAGGGTGATCTTATAGTGGTCGATAAAATAATGAGGAGCATAGATAAGTCAACAGCTTTTCCCATAGGTAGAGGAGTCTAGAACTAGAGGGCATAGGTTTAAGGTGAGAGTGGAGAGATACAAAAGAGACCAGAGGGGAAATTTCTTCACACAGAGGGTGGTGAGCATCTGGAATGAACTGCCAGAGGCATGGCAGAGGCGGGTACGATTTTGTCTTTTAAAAAGCAGTTAGATAGTTACATGGGCAGGGTGGGTATAGAGGGATATGGGCCAAATGCAGGCAAGTGGGACTTGCTTAGTGATAGAAACTGGGAGGCATGGACAAGCTGGGCCGAAGGGCCTGTTTCCATGCTGTAAACATCTATGACTCTATGTCTATCCTTTGTGTTGGCTTGGCTGGAATGTTTGCACAATGCAAGGATGTTTACAATCTCCAGGGGTTTGATGGGTTAGCCTTTTATTAATGCTCAGAAACTTCCAGAACTACCATTGTGTGGTCAGCAGTGGTCATTTTATCAGTCCAGCCATCTTCCATTTCAAAAAATATATAAAGTAGCCAGGGTGACATAGATATCTATTTATGTATTTTATTTCTTTCATGTTTTCTGATCATGCACGAATCATTAAAAGCTAGAGATGACAATGCAGGCAATGTGTCACGATTGTGATATGTGGGAGTTTGCGAACAGCGAGACTGCCATGGATGATCAGATCTGCAGGAAATGTCTCTGGCCTGAGTCACTCTAGCTCAGAGATCTTGAGCTGGAGTGGAGTTGGAAGCACTCTGGCACATAATGTAGGGAGATAAATTTGTGGATAGTTTATTCCTGAGTACAGTCGCATCTCAGAAGAAAGCAAGGCTGCAATGGAGGATGGTGTGACTGTGGGTCAGCAGGGCAAGAAGGAGGTCCTACAGACACTGGGTTTGTCCAACAGGCACAATGTATGTTTCCTGTGAGGATGATGATAAGGGCTGTGGAGATGGTGACCAGGACGCTAACTATCGTAGCATTGGGTCCAAGGGGGAAAGGAGAAGAATAGAAGGATTGTATTCAAAAACAAGGAGCAATAAGGGTGGCACAGTGATTAGCACTTCTGCCTCGCAGCGCCAAGGACTCTCGTTCGAGTCCAGCCTTGGATGACTGCTGGAGTTTCTACAAATTTCCTGTGACTGCGTGGGTTTCCTCCGGGTGCTCTGGTTTTCTCCCACTGTCCAAAGATGTGCAGGTTAGGTGGATAGGCCATGATAAATTGCCCTTAGTGCCCAAAGATGTGCAGGTCAACTGGCGTTACAGGTGTTGCTCGTTATGCTTTCCCTTAATTTGCTCTGTTTTAATTACCTTTGCTCTAGAGTCGCCAGGTATCTTTCTGATACCACCACAGGGTTCAAAGCCGAATACTGATCAATGACTCGATACACCAGTTAGTAAGTTTGAAATCAATACACATTTATTTACATACACAGTCAATTATTACTCATGCACAAACTCTACTCACTAAACTACAACTACTACTAAAGTCTGTACTTAGCTTCGAGTGGCCCACTCAGTCAGAGGAACAATTGCCGTTGTCCGGTTCTGATACTGCTGGCTTCGAACTGTTATGGAATAGTAGCTAGGAGCGCCTATTTCGTAGCGTGCGTTGACCTTAGACTTACTTGGCTGGTGCTTGGCGGCCTCTCGTCGCTGAGAGCCAAATGCCAAGTTGAAGGTGACAAAGAGTAAGAGACCTTCCAAGAGCTTCTAAGAGAGTGAACTGAACTTGGGGACTCTGTTTTATAGCCCCCAGGGGTTTTGCGCCCTTCTGGGTGGACCCCGGACTTGGTCCCAATTAATTGGACCATGCCCCAATCGTTCGTATTGATTTTCTCCAATACCGGGGTTGTTCCCTGATCGTTGGGCGGGCCCTATGTAACCGTTGGCCTGCCTTTGTTTTAGCTTCCACTGGCACCGGGAAGTCTGTCCTGGTACCGATTGTTTCAATGTTTCTTTTCGTCTCCGGAGATAGCTCATTACTATGCTAATGGCTAGTAGTTTCAGTTCTGTCTGAGTTCTGCAAGTCCTAATACACAGGAAACCTTGCACCTGCTTGTTTCTCTAGTGCTGTCCATTTTTCCCTGCACTCTTTGCGAGTATCCATTTTGGAATCGGGACGCGGCCACCCCAGGTGGCTACACAGGGATAGGGCAGGAGATGCGTCTAAGTAGAGTGCTCTTTTGGAGGGTCAATGCAGACTCAATGGGCTGAATGGCCTCCTTCTGCACTGTAGGGATTATAATTAGGGGAATAAATAATGACTTACACAATCATGACTTAGAGTTGAGGAGATGTGCTACTTGATGCAAAAGTAAAGGGTATCTCAGAGCAACTGGGAAGACCTTTGAGAGAGGAGATCAAGATCAGTTGTTGTGATTCATGTCAGGACCAATGACAGAGAGAAGAAAAGAGAGATGCGTCTCATAAGGGAATGTCTGAGGTTAGGATCCAAAGTGAAAAACAGAACCTCACAGGTAGTGATTTCTGTTGGGATTTCTGTCAAACTATGTGTTATTGGAGTAGAGATAGACAGACCAGAAAGATGAATGTGTGGATGATAGACTGATGTGGGATGGAGGGTTTCCATTTCATGACACACTGGTGTCAATATTGGGACAGGAAGGAGCTGTGTTTCCGAAGGACAGGATGAATAAAATATGGAAAGAACTGTTTTCTAAACTTATATTTGCTGAGGTTTCACATTTTAACGAATACCGCAACAAAACCACAGGAATGATACTCTACCACAAGAAAAAATAAAGGAACAACATACATGAACACAGAGTGAAGTTGGCACATTTTCTGACATGCAGCTCAAGGGCAGCAGAGCTCCTGCCCCCCCCCCCCCCACCCCCCCACCCCCCCAGCCCACTGTGCTCAGGGGTGGGGAGTATCTTTAGCGGGTTGGGATTGTGCAGGGGGGCAGGTGGGGTCCAGGTCAGGAGTCGCCCCTGGACTGGGGGGTGAGGAGTTTTACATCTGTGAGGCCTCCAAGCCATCTTTAAACATTGTGGCGACCCATTACAGAGCCAACCACAGCTGCTGCCTGTCTGTCCTACCAAACAGCCCCAAGACAGAGCCCTGCTGCAGCTTCTCCCCTCAAAGTCAATTTCAATCTCTTTGACTGTGAGCAGCCTCTAGCTTCAGGGCTGAACGCTATTTCAAATGAGGGATTAGCCTTGTTTGTTGTGAGAGCACTAGATGCTCCTGAACACTCACGTGCCTCATCAAAGGCACAGGTGTCATGTCTGACAGGAAGATTAGTGCATTGCATGTCCAGCAACCTTGGATACCTAAACAGTGTGCCTGAAATCTGGGAGTTTCAGAACCATAGAGGCAGTTGCCAACAATCAAACACCAAAGAGCAGGATTTCAGAACTGAGGATCCTTTGATGGTCAAAGGGTAAGTGTCTGGGTGAGTGGAGGATAGCTGAGCACAGTCTTCCGAATGTTCCCAGCAGAGGTCTGGGGCCTAAGGGCTCCTTATGTGTCTGGAGGTGAGGATGTAGAGTAAGATTTGCCAGCACAACTGGCTAGCTGGATGATACTCTGAGAGAAGGCGGGACAATCATGGTACGGGTGGAGGGCATTTGGGGGATTTGAGGGTCCCGGGATGGAAGTCCTAACTGATTGTTGGCCTCTCCCTCTCCAATTCCTTCCAGATAAATTTTTTTTTCTGTTGTAGACCCCGGGGAGGCTGTCGTCGCATTGCTTGTTGCATCCGAGGCATGCAGGTGCCGTAGAAGGCAGCAAGGCCATCACAGGATGGAGGCGGCACACCCTGAAGACCTGGCCACCCATCAGGCTGAGGAGAGACCCAGAAATGGAGGCCAGCAGTGGCCCAAGGTATGCAGGTGTTGTTGGTCCTTCCATGTGTTGACAGATGGCATATGCTGCAGAAGACTGTGTCTCATCAGAGATACAGTGCCACGTTCTCACGGATATGGCACCGTGTGGAGGAGAAGGACACCCACTTCTGCTGGTTGGGAAGGCCACTGCAGCCCTAAACGTCTTTGCCATAATAATAATAATAATAATAATCGCTTATTGTCACAAGTAGCCTTCAATGAAGTTACTGTGAAAACCCCCTAGTCGCCACATTCCGGCGCCTGTTCATGGAGGCCGGTACAGGAATTGAACCCGCACTGCTGGCCTTGTTCTGCATTACAAGCCAGCTGATTAGCCCATTGTGCTAAACCATTCCAAGGTCATTCCAAGGCTCGAGTAGGGACCTGTGAGGCATATCACAGTCATCCACCCACAGGTGCATCCAGGAGCTGACGGATGCTCTGTATGCCCAGGCATCAGACGGTATGACTTTCGACCCAGACCAGGCCCACCAAGATGCCCAGGCTACAGGTTTCGCTGCCATCAGTGGGATGCCCCATGTCCAGGGGACGATTGATGACACACATGTCGCCCTGTGAGCACCGTTGCATCTGGGAGTTCCTTATATTAACAGGAAGGGATTCCACTCCCTGAATGTTCAGATCATGTGTGACCTCCGCCTCAGAATCAGGCATGTGTGTGAGGAATTGAACAAACGAATGTGATACAAAATGGGATAATTAGTTAGGATAATGTAGAGGCCGGAACAAAGGAACTGGGCTAAGCATGGCTTGGATGGGCAAGCTAATGGGGCTAAAGGTAGACAAGTCTCCTGGCCCTGATGGAATGCATCCCAGAGTGCTAAAAGAGATGGCTAGGGAAATTGCAGATGCACTAGTGATAATTTACCGAAATTCACTAGACTCTGGGGTGGTCCCGGTGGATTGGAAATTAGCAAACGTGACGCCACTGTTTAAAAAAGGAGGTAGGCAGAAAGCAGGAAATTATAGGCCAGTGAGTTTAACTTTGGTAATAGGGAAGATGCTGGAATCTATCATCAAGGAAGAAATTGCGAGGCATCTGGATAGAAATTGTCCCATTGGGCAGACGCAGCATGGGTTCGTAAAAGGCAGGTCATGCCTAACTAATTTAGTGGAATTTTTTGAGGACATTACCAGTGCACGTAACAGCCTCCCGTAACAGCCTCCCCAAACAGGCGCCGGAATGTGGCGACTAGGGGCTTTTCACAGTAACTTCATTTGAAGCCTACTCGTGACAATAAGCGATTTTCATTTCATTTCATTTTCAGTAGATAACGGGGAGCCGATGGATGTGGTATATCTGGATTTCCAGAAAGCCTTTGACAAGGTGCCACACAAAAGGTTGCTGCATAAGATAAAGATGCATGGCATTAAGGGTAAAGTAGTAGCATGGATAGAGGATTGGTTAATTAATAGAAAGCAAAGAGTTGGGATAAATGGGTGTTTCTCTGGTTGGCAATCAGTAGCTAGTGGTGTCCCTCAGGGATCCGTGTTGGGCCCACAATTGTTCACAATTTACATTGATGATTTGGAGTTGGGGACCAAGGGCAATGTGTCCAAGTTTGCAGATGACACTAAGATGAGTGGTAAAGCGAAAAGTGCAGAGGATACTGGAAGTCTGCAGAGGGATTTGGACAGGTTAAGTGAATGGGCTCGACTCTGGCAGATGGAATACAATGTTGACAAATGTGAGGTTATCCATTTTGGTAGGAATGACAGCAAACGGGATTATTATTTAAACGATAAAATATTAAAGCACGCCGCTGTTCAGAGAGACTTGGGTGTGCTAGTGCATGAGTCACAGAAGGTTGGTTTACAAGTGCAACAGGTGATTAAGAAGGCAAATGGAATTTTGTCCTTCATTGCTAGAGGGATGGAGTTTAAGACTAGGGAGGTTATGTTGCAATTGTATAAGGTGTTGGTGCGGCCACACCTGGAGTATTGTGTTCAGTTTTGGTCTCCTTACTTGAGAAAGGACGTACTGGCGCTGGAGGGTGTGCAGAGGAGATTCACTAGGTTAATCCCAGATCTGAAGGGGTTGGATTATGAGGAGAGGTTGAGTAGACTGGGACAGTACTCGTTGGAATATAGAAGGATGAGGGGGGATCTTATAGAAACATTTAAAATTATGAAGGGAATAGATAGGATAGATGCGGGCAGGTTGTTTCCACTGGCGGGTGACAGCAGAACTAGGGGGCATAGCCTCAAAATAAGGGGAAGTAGATTTAGGACTGAGTTTAGGAGGAACTTCTTCACCCAAAGGGTTGTGAATCTATGGAATTCCTTGCCCAGTGAAGCAGTTGAGGCTCCTTCATTACATGTTTTTAAGGTAAAGATAGATAGTTTTTTGAAGAATAAAGGGATTAAGGGTTATGGTGTTCGGGCCGGAAAGTGGAGCTGAGTCCACAAAAGATCAGCCATGATCTAATTGAATGGCGGAGCAGGCTCGAGGGGCCAGATGGCCTACTCCTGCTCCTAGTTCTTATGTTCTTATGTTCTTATGTTCTTATGATGGGGGGATGGGTAATTTCTAGGATGAGAATGCTGAGTGAAAGGGCCCCCCCAAGGGCTGAAGAATGAGAAGTGTGCCCAGGGCAGAGGAATGTGAAATTAGCCAATCAGGATATATGGCCAGGTTAAGAAGTGTATACGGATAGCCTATGGGAATTTTGCATTCATTACTGTTGCCTTATTTGGTCGTATGTATGTGAAATTTGATGCAACTTGAATGTATCTGTACAGAAATGTTTTGTCCCTTGTGCACTCTGGCTGTGGAAGATCCAGGAGACATGGTTGTGTCCTGCTCGCCCAATAGAGTGAGTCACCCAGCTAGCTGGTTAAAATAAACAATAATTGATACCTGCAAATCCGTCTCAAATTTTATTGAGACCAGACTGACAGCAAAAGAATCAGGATTAACATTTGGTGCCGAAATCTGGGATTTCTCCAGACGATCACCTCTCATCTGCGAAATCAGAATTGGACTGATCTCGGACGGGGAAAGAGGAAATGGGCCCACGATATGAGTAGCTGGAAAATTACCATGTCGATTTTCCTCTCTCTTGTAGTCTGATTACAGTCTAATCACTCGCATTTCATCAGGTAAGATCGTCTTGATGAAATCAAAGGTCAGTCTGGCAGATTAGAAGAATTAATTTCAGTCGATGCAGGTATGGCTGAGAGGTGGAACGTAATTGAGTGAATACGGAGTAACAATTCAGCTGTGACTGGTGGAATGTTGCCTCGTAAGTCAGTTGCATGTGAGTTGAAAATTAAATTGGTTATATTAAATTACACTAATTCGGTTAAGGTCTTTAACGGGTTGAGGGAATGTCACAGAGACAATTCAGTTAAGATCGCTGATGGAATGTTCTGGAGACAATTCAATTCCGTACAATTAGAATTGGCTAAGTTAAAATTTATTCTTGGGAGATATGTTTTCTGAGTGAAACAAAGAATTGGGAGATGAATGGCCACTTGGGGGAACCAGAGACTTGGAAAGTTTCGAACCGTATCAGAATGTGGAGCTCTCAGGATTTGGTAAAATTATATTGTGGGTTCTTTGAAAATTCAAACTTTTATTGTTTGGTTGGTTGAGATGAATGAAAGTATAATGATTTGAATTAATTTTGTTTAATGGAGATCTCCAATGAATGAATTAGTCTGTTTAATAAGAATTGTGAACATCCTCTGGTATTCCTAGTTTTTAAAATGTTGTGTTTTGCAAAACGAAGTTGCACATCAATTAGGAGGTATACTCGGCCGTTAAAGTGAGATTTAAAACGGGGTAAGTATTTGAAAGTACTTTAGAACATCAGTAATAATGATTAACATTGTGGGAGTTAATTAGAACATAATTCTCAGGAAGTAAACAAAAAGCAAAATCAAAATGTATAAATTGGAATTTGTAAATGATTAGTTTTAACTTGGCATGGTCTTGGCTGCTCAAAACAAAATTAAGAAATAAGAGAACAAAGGAATCTAAATTGAAATGTGAAGACTAGGCATTCGGTGTGTGCCATGTGCTCCTTTGTTAGAGGCAGCCATGATGTACCTACAATTAAACATTTTGTTTAGCGTGTTCCAAATTTGTAGAGATTTCAGTATTTTCTCTGGAAACTCACTACACATCAAATTTACTGATCGGGGATTTTCATACAGCAAAGACTATGGATTTTTTTGGACTACATTGCAGATGGAGCTTTAAGGAATAAAGATATGGGACCAGAGCTTAGATTAGGAGTATTACTTGCAGTATCAGGAAATGAGAATCCGATAGCAGGGAAAGATTAATAAAAATAGATGCCAAAAAAAATTAAGATATAAACACCAATTGATAACTAGAGGAGATAAGCAAAGCAAAACTAGCAATACCTTTGGCACTAAACATTACGTATACTGTAAATTGCCACAAGGATATGTTAAATCCCTGAACCACTTTCAGGCAACAGTAAGGGAGCTGATTAAACATGATTTGGCTTTAGTATATATTGATGATGTGTTAATTAGAGATGATGATCAGGGGGACACATGTTGAAAGAGTGACCAAAATTATTAAAACACTTAGTGAAGTAGGATTTAAAATAGGTATAAAGAAATGCCAGATTGGCAGGAGCGAAGTCGACTATTTAGGGTATTCAGTGTCAAAGGCAGGTAGGGAAGCCAGTGTTGGGATGAGAGAGAAAGTTATTAGAATCACAGCGCCTGTTTCACGAAACGGGGTTCAGCAAATCATGAGAACTTTGGGGTATTTGAGACACCGATGGAAGAATGGTCATGAGAGTATGCAGGCCCTCTTTTTCCTAGGAGCAGCAAAAGTAATTCGTACTTTTTAATCACAGCTGATAGAAGCACAGGGGAAGTTGCATTAGAGAATTGGTCCCCAGTCTGAGATGGATTTGCAGGTATCATATCATTTAATAATAACTAACTTGCAAGGCTGACTCAATCCATAGGACCTCAGGACACACACACTGTCTTCTGAGAGCCCAGAATAAAGAGAGAGTATACAAAGAAACTTCTGCTGATATATTCAAAATCACAGTAAGATTCACATATAAGCTTCCCATTGGTCATTCTATACACCTCCTGACCTGGCCCTATATCCTAATTGGTCACTTTGCATTGTAACCCCAGCATCCTTTTCACCTTGCTCACCATGCGGTCACCCTCCCCCGATAGTTTCAAACAGGCTTTGGCTAAATCTCTTTGTCCTTTGTCTGTGAGCTCACGACCATCAGACCGGCCCTACTAACATCGGACCGGCCCTGCCATCTATCCTATCTTAACTAATAATTCTAATTTTATCACATTCATTTATTCATTTCCTCATTCCCTCCTTTTATCATTTCATGATAAACTATCGGTCCAAGCCGCAGTCACGGCCCCTCATCTAGAAAAACTTGTTGCTGCATTTCTAAATCCTACTGCAGCACCTCATCGGCTGCTGCATGCTCGTAGATCCTAACAGTCAAGACTCTGGCGGCGGCTATCTGTTCCACGGCACCCTGCATTTTACCCATCACGCATTTAAGGATGATCGTGCCCACAAAGATGCAGGCGAGATAGTCAAGAGCATAACGGTTCTGCATGGCAAACAACCTGAGTTGAGATAATTCCCTGGTTATTGCCCCGAGGGCCCCTAAGGTCTCGTTTCCCAGGATGGTAAGGCCGCAAATAAAATACTTCCTATCGTTGACCGCCAAGGAACCCCCCATACCCACCAGTGTCTAGGCGCTCAGAATTCCCCATCCGGCTGAGTGGCCCCGGTTGGGTGCTGGGACCTGAGGTTTCTTCCAACCTTCGCAGAATTCGGCTGAGACTGACCGACGCGCCAATTTATGGTGCAGTATCCACTCAGTGGGGCAGGGGACTGTGGTGGGGACTAGAGTCCCGATAGCAATTTGGCGGGGAAATGGGAGTGACTAAACATTGGTCGCTGTACCATTAAAGAAAAAGTAGTATCCTTGCTCCGTGTACCGGCTGGCATCACAATCAGTATATTGATTGAGCAGGGAACCCCCAGTAGCCCATTTCATCCAGCTTCGGAACGCCCATTCAGGCCTCATAGCAATGCGGAATGCCCTAGACTCAACAGTGATATGAGAGACATTCGCCAAGCTACAAAGGAGCTGGATGCCCAGCGTCAACAGGACACAAGTGGCATTGTAACAGGCACATTGACCTGATGTCAGGGTTATGCAACACTTTGGATCAGTACAAGTGGAGGACAGACATGTTATATTCATTTTCATCTCTACCAGCAAACAGCCGTACCTCTCACTGCTGAAACAATTCTCATATGACCGGGAGTCTCTATTGAGAGTTAAGGGGCTAGGTATATATGCCCTCCACCGTTGAAGCTTATCCTAGTGAGAGTGGGAATTATCCCGAGGAAGGGGAAGGCGAATAGCCGGTGGGCCGAACCTGGATCGTAAGGAAGAGTAACTTGCGCGGGCGGTGGCTCGGAACTCTGACAATGAACCACAGTTTGGGGAGTGCCCCAAAGCGGTGAAACAGAAAATAACCTAGACACCGATGTGGGGTTTGGGTAGCAGACAACCCTCCCCTGGCCATACAAGCGGTGGTAAATCTAGAAGGGATTCATACCGTCCAGGTTTCCCTCATTCCGGATCCTAAATAAATTAAGTACATCTCCTGATAACCTACGTCTGGTTGTACCTCCCCTCTTACACAGCCCTTCCTCTGTCTAGTCCCTCTTTCTCTCTCACAACCTCTTCCTACCCCCTCCTCACAGTCTGATTTTACCTGTAAGGCATCAAGGTTAACACATCCAAAATCAAATTTACATATGCTCCAAAAACAAGGCAATGTCCATGCAGTCTTCCCTTCCCATCGTTGGGACCGGTGCAATTGCGTCATAAGTCCTGCATGGTCCGTTAACCGGATGACCTTCCATGAGTCGATACCACGTCCTCGTATATGGGGGCAGCGAAGAACGTCATCTTTGCAGAGGTGGAATGTCCGGGTACTTCGGTTGGGGTTACAGATGTAGATGATATTCCCCTGTTCCATTACCGCCGCCGATGTCACTCTAAGCGAGGCGATGCCGAAGATCACACAGGCGGCGTGTAGCCACCCCATCATGCTTCACACCTGTAAAATAGCGCTGGGGAAGGGAGGCAGGTTAGTGACCGACCTTTTACAGTGGTGGAGGTGGACCCAAACACTCCACCCCTCCACTTTAACTGCAGTGGGGGTGGTAAGGAGAACTTGGAAAGGCCCCTCCCATCGTGGCTCTAACCCTTTCCGAGTCCAATTTTTGACCATGACATAACGACCAGGCTGCACTGAGAGCGAGCTATGTAATAGGGACGGTGACGAGTGAGCTGCACGGACCTGGCCATGGAGCTCCTTGAGGGCGTTAGTGAGGGCTAGAACATAGTTAGTCCTTTCTTTAGTCAGATGGTGAACCTGGACCAATCTGGGAACAGGCAGGTTCCAGGGTGTTCTAATGGGCCTGCCGGAAAAGACTCGGCAGGAGAGAGCCAGGCCGATCCTGCAGGTGTGACCCACAGCTGAATGAGGGCAACGGGGAGCAACTTAAGCCCCGTGTCCACTCTTAATTTAGCCAATTTAGTTTTGAGGGTCTGATTATGTCTCTCAACCAACCCGGCTGACTGCGGTCCGTCCACACAGTCTAACTGCTGGCATATCCCCAACTGGGAGCAGAACTCCTTGTTAATCTATCCAATAAAATGAGGCCTGTTTTCAGAACTTAACTGAGCCGTTATTCCGTACATAAACACCTCATCACATTTTTACAGCCTTTGGCTCTCCGTCCTCTTCCGTCTGGTGTCATGGTCACCAGTGACGAGATGTCATCTTTGGTGAATAATGATGGGCCAAGTCTATCGGCATCATCCGAGCCATAGCCAGCGTACAACACATATTAAGGCATCCAATGATTGTGCAGTCTACAATTATAATAACAAGTATTATCAATCCATGCATCAGGTAAAACCCCATGACCAAGCTATGAGAGATAACCCCGAACTGAATCTGACTAGATAGATAGCCATCCTCAATACTACCGTGTTGCCCTTAGGATTTATATCCTTCTTATAGTTATGCTGACTAGCAACTATCCCTCAGCCTTGTCATTCGTGTTTACATGTCATGATTTGTAAACTGTGCAGGAAAATCAATGGTAAATGCATCCATCTCGCAGACCAGTGTCGATAGACCCTTTGTGAGGTGCTTTCCTCAAGTCCAATCACCGTGAACCATAGCTGGCGCCGCTCGGGAAGGTAACACAATAGCCATTCCGGTTGTTCCACTACCTCCAAGGCATCTGACTACCTCGGGGCAGTAGCACCATAAAAGCGTCCTCATGTCCCTTAGAAGCAGCCCACAACTCAGTCCATCAGCGACCAAAAGGTCCTTATCCCTCACTGGGATTTTTTTTTGTAGGAAGTGCTTTCCGTTTCCCATAGGAATGGTAATTGCTGATATTTTGTATCATGCACTGATTATCTTGCTTTATTAATTGCAGGAGCGTCAACCAATCCTGTTTCTATTTCTGACTTCCTGACTCTGACGTCGAACATTGTACTGAATCATGTAGCCCGCCAGCCCTGGCTTACTTGAGACAATAGCTCCGTTTTCTTCAACCCCCTGTTGTCTGTTATCATTTTCCTTACCGCATGGAATGTATACTTGCCATTATTTGTTTTTTCTTAAACACCACTCACGCACTTAGTACAGGTAACTTCTTGTGGTTACAACCCAATTGAATTTATACATAACATTCCCAAACAACTTACAGGACATTTAGTCTGTAACAACTGTTATACTCTCCAATGCTATATTGGTTACAAATTTCCCCTCGCGGCAGCAAGCTGCTAATATTCTAGACCAGAGCCTCTCAAAGTGTGGTACGCGTACGTACCGGTACGTGGAGTGTTTCCAGAAAAGAAAGAGACAGTAATCCTGGATTGGCTTGTTTCGCTCACCGGTCCCTGGCACATTGGAAAAACTGCCGGTACGCCACATCAGATAGTTTGAGATGCACTGTTCCAGACTACTGTCATTTAAAATACGGGGGTTCCTCGTCAGTCACTGCTGTCTGCCGAGACCCTTAATAACTCCTCCGCGTAATACGTCCCTCCTGGAGACCACAGATCACCCATCAGCTAATGTCCCGTTAGAGATGTCTGACCGGAGGTTTCAGTATTCAGTAATAATTTGATATTTTGATTTGTTGCTAACCCGTAAGGTTTTTCTTCCGGGCTCTATCATTCAATTCCCCCCCACATGTAGCCAATTGTATCATTAGTTTTTTCCCATACTGTCTGAAACATTCTTCTGCAGAGTGTTGTTCAGGTTCTTCATCGGTATGATCGTTGCTTCATCTGAAACTAAAACGAACAGGTCAAAGGCGGAGAGGGCCCTATTTCTTAATTTGTATCTTCCTATCCGTGCTTGGATATTCCAGAAGTACCATCTAGCATAGCCCACGTACTGCCTCACAAATCGATACCATAAGTCTGTCACTTGTCTACAAGATTGCACAGCCTTTTAAAGTCACATTGTTGTCGGCCAAATTATCCTTGCAGTAATTGCACGTTGTCATTAATCTATCCCACTTACACTGACACTTATGTAGCATGGTGGTTAGCACAAATGCTTCACAGCTCCAGGATCCCAGGCTCGACTCCCGACTGGGTCACTGTCTGTGCGGAGTCCGCACGTCCCCCCCCGGTGTGCGTGGGTTTCCTCCCACAGTCCAAAGATGTGCGGGGTTAGGTGGATTGGCCATGCTAAATTGCCCGTAGTGTCCCAATAGCAAGGCTAAGGGGGGGGGAAGCCGTTGGGCCACGGGTATAGGGTGGATACGTGGGTCTGAGTGGGGCGATCATTGCTCGGCACAACATCGAGGGCCGAAGGGCCTGCCCTGTGCTGCACTGCTCCATGCTCTTGGATTCAAAATCCCCCCTGTGGTCACAAACCTCAATCATTAAAGTTGCCTGATATTCCACAAAACAATCAGGACAAACCTGAATGCCCCAAATCTCCCTGGGGGCTGCAGCATCCCATCGCTGTCTTTGCAAATGCATTATCCATTCTCCTGAATACTCAGTATCTGACCGTCTCCTGGGTTTCATATGACTACTACCAGTCCAAACAATCGGGCTACAGAATGCCCCACAATCCAGACTTGTGGTTTCCTGATACTCACTGTGAACCATTTTAAACTGAGGGCCATTAATCACCGCCCTTGTTCTATCATTCCATACATTTAAATCTTTACTGATTACATTCCTACGCTCATTGCCCGTAGGCTGACGATCGAGTATCATAATTCCTCTGTATTTGATCAATGTGACCAGATTTTTAAATTTTGACATAACTTCTTTTTGAACCTTTTTATTTAAATTCTGACATAACGTCTTTTTGAACCTTTTTATTTTCCTTATCCTTGATGTACATCATACAATTAAGGCCTGTTAAGCCTCCTCCTTCTGTTATTGCACCCCTGAGTGAGATGCGAAGAATCTCAAACTCCTCCTCTTTTGCTCACCCAGTGATCCAATCTAGTCAAAACCTTCCCCTGATACATTCCTGATAGTGCTACTGCATTTACTTTAATTACTTTATTTTGATGACGACCGGATTTGTATGAAAGTAAGATTCAAACATGACATTTGAACTTTATCAGCTGTCCAATCAATGCTGCTAACAGGTTTTAATTCACCGTCTTCTCCCCCATTGGGTCATGTGTTTTAATTGTGATACAATGTCTTTTGCTCTAGACACCATGCTTCTCTAATTCAACTGTATGTGTACCCAGAATCTGAACAATCTTGTCTTTACATTTTACAGCTTCACGGATGATTTTCCCTGCAGTCTTAGTTGGTAGCTTCACCCAAACTTCCTCTAAATTAGCAATTGGTTTTAATATCTTAATTTTTCTGCATCAATTTTTTCATTAAATATTTCCCTGCAATCAGATTCTCATTTCCTGATACTGCAATTAATTCTCTTAATCTAACTTCTGGTCCAATATCTTTATTCTCCAAATCTCCTTCTTCAATGTCTATAACATGCTAAACATCATTATTTCTGCAAGTGACTTTTCGTGCTCGTCGGGCACTAGGACCCTGCGGAGCCATGCAGTACAGCTTACACAAAGCTGTCTGCTTGGAAATCTCTTTGTGTCCATTTAGTGTTGAGCACATTTCTCTGCCGGCCATTTATAACTTCTAATTGATGTGAAACTATTGTATTTATTTCCCTCATTTATTTATTTTTTTTTCAGCCAAGACTATGCCGAGTTGCAACTAATCATTTACAAATCCCAATTTATACAGTTTGATTTCACTTTTTGTTTTCTTCCTGAGAATTATGTTTAATTAACATCATCATTACTAAGGTTCTGAAGAACTTTCAAATACTTACTCCGTTTTAACTCTCACTTTAATACCTCCTAAAACACAACATTTCACAAAACTAGGAACAGAGGTTATCACATTCGTATCAAACAGACTCATTCATTCATTGGAGATCTCCATTCAGACAAAGGAATTCACATCCGTATACGTTCATTCATCAACACACAAGTCATTTAACCCAATTCTGTTTCATTCAAACAACCCATATCTTCGCGAAGCTATAGTTGAACGGCATTGAACTGTCCGCAAACATTCCACCAGCGATCCTTCCTTCACTGAACTGTTTCGCGACATCACATCAACCCGGTACGGACCTTAACCAATTTTTCATCAAATTAGAATTGAACGGAATTGAAGTGTGCGCCAACATTCCATCAGCGGTCTTTTACTGAACTGTTGCGCGATATCACATCAATCCGTTAAAGACCTTAACCAAATTAAAGTATAATTTAATAGAGCCAATTTTTAATTTGCTACTCACATGCAACTGAGTAACCAGGCAACATCCCATCAGACACCAACTGAACTGTTCGCCTCATGCAACTGAGTAACCAGGCAACATCCCATCAGACACCAACTGAACTGTTCGCCTCATTCCAAAACTTAACCATACCTGCAATGACTGAAATAAAATCTTTGAATCCATCAGACTGACCTTTGATTTCGTCGAGGCAATCGAAACCTGATCAAATGCGAGTGATTAGACTGTTAGCAGAATACGAGACAGAGGAAAATCGATATAAAAATACGGTGGGCCCATAATCCTTTCTCGCCGTCTGCGAGCAGTCCAATTCTGATTTCGCAGATGAAAGGCAAGATAGTCGAGAAATCCCGATTTCGGCACCAAATGTAGATTCCTGGTTAATTTGCTGTCAGTCTAGATTCAATAAAATCTGAGATGGATTTGCAGGTATCATATCATTTAATAATAACTAACTTGCAAGGCTGACTCAATCCATAGGACCTCAGGACACACACACTGTCTTCTGAGAGCCCAGAATAAAGAGAGAGTATACAAAGAAACTTCTGCTGATATATTCAAAATCACAGTAAGATTCACATATAAGCTTCCCATTGGTCATTCTATACACCTCCTGACCTGGCCCTATATCCTTTGCATTGTAACCCCAGCATCCTTTTCACCTTGCTCACCATGCGGTCACCCTCCCCCGATAGTTTCAAACAGGCTTTGGCTAAATCTCTTTGTCCTTTGTCTGTGAGCTCACGACCATCAGACCGGCCCTACTAACATCGGACCGGCCCTGCCATCTATCCTATCTTAACTAATAATTCTAATTTTATCACATTCATTTATTCATTTCCTCAAACATAATGAAACATCGTGTCAAAGGTGCGGCATGACCTGTAGCCCAGTAGTTTGGTCAAGGAGTAATCATATGAAACCTAGGAGAATGACAGATACAGTGTAGTCAGAAGATTTGATATTGCATTTAGAACAATAGAAATGGGGAAATGCTTCGGCTCAAAGCAATGCTGATGACTGAAGTTTGTGGCCACAAGATAAATTTTGACCATGGGATGGTGTGCTAATGACAAATTGTAATTACTGCAGAGAAAACATAGCTGACGACAAGTGATTGGGAAAGGATGTGCAAGCTTTTGGACAAGTGACAAACTTGTGGTATCGATTAGTGAGGGAGTACGTAGTTTATGCTGTTGGGATGACCTGGGGACGTAAAATTAGCCTAACAGTGTTAGAGACTGTATCACTGCAATGATGCCATGCCACAGGATAGATCATATCCCCCAACCGCTTGGACAAGGGAAAAAGGAATGTTTGGGTGTGGGTGTCAGGATGCCAATGAATTGAAATGAAAAATGAAAATCGCTTATTGTCACGAGTAGGCTTCAATGAAGTTACTGTGAAAAGCCCCTAGTCGCCACATTCCGGCGCCTGTCCGGGCAGGCTGGTACGGGAATTGAAACCTGTTAGCAGCATCGATAGGACAGATGATACAGTGAAAATGTCATGTTTGGAACTTATCCTGTCACAATCAGAATTAAAAACATTGAAGTAGATGAGGTAGCAATATCCGAAATGTATCAGGGAAAGTTTCGACCTGATTGAATCACTGAGTTAGAAAAAGAGGAATGATGGCAATGGAAATCCGGAAGTCCTGGAGAGGGTACTTCTGGAATATCCAAGCAAGGATAGGAAGATACAAATCAAGAAATAGGGCCCTCTCCGCCTTTGACCTGTTCATTTGGGTTTCAGATGAAGCAACAATAATAAAGATGACGAACCTGAACAACACTCCGGAGAAGAATGTTTCAGACAGTAAGGGGGGAAAAAAACTAATGATACAATTGGCTACATATTTGAGGGAATTAAATGATAGAGCCCAGAAGAAAAACCTTACGGGTTAGAAACAAATCAAAATATCAAATTATTACTGAATAGTGAAACCTCCGATCAGACATCTCTAACTGGACGTTAGCTGATGGGTGATCTGTGGTCTCCAGGAGGCGCGTATTACGCGGTGGGGTTATTAAGGGTCTCGGCAGACAGCAGCGACTGACGAGGATCCCCCGTATTTTAAATGACAATAGTTTAAGAATCATGTCCTGTAAGTTGTTAGGGACTGTTATGTATGGATTCAATTGGGTTGCAAACCCAAAACGTTAACTGTATTAAATGTGCGAGTGGTGTTATTTCAAAAAAAACAAATGAATAATGGCAAGTATACACTTCATGCTGTAAGGAAAATGATAATGGACAAAAGGGGTTTGAAGAAAACTGAGCCATTGTCTCAAGTAAGCCAGGGCTGGCAGATTACATGGTCCAGTACAATGTTCAACGTTAGAGTAAGGAAGTCAGGACTAGAAACAGGATTGGTTGAAGCTCCTGCAATTAATAAAGCAAGATAATCAGTGGATAATACATGATATCATAATTTACCATTCCAATGAGAAACAGAAAGCACTTCCTACATTAAAAAAAACCCAGTGAGGGATAAAAGACCTTTTGGTCACTGATGGACTGAGTTGTGTGCTGTTTCTAAGGGACATGAGGAAGCTTTTACGGTGCTGCTACCCCAAGGTAGTCAGATGCCTTGGAGGTAGTGGAACACAAGGAGATGGCTATTGTGTTATCTTCCTGAGCGGCGACAGCTATGGTTCACGGTGATTGGATTTGAGGAAAGAACAATACAAAGGGTCTATCGACACTGGTCTGTGAGATGGATGCATTTACCATTGATTTCCGTGCACAGTTTACAAATCATGACATGTACATACGAATGACAAGGATGAGGGATAGTTGCTAGTCAGTACAACTATAAGAGGGATATAAACCCTACAGCAGGATTCAGCTCAGAGTTAGTTCACATAGCTCGGTCATGGGGTTTTACCAGATGCATGGATTGATAATACTTGTTATTATAATTGTATACTGTATAATCAATGGATGCCTTAATATGTGTTGTAAGCTGGCTATGGCTCGGATGATGCCGATAGACTTGGCCCATCATTACTCACCAAGATGACATCCCGTTATTGGTGACCATCACACCAGAAGGATGCTGGACGGAGAGCCAGTGGCTGTAAAAATGTGATGAGGTGTTTATGTACGGAATACCAGCTCAGGTAAGTTCTGATAACGGGCCCCATTTTATTGGACAGATTAATGAGGTGTTCTGCTCCCAGTTGAGCATACGCCAGCAGTTCCACTGTGCGTATTGGTCACAGACGGCCGGCTTGTTTGAGAGACACAATCAGATCCTCAAAACCAAATTGGCCAAATTATGAGTGGATAGGGGGGTAACATGGTTTAAGTTGCGCCCCATTGCCCTCTTCCAGCTGCGGGTCACACCTGCGGGATCAGCCCGGCTCTCTCCTGCCGAGATCTTTTATGGCAGGCCCATTAGAACACCCTGGAACCTGCCTGTTCCCAGACTGGTCCAGTTTCACCATATGACTAAAGAAAGGACTAACTATGTTCCAGCCCTCACTAAAGCCCTCAAGGAACTCCATAGCCAGGTTCGAGCGGCTCACCCATCACCGTCCCCATTACATAGCTCGCTTGAAAAATGAAACATCAGTGCAGCCTGGTAGTTACGTCATGGTTAAGAACTGGACTCGGAAAGAGTTGGAGTCACAGTGACAGGAGCCCTTCCAAGTTCTCCTTACCACCCCCGCTGCAGTTAAAGTGGAGGGGCAGAGTGCTGGGTCTACCTCCACCACTGCAAAATGGTCGGTCACTAACCTGCCTCCTTTCCCCAGCGCTGTTTTACAGGTGTGGAGCATGACGGATTGGATACGGGCCAACTGTGCTGTCCTCGGCTTTGCCTCACTTGGAACACCATCTATACCTGTAATCCCGACCAAACTACAAGCACATTTCACTCATGCAGAGGTGACATTCTCTGCTGCCCCCATGTACGAGGGCATAGTATCGACTCATGGAAGGTTATCAAGTTAAAGGATAATGACGGGCTCATGAAACAATTATATCGGTCCCGGCGATGGGAAGGGAACATTGCATGGACAATGTGGAGGGGGTAGGAAAAGGTTGTAGGGGAGAGAGGAGGAATAGCAAGAGGACGGAACGAGTAAGAAGGGAGGCATGACGAGAACGTAGGTTATCAGGAGGTATACTTACTTCACTTAGGACCCAGAACGAGGGAAACCTGGGCAGCATGAATCTCTTCTACCAAATCTACCACAGCATGTATGGCCAGGGACAGGTTGTCTGCTACCCGAACCCCGCATCGGTGTCTAGGTTATTTTCTGTCTCACCGTTTGGGGAACTCCACAAAACGGTGGTTCACTGTCAGAGTTCTGAGCCACCGCCCGAGCAAGTTACTCTTCCTTACGATCTGGGTTCGGCCCCACCAGCTATTTGCCTTCCCCTTCCTCGGGATAACTCCCATTCACAGTATGATAAGCTTCAACGGTGGAGGGTGTATATACCTAGCCACTTCACTCCCAATAGAGATTCTCGGTCGTACGAGAATTATTTCAGCAGTGAGGGGTACGGCTGTTTGCTGACAGAGATGGAAATGAATATAACATGTCTGTTCTCCACTTGTACTGATCGGAAGTGTCGCGTAACCCTGACATCAGGTCAATGCGTCTGTTACAACACTACCTGCGTCCCATTGATGGCAGGCCTTCAGCTCCTTTGTGGCTGGGCGAATGCCTCTCATATCACTGTTGGGACTAGGGCTTTCCACATTGCTAGGCAGCCCGAATGGGCGTTCCAAAGCTGGATAAACTGGGCCACTGGGGGATCCCTGCTCAACCGATATACTGATTGTGATGCTAGCCTGTATACAGATCAAGGATACTACTTCCTTTTTAATGGCACAGCGACCGATGTTTTGTCACCTCCATTTTCCCCGCCAAATCGCTGTCAGAACAGCCCCTCTGTGTGCGGGCAGTCTCAGCAGAATCCTGCAAGAGGGGAATCCTGAGCACAGCTAGGGATTGGACCAATAGGTTATCATGAAATGATAAAAGGAGGGAATGAGGAATTGAACAAATGAATGTGATACAAAATGAGATAATTAGTTAGGAGAACGTCGAGGCCGGAACAAAGGAACTGGGCTAAGCATGGCTTGGATGGGGGGATGGGTAATTGCTAGGATGAGAATGCTGAGTGAAAGGGACCCCCCAAGGGCTGAAGAATGAGAAGTGTGCCCAGGGCAGAGGAATGTGAAATGAGCCAATCAGGATATATGGCCAGGTTAAGAAGTGTATAGGGATAGCCTATGGGAATTTTGCATTCATTACTGTTGCCTTATTTGGTCGTATGTATGTGAAATTTGATGCAACTTGAATGTATCTGTACAGAAATGTTTTGTCCTTTGTGCACTCTGACTGTGGAAGATCCAGGAGACATGGTTGTGTCCTGCTCGCCCAATAGAGTGAGTCACCCAGCTAGCTGGTTAAAATAAACAATCATTGATACCTGCAAATCCGTTTCAAATTTTATTGAGACCAGACTGACGGCAAAAGAATCAGAATTAACATGTGTACCTGCTACCCTGGGGCTGTGCATGACAGTAACATCCTGGGGCACTCGGAGATCCCCGGTGTCTTTGAGGACCACCCCAGGTTGACGAGTTGGCTTGTGGGGGACAAGTGATACCCGCTGAGGACATTTCTGATGACCCCGATGCAGAGGCCTGAGACTGAGGAGGAGACCTGTTACAATGAGGCCCACTTTGCCACCCGTGCTGTCATTGACCACGGGTGGCAAAGTGGGCCTCATTGTAACAGGTCTCCTCCTCAGTCTCAGGCCTCTGCACCGGCATCATCAGAAATGTCTTCAGCGGTTACCGCTTAACCCCACAAGCCAATCCGTCAACTGCTGCAAATGCGGTACCCTGTAGTGCCCTGTGGTACAACCTCCAAGAGGGTCTCCCGCTTTGTGGTGGTCTTCTGTGCCCTCCACAACCTGCAATAATAGCAGGGCAACGTGCTGGAGGAGGCAGCGGCTGAAGGACAACCCTGAGGAGGAGTCAGAGGATGGAGGACAGGCTGCGGTGAGGGTCCGACATGCCAGAAGGACCAGGGAAGCTCTCATCATCTCCAGACTCTCCGAGGACAAGGCTGTCTCCATCAGCTCAGCACTGCCCCACCCCCCAACATCAGGATGATGAGCCTGTGTTGGCACTGTCAGAAGGTCACTATACAAGACAGGAGAGTGATGACCACTCGCTGTGAGGAAAGCTCTGGTGCTCCTCAGGATCTGAAAAAGTTTAACTCCTGTATTCCTGCTGACAATGTGCTCACACACCCATCCTCATGACCGAGTCTACATTGGAGATTTTTGATCTGGGTCGGGGTGGAACTGGGGGTTGATGGGTGGCAGGCCCACTATGAAGATTAACGTGTCAGAGGCTTCACATTTATCAGGTGTGATATGTTTTAATAGTGAACATATTAATATAACAGATTTCCATTCCCCCTAGCTGCAGATAGTGACCTCACTCAAAATCATTGAATTTACAGTGCAGAAGGAGGCCATTTGGCCCATTGAGTCTACACCGGCCCTTGGAAAGTGCATCCTACCCAAGCCCACATCTCCACCCCATCCCCATAACTCAGTAACCCTACCCAATCTTTTTGGACACTAAGGGCAATTTAACGTGGCCAATCCACATAACCTGCACATCTTTGGACTGTGAGAGGAAACTGGAGCACAGGGAAAAAAGCCACGTAGACACGGGGAGAACGTGCAGACTCCGCACAGGCAGTGACCCAAGCCGGGAATCAAACCTGGGACCCTGGATCTGTGAAACTACTGTGCTGCCACTCATCTTGATATTCTGTGGTCTAGTGCTACGTCAAGGTGTGTCCCAGAATGCACATCAGAGTATGAGGCAGCCTGCTGTTTTCTGTGCCCCATGGCTTTTGATGCCCTTGTCAGACGTCTTCTCGAATGTCTGAAGCCGACCGGTTTTGGCCAACTTACCAGTGTCACAGGTGTCGCTGCGCCATTCTGGTCTGCCCACTGCCCTTGAGATGTGCCGGTGTCAGGATGGGGGAATCAGAAGAATTGGAGACCATCAGAGTCTCCTTCGTGGCAACCCCCGGGTTGTGCTCCAGTGCTTCCTCCTCCCTGACGGTGCCCATAGGTCCCTGGGTGACTCCACGGAATGGAGGGGCAGCTGGAGTGAGCTCCAGAAGCCTCTGAGTCATCTGGCTCTGCCAGCCTTGGAGAGGCCCCATTTCCTGCACCATGGTGTCGACGTCTCAGCGATGGTCCGCAGTGACTGGACCACACTCTGGAGTGTCTGCATCTGGGACATGTCCCTCATCGACTGGCACATGATGTCAAGGCCCTCAGCCATTAATATCATAGACTAAGCTATGTCTTGGACACCACCACAAGGCACGGATGTTGTGCTCCAGATTTTCCACTGCAGCCTCCTGCAATGAGACTCCTGCAATTGGCCTTGCAGTTTCTGGAATCTCGCTGACATCTCTCTGTTGGTGATTGCTCTCTCCTCAGGCAGCTCCGTGATCTCCAGGGCCCATTCCTCATAGGAGGTGAGGACTTGAATCTCTGGGACTCCTCCTCCTTCTCTTCGCCCTTTCCCTCTTATTATGTGCTATCTTCTCCTGTGGGGGACAAAGAGAGGACGTAGTGAGCTGCGTGCTTGATGGGTCAGGGTTGTCCATGGCAGGTGGCATGTGTCGGCACCACACTTATACATGAAAGGGTTGTACTGGCAGTTGCCAGGGGGTCTGAGGAACAAGCTTGAAGATTGGATGTTGGGAGAGTGCGAGGTGTCAACCAGTGGTGGGGGAAGCAGGGGGGATTTAGGAAATTGAGGGGTGGCAGGTGGAATTGGTGCCAGGAGAGAGGTGGTAACTTATCCTTGCAGCTCGTTGGAGGTCGCCCGTCTTCTTGTCATGCTGCCCACACTCGCTGCAGCTGTCACTGCCTCCCAGGCAACATTGATGACCATGCTGCTGGTTCTCCGACCTCCCCGGGGGCGGCCCACCTCTCATCCACAGCATCAAGAAGTCTGGTTAGATCAGCATCCCCAAAACGAGAAGAAGGTCTGTGCGCTGCCATGCTTGTGTGTTTACTGGGAGTGAGTGGTGAGCAAGCGTTTAAAAGCAGCTCCCCCTTGTTAGCGGCGAGCAGCTGAGGCGCAAGTCAGGCAAATCAGATAGCGAGGGAGCCAATAATGTTGAGAACCTCATGGGGGCTCAAATTTTAAAAATAAATTTAGAGGACCCAATTACTTTTTTCCAATTAAGGGGCAATTTATTGTGGCCAATCCACCTACTCTGCACATCTTTGGGTTGTAGGGGTGGGACCCACATAAACACGGGGAGAATGTGCAAACTCCACAAGGACAGTGATCCAGGGTCAGGATTGAACCCGATCCTTGGCGCCATGAGGCAGCAGTGCTAACCACTAAACCACTGTGCTTCCCAGGGGCTCATATTTGGGACCAAGTTGAATATAGGTTGCAAAATAACCTGTCAAACGCACCCAAAATGGCACTTTGAAATTTTTCCGCTGAATCGTGCCTGCTATGTTTATGTCAAGAATGGACTCTCTCACCTCACTTTTGCAACAAAGCTCTTTTGTCCATGTTTGAACCAAAGTTATAATGAGGTCAGGAGCAAAGTTACCAGGAGTAAGTGCTACCTGACACCATTCTTGACAAAACCTTCCATCATTTTGCTGCTAATTGAGAGTAAACTGATGGAGGGTAGTTGGCTGGATTGAATCTGTGCTGATTTTTGTGGACAGGCTATACCTGGGCAATTTTCTACTTTGGGGTGGTGCCACTATTATAGAATCATAGAAACCCTACAGTGCAAAAGGAGGCCATTTTTCCCATCAAGTCTGCACGCTCTCTACCTAGGCCCAGACCCCCAACCTATCCCCATAACCCCACCTAACCTTTTGGACACTAAGGAGCAATTTAGCATGGCCAATCTACCTAACTTGCACATGTTTGGATTGTGAGAGGAAACTGAAGCACCCGGAGGAAACCCACTCAACATGGCCTCACAGAGCCAGGGACCCAGGTTTGATTCTGACCTCGGGTGGCTGTCTGTGTGGGGTTTGCACTTTGCACTTGTGTGGAGTTTGCACTTTCTCCCCGTGTCTGTGTGGAAAGGGAGGTGGGGTTGCATTGCTGGTTAAAGAGGAGATTAACGCAATAAGGACATTAGCCTGGATGATGTGGAATCTGATGGCTGGAACTGCGGAACACCAAAAGGCAAAAAGCGTTCGTGGGAGTTGTGGACAGACCATCAAACAGCAGTTGTGAGGTTGGGGATGGCATCAAACAGGAAATTAGAGATGTGTGCAGTAAGATTACAGCAGTTATTATGGGTGACTTCAATCTGCATAATGATTGGGCTAATCAAATTGGTAGCAATGCGATGGAGGAGGATTTCCTGGAATGTATAAGGGATGGTTTTATCGACCAACATGTCAAAGAACCAACTAGAGAGCAGGCCATCGTAGACTGGATATTGTGCAATGAGAGAGGATTCATTAGCAATATTGTGGTGTGATGTCCTTTCGGGAAGAGTGAGCATAATATTGTAAAATTCTTCATTAAGATGTAAAGTGACACAGTTAAGTCTGAGACTTAAGTCCTGAACTTAAAGAAAGCTAACTTTGATGATATGAGACGTGCATTGGCTAGGATAAGCTGGCAAAGGATACTTAATGAAATGAAAATCGCTTATTGTCACGAGTAGGCTTCAATGAAGTTACTGTGAAAAGCCCCTAGTCTCCACATTCCGGCACCTGTTCCCGTACCAGCCTCCCCGGACAGGCGCCGGAATGTGGCGACTAGGGGCTTTTCACAGTAACTTCATTGAAGCCTACTCGTGACAATAAGCCATTTTCATTTCGTTAAGGGGTTGACAGTGGATAGGCAATGGCAGACATTTAAAGAACACATGGGTGAACTTCAACAATTGTACATCCCTGTCTGGCACAAGAGTAAGGCGGGGAAGGTGGCTCAACCATGGCTAACAAGGGAAATCAGGGATAGTTTTAAAGCCAAAGAGGAGACATATAAATGGGCCAGAAAAAGCAGCAAGCCTGATGACTGGAAGAAATTTAAAATTCAGCAGAGGAGGACAAAGGGTTAATTCAGAAGGAGAAAAGAGAATACGGGAGAATGTTTGCAGAAAACATAAAAACTGACAGAAAATGTTTCTGTAGGTATGTGAAGAGAAAAAGACTGGTGAAGACAAATGTAGGTCCCTTTCAGTTATAATCAGGTGAATTCATAATGGGCAACAAAGAGATGCCAAACCAGTTGAACAAATACTTTGGATCTGTCTTCACTGAGGAGGACACAAATAATCATCCGGAAATACTAGGGGACAGAGGGTCTGGCATGAAGGAGGAACTGAAGGAAATACTTAATTTTCAGGAAATTGTATTGGGGAAATTGATGGAATTAAAACCCGATAAGTCCCCAGGGCCTGGTGCTCTGCATCCCAGAGTACTTAAGGAAGTGACTCTACAAATAGTGGGTGCATTGGTGATCATTTTTCAGCATTGTATAGACTCTGGAAGAATTCCACTGGATTGGGGGTAGCTAATTTAACCCCACTTTTTAAAAAAGGAGGGAGAGAGAAAGCAGGGAATTATAAATCTTTATTATTGTCACAAGTAGGCTTACATTAACACCATGATGAAGTTACTGTGAAAATACCATAGTCGCCACTCTCCGGCACCAGTTCGGAGCACTGAGGGAGAATTCAGAATGTCAATTGACCTAACAGCACGTCTTTCGCGACTTGTGGGAGGAAACCAGAGAACCCGGAGGAAACCCATGCAGAGATGGGGAGAATGTGCACTCTCTGCACAGACAGTGACCCAAGCGGGAATCAAACCCAGGACCCTGGCACTGTGAAGCAACAGTGCTAACCATTGTGCTGCCGTGCCGCCCATAGACCGTTTAGCCTGATATCGGTGGCAGGGTAAATGCTGGAGTCAATTATTAAGAATGAAATAACTCAGCATTTGGAAAGCAAGGAAAGCAGGGGAAGCTCAAACAATGCAGAGGAGCACTACTATGAGATGTTGTTATAACACCCTAGGCTAGGGAGTGGTCAATTCCAGCCCCGTTGACCTGGCATCGCAACATAAGTTAATTTACCAATAATTCTTATAAAGCTTTTGAGATATTTGGCCCTTGGCTGCTCCAATGACTTACAGGCACCAGATTTGTAAATAAAACACAAAAAAACTCCTTAATTATAACCAGATAAGAGTTAAAACATGCAATAAGTAAACTAGTATAATGGCCTGCTAATCTATTACTTTCCCTTTGACCAACCCTCTACCCAAACACGCATAAGACAGACGTGCAAATAGGAAGGGAAAGAGGTGAAATGGTAGGGGATTAAAATCTGGAAGATAAGAGAGATGTGTTCTGTTGCTGATGTTGAAGTCTTTGTAGGTGGCTATCTTCGCAGAACGCAGAGTGTTGAAAACCACCATTGATGGATTGGATCTTCTAGTATGTTCATTCAGTTAGAACTCTCAATTATTAGCCTCACTGAGGTACATTTAGAGTTCTCCAATTATCAGATTTTAAAAGGAAGTTTTGAAATAACCCAGCCTGTCTGGTCTGGATCTGGATCTGATCTGGATTTTCCTGCAGGTTTAACTGGAGAAAGAGAAAGGCCTTTTCTTCAAGACCTTAGAGAGGCCATCAAGAGAGCGAGAGAGAGAGAGAAATGAGAACTGTGGTTCTCCAAGCCTTTTAAATGTGCTTCACTCTACAAAATGGAACCCGTTTGAGTTTGGCAGAACATCCCAGAACACCAGCAGCAATCATCAAGGCGAGGCAGGCAAAACAGATATATCGCTTTCGATACTGTTGAGGAGAATGACCTCTCAAGGGAAAGCAGCAACAGCCTAATTTGTTGCACCACAGTTGGTTCTGGGAGGAGTACAAGTATAGGAATACAATAGCTATAGGGAATTGAATTGTAAGGGGAATAGATAGACATTTCCATGGCTGCAAACAAGACTCCAGGGTGGTATGTTGCCTCCCTGGTGCTAGGGTCAAGGCTGTCTCGGAGGGTTGCAAGACATTTTGGATAGGGAGGGGGAACAGCCAGTGGTCATGGTAAACATTGGTACAAACAACATAGATTTTTAAAAAAGGGATGAGGTCCTAAAAGCAGATCATAGGGAATTAAGAGAAAAGTTGAGAAGTCAGACATCAAAGGTAGTGATCTCAGGATTACAACCAGTTCCACGTGCTGGTCAGAGTAGAAACAGCAGGATCATAGGAACTTAGGAATTAAGAGCAGAATTAGGCAATTCAGCCCTTCGAGCATGCTCCACCATTCAATCAGATCTTGGCTGATCTCTTCCTGGTCTCAAAGCCACCTCACTACCTGTTCCCCACATCCCTTTAACACATTTTCCATCAGAAATATATTTATCTCTCTCTTGAAGCCATTTAATGATTCAGAATCCACCGCACTATGGTACAGCGAGTTCCACAAATTCACCACCCTCTGCAGGAAGTAGTTCCTCCTCATCCCAGTTTTAAATCTACCACCTCTCAACCTATATCTGTGACTTCTTGTTCTAGATTGCCCCACAAAGGGGAACATTTGGTCTAAGTTTACTTTATCAATCCCTTTTAGTATTTTAGATACCTCCATCAGATCCGCTCTCATACTCCTAAACTCCAGCGAGTATAAACCCAAACTGTTTAATCTCTCTTCATGTGTCAACCCCTTCATCCCTGGAAAAAATCTGGTGAACCTCCTCTGAATTGCTTCCAATGCCATCACATCCTTTCTCAAATAAGGAGACCAAACTGGACACAAACATCCAGATGTGGGGTGGGATTCTCCCTCAACAGCGCCCGTCACAGCGCCAAGCGCGGCGAAATCCATTCCAGCATCGGGCTGCCCGGAGGTTGCGGGGGCTTCTGGGGGCTAGGCTGACGCAGGAGGGATTAGCGCCGTGTCAACCGGCACCAAAGGGCCGTCATGGGCCGGCGCGAGTTAGCGCATGTACAGAACCTCCGGCGTGTTCTGGCGCATATGCGCAGAACAGCCGGTGTGTTTCCTGCGTATGCGCAGGGGGCTTCTTCTCCGCGCTGGCCCGACAGAGCCCGACAGAGGCCGGCGCGGAGGGAAAGAGTGCACCCACGGCACAGGCACGCCTGCAGATGGATGGGCCCCGATCGCGGGCCAGGCCACCATGGGCCCCCCAGGGGTGGATCCTTCTGTGTGTCCCTGAGGATTCCGGTAAACGGCCATCAAGCCAAGTCCCGCCGTGATGGACCATGTCCATTTCATGCCGGCAGGACTGGCCGGAAACGGGCGGCCGCTCGGCCCATCAGGGCCTGGAGATTTGCCAGGGGGGCCGCTGCTAACGGCCCCTGACTGGCGCAGCGTGATCCCCACCCACAAACCGGTGCCGGAGTCTTCTGCAGCCAGCGTTGGAGCGACAGGGTGGGATTCACACCGCACCCCCGGCAATTCTCTGACCCAGCCGGGGGGGGGGGGGGGGGGGGGGGGTGGGGTGTCAGAGAATCCCGCCCGCGGTCTCACTGACACCCTATACAATTGCAACAATACTTCTCTACTTTTATACTCCAGTCCTTTTGCAATAAATGCTCACATTTAGCACAGGGCTAAATCGCTGGCTTTGAAAGCAGACCAAGCAGGCCAGCAGCATGGTTCGATTCCCGGAACAGCCTTCCCGAACAGGCGTCGGAATGTGGCAACTAGGGGCTTTTCACAGTAACTTCATTTGAAGCCTACTGGTGACAATAAGCGATTTTCTTTTCATTTCATTCCATTTGCCATTCTTATCACATTTTGTACCTGCATACAGACCTTCTGCGATTCATGAACAAAGACATCCAGATCCCTCTGCCCAGACACATTTTGAATCTGCGTTCCATTTAGATAATAATTTGTCTGACTATTTTTTTTGGCCAAAATGGATAACCTCACACTTATCCAAATTAAACTCCATCTGCAAAATTTTGGCCCAAACTCCTAGCCTATCTATATCCGCCTGTAAAATCTATATCTCCTCTTCACTGCCTGCTTTCCCGCCTATTTTAGTATCATCCGCAAATTTTGCTATGTTACACTCTGTCCCTGCTTGCAGATCATTTATAAAGATTGTAAACATTTGAGGTCGGAGGACTGAACCCTGCGGCGCCCCACTAGTTATAGTTCACCAGCTATTTAACCCATCTAACCCGACCCTCTGCTTTCTGTCAGTCAGCCAATCCTCAATCCAATCTCGTATTCTACCCCCACTCCTCTGCGATCTCACCTTCTGGATAAATCTTTTATGGGCACCTTGTCAAATGCCTTCTGGAAGTCTAGATATACTACAACCACAGCGTCTCCATTATCCACCCTGCTGGTTATGTCCTCAAAGAACTCAAGCAAGTTTGTCAGGCATGACTTACCATTCATAAAACCATGCTGACAATGGTGGATTGAGCTTTGTCTTTCCAAATGTTCTGTCACGTCCTTCTTAATGATTGATTCCAGCAACTTCCCCACCACAGAGTTCAAGCTAATCGGTCTATAGTTTCCTACTTTTTGCCTCTCTCCTTTTTTGAACAGGGGAGTTACATTAGAGTGTTTCCAATCCACCAGGACCTTTCCAGAATCCAGGGAATTTTGAAATATCATAGCCAACGCATCCACTATCTCTGCTACCACCTCCTTTAATACCCTAGGGTGCAGGCCATCAGTTTATTCAATACCTTCTCCTAGAGATGGTTATTGCACCATGTTCCTTTTCATTAACTGCAGTTCTTGGAAAATTTTTATTATCCTCGACCATGAAAACAGAGGCAAAATATTGGTTCAGTGGCTCTGCCATCTCTGTGTTACCCGTTATTACCTCACCAATATCGTCCTCTAAAGGGCCAACATTTACTTTAGCTGTTCCCTTTCTCTTATACACTTATAGAAGCTCTTGGTATCAGTGTTTATGTTGTCTGCTAGTTTCCTTCCGTAGTGCATCTCAGCTTTTTTGATTCTATTTTTAGTAGCTTTTTGCTGACCCCTAAAGTTCTCCCAGCTTACCACCAGCATTTGCAGTATGGTATGCCCTAATTTTTGCCTTTATATCCTCCTTGACTTCCTTGTTTAGCATGGAATGTTTTAGTGCCAATATAATTTCTTAATACAGCCTTGATGTCATCTTTAACCAATAAAGCAACTCCACCTCTTGTTCCAACGTATCTATCCTTTCGGAATACTGAGTACCCTTGGACATTTAACTCCCAGCCCCAGTCCTCCTGCAACCACGTTTCAGTGATCCCCACAAAATCATTCCTATTTGGTTCTATTTGTGCCATCAGCTCATTCACCTTATTCCGAATACTGCAAGCATTTAGGTACACGGTCAGTAAATATGTCCTATTGATTCGTCTTTCTCTTACAGGATTTTCTTGTGCATTATGCTTTTCACACATTCTGACCTCCTTTATTAATCGCGAATAACACCCAGCCTCATCCCCAACTTTCAATCCCTTTTTTATGTTTTCTTACCCCTCCACAATTGACTATCAGGTATATTGGATGAATGCATGGCTGAAGAGATAGTGTGAGGGAGAAGGTACCTGGGGCAGTTCTGAGGGAGGTGGGACCAGTGCAAACTGGATGGGTTACATCTGGGCAGGTCCAGGACTGATGTCCTAGGAGGAGCATTTGTTAGTGTGGCTGAGGAAGGTTTAAACTAAAATACATTGTTGGAGCTTAAGCATGTAATCAGGAGGGGGAGTCAAGGACAAAAGCAAAAGACGGTGTACAAGAAAAGTGATAGGCAGAGAAACCAAAAGCCAGATTCAAACAGGGTCACAGTGAAAAATAGTGGGAATGGGACAAGCAATGTTAAAAAGTCAAGCTTTGCCTTAAATCATGCAAATAGATGTAAAGGGAAGATCTAATCGGGATTACGGAGACATTGCTGCAGGGTGACGAGGAATGGCAAATCCTGGGGTATTCAGTATTTAGGAAGGGCAGGCAAAAGGTGGTGGTGTTGCATTTTTAGTTAAAGAGGAAATTAACGCAATTGTGAGGAAGGATATTAGCTCCAACAATGTGGAATCTGTATGGGTAGAGGTGAAAAACGCCAAGGGACAAAAAAACCTCAGTAGGGGTTGTATACAGACCGCAAACTGTAGTGGTGATGTTGGAAATGGCATTAAACAGGAAATAAGAGAGGCACGCGATAAAAGTACATTTGTAATTATGGGTGATTTTAATCTGCAAATTGATTCATTGATTGATTTGATTTATTGTCACATGTACCGAGGTACAGTGAAAAGCATTGTTCTGCGTATTGTCCATACAGATCGTTTCCTCCATGAAAAAAAACCCATCGGACATACAAAATACACAATGTAAATACATAGACACAGGCAGTAGGTGAAGCATATAGAATGTAGTACTACTCAGTAGTGTGAAGAGAGAATAACCCAGGGGGGATGGACTGGGCGGCTGTGTTCACGACTCTCACATAAACCCGCCTCCCATTAAACCTCTATTTAAAAAGGAAGGTAGAGAGACAACAGGGAATGAGAGACTAGTAAGCCTGACATAGGTTGTGGGGAAAAATCTAGAATCTATTATCATAGATTCTATAGCAGAGCATTTGGAAAGCAGTGGCAGGATTGGACAGAGTCAGCATGGATTTGTCAAAGGGAAATCATGCTTGCAAATCTATTGGAATTTTTTGAGGCTGTAACTGGTAGACTTGACAAAAGGGAGGCAGTGGATATAGTTTATTGAGACTTTTAGAAGGCTTTCAACAAAGTCCCACATAAGAGATTAGCGTGTAAAATTAAAGTGCATGGGATTAGGTGTGGTGTATTGAGAGGGATAGAAAACTAGTTGGTAGACAGGAAACAAAGAGTAGGAATAATCTGTTCTTTTTCCAAATAGCAGGCAGTGACTAGAGAGGTATCACAGGGATCGGTGCTAGGATCCCTGCTATTCACTACATATATTAATGATTTAGATGAGGGTACTAAATGTAATATCTCCAAATTTGCAAATGACACAAAGCTGGAGGGTGAACTGTAATGAGGATGCAGAAAACCTTTAGTGTGATTTGGACAAGTGGAGTGAGTGGTATTATGGGCTAGGGCTTAGAGAACACCAAAATATATAATGGAGTTCACCTGACCCACAGCTTTTAATAGATTTTGGTTATGGGGAGCACAAGGGCCCACTTTACAGGTGTGATGCAACAGAGAACTAAAAGTGTTTTTAAACAAAAACAATGTTTATTCTATGAATCCAGTTAACATTTTATAAACCCACAGTAAACATCTTACCAACTACCAACACTGATAATCCCCACAGATACAATACTCTATAGGTAACCCTTAATAACTTTCCGAACAACATCCATAAGTCAAAACCAAGACAGTAGCTTTGAATTCTCTACAGAAACAGGTATTACTTTGAAACCATCAAGTGATCTGGAGACATTCTTTAGAGAGAGAGATATATACAGCTTCTTGTTTGAATGCAGCTCTCCAACTGAAAGTGAAACTAAACACAGAGGCAAAACAGCTTTCAGCACAAAACGAAAGTAAAAAGCAGAGCAGAGCCCAACTCCACCCACAAAATGACATCATTGCAGCCATTTGATAAAGCACACTTTTCTTAAAGGGACATCCACATGACAGTGGGAAAATAAATGGCAAATGCAGTATAATTTGGATTTATGTGAGATTATCCACCAAGGAATCTCAATACTGCTTTTTTACCTTCTGGGATGGACATTTTCTGGATAGCAGCAATCTTGTCAACATCTGGTTGCATACCATGTTCCGATATTTGGTCACCCAGAAATGTTAACGTTGAGATACCAAAGTTGCACTTGGCCCAATTAAGCTTTAATCCATATTTGTGTTTAACACCTGCGGGAATCTTGCATTGTGTTCTTGGCAAGTAGATGACCATAGTATGATGTCATGCACATATACACAAACTCTAGCTATGCCTTCTGCCATCTGTTCCATGGCACGAAGGAATATCTCAGATGCTGAGATTTTGCCAAATGGCATTCTGTTAAAACAATAACAACCATACCGCATGTTGAATGTACACAATTTTTTGCTTGTGTCATCTAGTTGCATTTGCCAAAATCCTCTCGAAGCATCAAGTTTGGAGACTATCTTAGCATTAGCCATTTCATTAGTAGCTTCCTCATGTTTCGGTACTGGATAGTGTTCACGTCTGTATTCAGATCCTTCGAATCAATACAAATCCTGAGGTCACCATTGTTCTTTTCACGCACACCATCGAGTTTATGCAATCTATAGGTTCTGTGACCTTGGAATAATCCCAAGGTGCTGCATTTGTTTCAGTTTTTGCTTGAGGCGGTCACGTAACAGAGCAGGAACTCTTCTTGGAGGGTGTATCACTGGTTTAGCATTTGCTTTGAGTTGAATTTTGTATTGGAAAGGAAGAGTACCAATACCTTCAAATACATGAGGAAACTTTGCTAGTATTCTCTCAATGCCTGCACAGATGGAAGAATTTTGTTGGTCCTGTAGATTTGTTTCACAAGGTTTAAGTTTTGACAGGCTTGCACACCTAATAGTGATGAATGTCTAGCTTCACCAATTTCAAATCTCAAAGATATCTCAGTGTTTTTGTTTATTACTAAGAGATAACATGACCCTAAAGAAGTAATCGTGTTACCATTGTAGCCACGTAACTGGCAGTCAGTTTTTTTAATCTTAGGACGATGACATAGTTGGGATAAATCAAAGTATTGATTCATTTAGCAGCTGCTCCTGTGTCCAGTTTGAACACAATATCGGAACCATTAACTTGTAATGGAGTGTTCCATTCAGCTTCCGAGCTAATCAATTGTATTGGACGCAGTGTCTGTGGATAGGAAGTATCCTTTACAGTTGTCTGGTACTTCTCAACAATACCCACAAAGAATCTTCAAGACAACAAGCGTCTATATTAACATTAGGGTTATCCATCTTTGAGGTATCTGCACTTATATGAACACTCTGAACATTCATATTTTTCTTTATTGAATTTGATGTTTTAAAGTGTGTCCCTTTTAATGCAGATCTGCACTGCACAGTAAAGTAATTTATTTTGCCACACTTGGAGCAAACCTTTCCATGTGCTGGGCATTTTCTTTGTGGGTGGACACGTCCACAACATCCACACGTCATGGCCTTGCTTTCGTCATGCGCAAATTGGCTGCGCGCATGCGCAGAACGGTCTTCTTCCAAATCGTGTAGTTTTTTGAAGTGCGCATGCATTTCTTAATTGCGCCTATTTCTTAATTGCCCCACAGATCAACCGTAGTCGGCCTTAATGTGTATTTTTGCACCCTTTTCTTTATTCAGTATATCGGAATACTGATTCCTTGATATTTCATACACTCTACACATTTCAGTTGCATCTTCCAATTTTAAATCTTTTTGCCTTAATAAATGTTCTCTTAACTTTTCATCTTTAATGCCAAAAACGATTTGATCCCTAACCATTGAGTCTGAAAGGATTGAAAAGTTGCAGGTTTATGACTTTAATCTCAGATCAGTAATGAAGCAATCTATGGATTCTCCATCTTTCTGCAGTCTCGCTTTAAAGACAAATCTCTCCATGTAAGTTTCATTAATCTGAGCTTTGCAGCGAAGGTCAAATTTTTCAATCATAACATTAAATTTCTTTTTATCATCTTAGGTGGAGAAATGGAAGGAATTATATAGCTCAATTGCCTGTGGAGCAGCCATTGTTAACAATAAAGCTATTCTGCGGAAATCACTAGCTGAGTCTAAGCAGAGGCGTACGTGCGTGCACAGTTGGACAAGAAGGTCTAGCTTTCGCCTTTATGACCTTTCATCCACCATATGTACCAACCACAAGCCGTTGATGAGCTCTTTTCAGTGAGTCAAAATGTTTTCCTCCCATGGCCTCAGCAAGAAGACAGTGCTTACACTGTCAGGGTTTCAGTACAGTATCGTATACAGGGCAGGAAGGACAGTGCTAATGTGGACGTGTTAAGTCATCTCCCTTCACCCGATTTGCCAACCCAGGTATTGTGTCCTCCTGAAACGATTTTCTTTCTAGAGGAACTTGTCCAATCTCCAATGTGTGCTCAACTAATTAAGCAGTGGATGAACAGATCCTATTCTGTCACAAATTAAATGATTTCTGATACAAGGATGGCCATCTATCATAGAAGCCTTATGGTGGGTTGAAGCCTCATATGAGGTGCAAAGGTAGATTAAGTGTGCAGGATGGTTTCATACTGTTGTTCCAGCCCCTGGTTGTTCGTAAGTAATGGATGAAATTCATGAGGCTCATCCAGTTGCCTATTAAATGAAGACTCTAGCCAGGTTACATGTTTGGTGGCCTAATATGGACCAGGATTTGGAAAACAAAGTGAAATCCTGTTCTGCATTTCGACATAACCAGAAGATGGCACCACTAGCACCAATACATCCTTGGGAGTGGCCTGATTGTCCTTGGTCGAGATTTCATGTAGATTTTACAGGACCTTTCATGAGTCACATATTTTTAGTCATTGTGGATGCATATTCTAAGTGTTTTACATCATGAGCAACATTACAGCTCCCAGTACCATAGAGAAGCTACACCGAGTTTTTGCAACTCACGGGTACTGGACTCTTATCGTTTCTGATAATTGTACAACATTTACAAGCGAGTTGTTCCAAGAATTTAGGCAATGGAATGAATACATCATGTGCGTACCATGCTTTTTCACCAGCTTCAAATGATTTGGCAAGCGAGCTGCTCAGACACTGAAGGAAGGGTTTTGGCAGGTGATACTTTAGGAACCAAGTTCTTGAGATTCTTATTTCTATATTGCATTACATGACAAGCAACTACGGGACTCTCACCAGCTGAATTATTGACGGGCAGAAGACCAAAGTCTCAATTCGACTGCTACATCCAGATGTCAAAGCAAAAGTAGGAAGGAGACAAGAAAAGCAGAAGGAGAGACATGATTATCATGTTAAGGAGCGACGTTTTAATCCGAATGATTGTGTTTATATCAGGAATTTTAGCAGTAACCAGTTTTGGCTCCCTGGAGTTATTCTTAACCAAAGTATCTTTGGCAGTGAAATTGAACAATGGGAGAGTTGTTCGCAGGCACCAAGATCTTATTTGTCTACACCATGACTCTGAGACAGCTAAAGTTCCAGATAACAGAATAGAAAGAAATACGGCTGTGGAAATTCAACAAGACGTGATTCCTGTTGTACCAGGACTTCCAGTGGACTCTACTTCAGGAGAGGGACATTCATGCACAGATAATCAACCTACTTCTGCGCCCACAAGTTCAGTTGAACTAAGTCAAGCATGACCAGAGTTGACAGAGTGGCACTGCAAAGATAACAGCATTGTCACAAAGCTCCTCAAAGACTGATGTATCATTAAGGCATTAGTTTCATTGTATTTCTGTCTTTAAAGGACATTAAAATTTAAAGGGAGGAGAAGTGTTCTCGAGTGTTGTTATTATGCATCTTCTTATTTAAATCCATTGCTGATATCATCAGTAAAAGCTGGGATGTCATTAATTGTTGTTACTTGTGTATATTTGTATTTAATTGCTGTTCGTTCTAATTCTATACTGTTCTATCAGCACGGTAGCATGGTGGTTAGCATAAATGCTTCACAGCTCCAGGGTCCCAGGTTCGATTCCCGGCTGGGTCACTGTCTGTGCGGAGTCTGCACGTCCTCCCCGTGTGTGCATGGGTTTCCTCTGGGTGCTCCGGTTTCCTCCCACAGTCCAAAGATGTGCGGGTTAGGTGGATTGGCCATGCTAAATTGCCCGTAGTGTCCTAAAAAGTAAGGTTAAGGGGGGGGGGTTGTTGGGTTACGGGTATAGGGTGGATACGTGGGTTTGAGTAGGGTGATCATTGCTCGGCACAACATCAAGGGCCTGTTCTGTGCTGTACTGTTCTATGTTCTATCCGATTATTTCGATGCTTAGCCAATTGCGCCTGTTTTTGAGTCCAGACTGCATTTCAACTTTATTATTTTTATATATTAAGGAAGATTAACTTTTTTAACTTTATTAACAACATGTTTCGACTACCTATTTGTGAACAAGTTACCACAGTTAACTATCTCGCAATTCGCGGATGATGTAGAATCAGGGTTTTGAGCTTATATCATGGGTCTGCATATGACTGAATTGGCTGATTCTTGATGTACAGATCTTTGGATACATGGGGCCCATGAGGTTGTGGGATGGGGAGTACAAGAGTTTTTTCCGTCTCTGACTTCTCAGTGAGGCTACGGGCCTAAAGAATTATGTGGCTTTAAAGACATGTTGTTGGTATTTGAGACAAGTAGAGGTAAATTCCTCCCAATCTTTAAAGGCAATGGGGCCTTGCTTCAAGGAGAGTTTCAGAATATCTTAGAAGAATTTTCCCATGAAACAGGGGCCATTTGTGAGTTCAGAGAGCAGGACCTGGTGGTTGAGACAGTTTTTAGTCAACTGACTCAGTGGCTGCTTCATCAACATTAATCTTTCAGGTGTTGTGTCTGAAATCTTAAGGACCGAACTTCATTGAAAAAAATTTTTTTTCAATGGTCCTTCCATTGAATCAGGAGGATGAGGGAGAGACATTGTTGATGGAATTTCTTGAGCTGTGCCACTAAACCCCAATCTAGATTTCACTGCAGTAAAGGAATGTGGTGATAACAAGTCTTCTGTACACTTAGGATCTGTACTGACTTAGAAACATGGAATCATAAAATCCCTACAGTGCAGAAGGAAGCCATACAACCAATCGAGTCTGCACCGATCGTCTGAAAGAGCATCTTACCCAGGTCCACTAACCCGCCCTATCCCTGCAACTCCACCTAACCTTTGGACACTAAGGGGCAATTTAGCATGGCCAATCCACCTAATCTGCACATCTTGTGGAAGGAAACCGGAGCACCCGGAGGAAACCCATACAGACACGGGGAAAAAGTGCCAATGGTTTCCTGCCACAGTCCAAAGACTTTGCGGAGGTCTTTGTTGTCAAACACCCACTGCCATAGTTTGTTGAAGGCTGAACTGGTGTACCTGATCCAGTGTTGGATCTCCAGCCAAGGGTGGCCTTTTGAGAGAGCTGGTTGCCAAGGTATGGAAGGTGCTCAACACATTCCAGCTGGGATTCTCTTGCCTCGCCATGGTGAGTCCCATCACAGGGGAGTGCAGCAGCCCATTGACTTTCAGCGGGATCCGAATCATGCCAATGAGAGAGACCAGAAAATCTCGCCCACTGTCAGAGGTTCAGCTGAAAGATTTAAAGCCACACTGTTTCTGGAAAGGTTTCCTCAGCCACAAGAACAGAGTGATTCCAGAGAGTGTAAGTCAGGATTTTCCCTGCTATGGGCAAGAGGGAAATACCTCCATAGATTCCACAGCATTGTATACTTCCCTATATGGTTTTAGCAAGATTTTTCATAAGGTCTCATGGGGAAGATTGTATTATGACTGGGCTGGGTACTTTTGATAGCAGAGAGCTGGAACCATGCTGTAGTAAACTAATGAGTTTTTACACTATTTACAGAGACGGACTTCATTAGCACTTTCTTCCCTCTGGTTACAATTATGTGATCTGACCATTGGTGATACACTCTAGCTATTAGCATAATAGCTAATTTATCCTACATCTTTCCCAAGTCTTTTGTTCTACCTATTAACATTAAATATTTACACACCATACCTCTACCTCACAGTCTCCTGTACTAATGACGTCAATCTCCGACTATGTTCTCAGTTCTCTTCCAAGAAGTGTAGGATGTATGCTCTCCATAATCTTCTCCTTGGAAGACACTGGCATCTGCAGACAGAGCCTTCTGCTTCTGGTCAGCAGTATAAAGACGATGAGCAGAGATTTTCATTTTCTCTTTTTCCTTTCCCTTCTTGTTGTCACTTTGGGGAAAGGTTGAACTGCTGGCTGGCCTTGCTTGAAAGAAAGGAGCTCATTCAGCTCCTGTGAAGATTTGTAGAGGATCTTCAATTAACAAAATATTATGTAAAGCCTCATCCGTGAACAAATAAGATGGATGAAGAGAAGGGCGAAGAATATCCTGCAGAGAAAATGATGATTGTCTGGAAGAATTTATTTTTCTACAGGTCGTGGTTCAGCCTGCACACTCTCCTTGGTGTGAGTCTGCTCCTCAGTGGGCCCATACATCTCTGGATTTTCAATTGAGTGTCTGCTGGCACCAGCATCAGCAGTGAAAGAAACACAGAGGCACAGGAATTACACTTTCTTGACAACCTGTTACTCAGGAAGATCTGCAGTAAGTACATCTATAGGTTTTTGATCTTCAGATTTAACTTCAGATTGAACGATAGCTGGGATTTGTTCTTCAATGTTACAGTGCCAATAATAGGAATTTCTGCTGTCAGTTCAGTATTTGTACAGAAGAGTTGCTATTGCAAGTCATTAGTGTCTTCAGCAGACTGAACATACAGATTTGCACTTTCATCACCATCCTCAATAATATGTTGGCCCATAACTTCCTGGTTCCCCAGTGTCACACTTAGGGGGTACCCCAGGAGGTTCCCACGTAAGGATTTGTCCGGCAATTGCCCTGAAGGGCTACCTTCTTCTGGGCTGGGCTGGGAACCATCCGACAGAAGCAATTAAAATTACTAACTTCGGATGGTTCAGCCAGTTTTACCCTGATAGTTACTCTGAGTTAGAGGGGGAAAAAAAATCACTTCTCACTCTGGAGTAACGACTTAATTAACCCAGGATGAACCTGGGTTCGGCAGCACGGTGTCACAGTGGTGAGCACTACTGCCTCACAGAGTCAGAGACCTGGGTTTGATTCTAGCCTTGGGTAACTGTCTCTGTGGAGTTTGCACAACCTCCTGTGTCTGCGTGCGTCGGGAAGGTGAGTGTGGGCCTTTAAATTTACTTGCTTTTCAGCGTGAGCGGTCTCCGGATTTTCGGCGGGAGCAGGGGCCCTTCGGGTAGCTGAGTACCTGTATATAAGTTGGGCGGTTGCTAAACCCAAGACACTACACTTGTAGTGTCCCCCACCCTTCCACTTCCTCTAACCTAAGGGGTTGAGGGAATATCAGGTAAGCTCTTCCTTTCTTTTTCTTGTTTTTATCTAGAGGTGATGGCAGGGAAGGCAGTACAATGCTCCTCCTGCAGAATGTTTGAGGTGAGGGACGCCGTCAGTGTCCCTGCTGATTTCATCTGTGGGAAGTGCACCCAACTTCAGCTCCTCAAAAACCGTGTTAGGGAACTGGAGCTGGAGCTGGATGAACTTTGGATCATTCGGGAGGCAGAGGTGGTCATAGATAAAAGCTTCAGGGAAGTAGTTACGCCAAAGAATAAAGATAGATGGGTGGCGGTGAGAGGGGCTGGGGGGAATCAGTCAGTACAAGCATCCCCTGTGGTCGTTCCCCTCAGTAACAGGTATACCGCTTTGGAAACTGTTGGGGGGGGGACTTACCAGGGGTCAGCCATGGGGTACAGGTCTCTGGCACAGAGTCTGTCCCTGTAGCTCAGAAGGGAAGGGGGGAGAGGAGAAGAACATTAGTCATTGGAGACTCCATAGTTAGGGGGATAGATAGGAGATTCTGTGGGAACGAGACTCGCGGTTGGTGTGTTGCCAGGGTCCGCGTGTCTTGGATCGTGTTTTCGGGATCCTTAAGGGGGAGGAGGAGCAGCCCCAAGTCGTGGTCCACATAGGTGCCAATGACATAGGTAGGAAAAGGGATAGGGATGTAAGGTAGGAATTCAGAGAGCTAGGGTGGAAAATTAAATCCAAGACAAACAGAGTTATTATCTCTGGGTTGTTATCCGTGCCACGTGCTAGCGAGTCGAGGAATAGGGAGAGAGAGCAGTTGAACACGTGGCTGCAGGGATGGTGCAGGAGGGAGGGTTTCAGATTCTTGGACAATTGGGGCTCATTCTGGGGTAGGTGGGACCTCTACAAACGGGATGGTCTACACCTGGACTAGAGGGGTACTAATATCCTGGGGGAAAGTTTGCTAATGCTCTTCGGGAGGGTTTAAACTAGTTCAGCAGGGGATTGGGAACCTGAATTGTAGCTCCAGTACACAAGAGGTTGAGAGTAGTGAGGTCATGAGTAAGGTTTCAAAGTTGCAGGAGTGTACCTGTGTGGTGAACCACTGTGCACCTGTATTAGGGGATGTACGGTAGGACCTGCACTACAGGTTCGCCGGTAGCCCCTGCCAGCTAGCTCCGCCCACAAGGAGCCGTATGAATATGCGTGACCTCCTCCTGATCAGCCATTTCGCCAGCTGCAGTAGGAAGCCACGCATCTGACTGTAATAAAGCCACAGTTGTACCAATCTGAGTCTTTCGTGCAATTGATCGTGCATCAACCGGCAGGAAGGAAGGTGGTTTAAAGTGCATCTACTTCAATGTCAGGAGCATCTGGAATAAGGTGGATGAACTTGCAGCATGGGTTGGTACCTTGGACTTCGATGTTGTGGCCATTTCGGAGACATGGATAGAGCAGGGAGAGGAATGGTTGTTGCAGGTGCCGGGGTTTAGATATTTCAGTAAGCTCAGGGAAGGTGGTAAGAGAGGGGGAGGGTGGCATTGTTAGTCAAGGACAGTATTACGGTGGCTGAGAGGACGTTTGATGAGGACTCGACTACTGAGGTAGTATGGGCTGAGTTTAGAAACAGGAAAAGAGATGTCACCCTGTTAGGAGTTTTCTATAGGCCTCCGAAAAGTTCCAGAGATGTAGAGGAAAGGATTGCAAAGATGATTCTGGATAGGAATGAAAGTAAGAGAGTAGTTGTTATGGGGGACTTTAACTTTCCAAATATTGACTGGAAACACTATAGTTTGAGTACTTTAGATGGGTCCGTTTTTGTCCAATGTGTGCAGGAGGGTTTCCTGACGCAGTATGTAGATAGGCCAACGAGAAGCGAGGCCGTATTGGATTTGGGACTGGGTAATGAATCAGGACAGGTGTTAGATTTGGAGGTAGGTGAGCACTTTGGTGATCGTGACCAAAATTCGATTACATTTACTTTAGTGATGGAAACGAATAGGTATATACCGCAAGGCAAGAGTCATATCTGGGGGAAAGGCAATTATGATGCGATGAGGCAAGACTTAGGATGCATCGGCTGGAGAGGAAAACTGCACGGGATGGGCACAATGGAAATGTGGAGCATGTTAAAGGAACAGCTACTGCATGTCCTTGATAAGTATGTACCTGTCAGGCAGGGAGGAAGTGGTCGAGCGAGGGAACCATGATTTACTAAAACAGTTGAAACACTTGTCAAGAGGAAGAAGGAGGCATATGTAATGATGAGACGTGATGGTTCAGTTAGGGCGCTTGAGAGTTACAAGTTAGCTAGGAAGGATCTAAAAAGAGAGCTAAGAAGAGCCAGGAGGGGACATGAGAAGCCTTTGGCAGGTAGGATCAAGGATAACCCTAAAGCTTTCTATAGATATGTCAGGAATAAAAGAATGACTAGGGTAAGAGTAGGGCCAGTCAAGAACAATAGTGGGAAGTTGTGTGCGGAGTCCGAGGAGATAGGAGAGGTGCTAAATGAGTATTTTTCGTCAGTATTGACACAGGAAAAAGACAATGTTGTCGAGGAGAATACTGAGATACAGGCTACTAGACTAGAAGGGCTTGAGGTACATAAGGAGGAGGTGTTAGCGATTCTGGAAAGTGTTTAAATAGATAAGTCCCTGGGCCGGATGGGATTTATCCTAGGATTCTCTGGGAAGCTAGGGAGGAGATTGCTGAGCCTTTGGCTTTGATCTTTAAGTCATCTTTGTCTTCAGGAATAGTGCCAGAAGACTGGAAGATAGCAAATGTTGTCCCCCTTGTTCAAGAAGGGGAGTAGAGACAACCCCGGTAACTATAGACCAGTGAGCCTTACTTCTGTTGTGGGCAAAGTCTTGAAAAGGTTTATAAGAGATAGGATTTATAATCATCTGGAAAGGAATAATTTGATTAGACATAGTCAACATGGTTTCGTGAAGGGTAGGTCGTGCCTCACAAACATTATTGAGTTCTTCGAGAAGGTGACCAAAGAGGTGGATGAGGGTAAAGCAGTTGATGTGGTGTATATGGATTTCAGTAAAGCGTTTGATAAGGTTCCCCACGATAGGCTATTGCAGAAAATACGGAGGCATGGGGTTCAGGGTGATTTAGCAGTTTGGATCAGAAATTGACTAGCTGGAAGAAGACAAAGGGTGGTGGTTGATGGGAAATGTTCAGACTGGTGTCCAGTTACTAGTGGTGTACCACAAGGATCTGTTTTGGGGCCGCTGCTGTTTGTCATTTTTATAAATGACCTGGAGGAGGGCGTTGAAGGATGGGTTAGTAAATTTGAAGATGACACTAAAGTCGGTGGAGTTGTGGACAGTGTAGAAGGATGTTACAAGTCACAGAGGGACATAGATAAGCTGCAGAGCTGGGCTGAGAGGTGGCAAATGGAGTTTAATGCAGAAAAGTGTGAGGTGATTCATTTGGGAAGGAATAACAGGAAGACAGAGTACTGGGCAATGGTAAGGTTTTTGGTAGTGTGGATGAGCAGAGAGATCTCGGTGTCCATAGATTCCTGAAAGTTGCCACCCAGGTTGATAGGGTTGTTAAGAAGGCGTTCGGTGTGTTAGCTTTTATTGGTAGAGGGATTGAGTTTCGGAGCCATGAGGTCCCGAAAATATACAAGGCCAACACACCAGGCCATCCTATCGTTTCAGGCAATGGGACCCTGTGTGAGAACCTCTCTGGCCACATCGAGGGCATCTTGAAACCCATCGTACAAGGTACACCCAGCTTCTGTCGCGACACGACGGACTTCCTACAGAAACTCAGCACCCATGGACCAGTTGAACCAGGAACATTCCTCGTCACAATGGTTGTCTCGGCACTCTACACCAGCATCCCCCATGACAACAGCATTGCTGCAACAGCCTCAGTCCTCAACACTGACAACTGCCAATCTCCAGACGCAATTCTGCAACTCATCCGCTTCATTCTAGATCACAACGTCTTCACCTTCGACACCAAATTCTTCATCCAGATGCACGGAACAGCCATGGGGACCAAATCTGCACCTCAATATGCCAACATCTTCATGCACAAGTTTGAACAAGACTTCCTCACCACACAGAACCTGCAACCAATGTTATACACCAGATACATCGATGAAATTTTTTTCCTTTGGACCCACAGCGAAGAATCGCTGAAACGACTACACGATGAGATCAATAAATTCCATCCCACCATCAGATTCACCATGGACTATTCTCCAAATTCAGTTGCATTCTTGGACACACTCATCTCCATCAAGGATGGTCACCTCAGCATTTCGCTTTACCGCAAGCCCACAGACAACCTCACGATGCTCCACTTCTCCAGCTTTCACCCGAAACACATTAAAGAAGCCATCCCCTATGGACAAGCCCTCCGTATACACAGGATCTGCTCAGACGAAGAGGAGCGTAACAGACACCTAGAGATGCTGAAAGATGCTCTCGTACGAACGGGATATGGCGCTCGACTCATCGATCAACAGTTCCAACGTGCCACAGCAAAAAACCGCACCGACCTCCTCAGAAGACAAACACGGGACACCACTGACAGAGTACCCTTCGTCGTCCAGTACTTTCCTGGGGCGGAGAAACTACGACATCTTCTTCGCAGCCTTCAACACATCATCAATGAAGATGAACATCTTGCCAAGGTCATCCCCACATCCCCACTACTGGCCTTCAAACAACCGCGCAACCTCAAACAAACCATTGTTTGCAGCAAATTACCCAGCCTTCAGAACAGCGACCACGACACCACACAACCCTCTGCAAGACATGCCAGATCATCGACTTGGATACCACCATTACACGTGGAAACACCACCCACCAGGTACGCGGCACATATTCGTGCGACTCGACCAATGTAGTCTACCTCTTACGCTGCAGGAAAGGATGTCCCGAAGCATGGTACATTGGCGAGACCATGCAGACACTGCGACAACGAATGAACGGGCATCGTGCGACAATCACCAGGCAGGAATGTTCCCTTCCAGTCGGGGAACACTTCAGCAGTCAAGGGCATTCAGCCTCTGATCTCCGGGTAAGCGTTCTCCAAGGCGGTCTTCAGGACACGTGACAACGCAGAATTGCCGAGCAAAATATTATAGCTAAGTTCCGCACGCATGAGTGCAGCCTCAACCGGGATCTTGGATTCATGTCGCATTACATCCACCCCCCACCATCAGGCCTGGACTTGCAAAATCCCACCAACTGTTCTGGCTTGAGTCAATTCACACCTCTTTAACCTGTGATTATCCCTCTCCCTGGATCTGTAACGATTTGATTACCTGCAAATGCTCGCATTCCAAGCATTGTCCAGCATCTCTGACTTTGTCTATATAAATGTTTCTGGAACATACCTCGCCATCAGCGCCGGCCCTATGGTTGCTGGCGCCCCGGGCAAGCTGAACTTCGGCGCCCTTCGGGGGTAGGGGGGCGGGGCCGGGGGGGGGGGGGGGGGTAGGGGGGCGGGGCCGGGGGGTAGGGGGTGGGGCCGGGGGGGGGGGGGGGGGTGGGGGTAGGGGGGGCGGGGCCGAGGGGGGCGGGGCCGGGGCCGGGGACCGAGGGGGGGCGGTGCCGGCGGGGGCGGGGCCGGCGGGGGCGGGGCCGGCGGGGGCGGGGCCGGGGGCCGGCGGGGGCGGGGCCGGGGGGCCGTGGGGGGCCGATCCCGAGGCGGGGGGGCCGATCCCGAGGCGGGGAGGGCCCGGGCCCGAGGCGGGGGGGGGTCCGGGCCCGAGGCGGGGGGGGGGGCCCGAGCCCGAGGCGGGGTGGGCGGGCCCGGGGCGGGCCCGAGGCGGGGTGGGCGGGCCCGGGGCGGACCGGAGGCGGGCCCGAGGCGCGGGGGTGGGGCCGTGGGGGGGGCGGAGGGGGCCGCCCTGGGGGAGGGCGGCCACCGCCCATGCGCATTTGGCACCGGCCCAACTGCGCATGCGCGGGACCCGAGTCTGGCGCCCCCTAGCACATGGCGCCCCAGGCGACTGCCCGAGTTGCCGGTGCCTTGGGCCGGCCCTGCTCGCCATTCACCTGAGGAAGGAGCTGCGCTCCGAAAGCTCGTGTTTGAAACAAACCTGTTGGACTTTAACCTGGTGTTGTAAGACTTCGTACTTTATTTTTGGACACAAAGGGCAATTTAGTTAAGACACAATCTATCAGAGTCAGCATGGTTTTATGAAGGGTAAATCATGTTTGGCTAATTTGCTAGAGTTTTTCAAAGATGTGAAATGAAATGAAATGAAAATCGATAATTGTCACAAGTAGGCTTCAAATGAAGTTACTGTGAAAAGCCCCTAGTTGCTACATTCCGGCACCTGTTCTGGGAGGCTGGTACGGGAATTGAACCATGCTGCTGGCGTGCCTTGGTCTGCTTTCAAAGCCAGCAATTTAGCCCTGTGCTAAACCTGCCCCTGATGCGAACAAGCCAAGTGGGGGATAATGAGTATCCTGTAAATGTGGTGTATCTAGAAATCCAGAAGGCATTTAATAAGGTTCCACACAAAAGATTATTGCACAGGGTAAGATCACATGGAATTAGGGGTAATTTATTAGCTTGGATAGAAGACTGGCTAATCAACAGAAGACAGAGTAGGGATGATGGAACCATCAATTCACCAGACACGTGTTTCCAATGTGAATCTAGGCTTTAATCGACTTACTTCAGTGCCAGCCTGTTTACCTGTCGATGAACTCGTAGTGACCCAGGCTGACTCTGGACACGGGTACTTATACAGCTGCACTAGGGGGAGGAGTCATGGGCGGAACCAAGGGTGAGCCCAGTACAAGTTCCTAAGTGCTCCCAGCGCTACTCCCCCTAGTGGTAGGAAAGCGCTACTGCGCCTACAACAACAGTGTGAATTAACATATATATTAACATATATTACATTCACCACATTCACCCCCTTCAAAAAAATCAAGTCCGGCAGGGGTGGTGGTCTAGTCTATAGAGTCAGTATGTCCGGAAGTCGAATTGTCCGCTGAGATCTGCGGAGCACCGGGGTTGCAGCCTTTTGCGGTGGCTGGATGGGTGTGGTGTGGTGGGGTACGATGGGGGACTCCAGGGAGGGTTGTATCCGAGCTTCATACTCTCCTGGTTCGACCGGAGACTGGGGGCGCTGGGGGCTGGCCGGCGTGGGGGCGCGGAACTGGTGGAGCGAGCTCGTGGGCTCAGGAGTGCAAGGGGGCGGCAGCATAGGGTGTAGGGTGAGAGATCCTTCTGTGGGGGTAGGGGGGGCGCTGGATCCGGCGGGTGCCAGATCCCGGAGGGATACAGTGTCCTGACGGCCGTCAGGGAACTCGATAAATGCGTACTGGGGGTTGGAGTGGAGCAGGCGCACCTTCTCAACAAGGGGGTCGGTTTTGTGCGCCCTAACGTGTTTCCTCAGGAGTACGGGGCCCGGCGTCCTCAGCCATGCCGGAAGTGAGACCCCCGTGGTCGTGCCCCTGGAAAAAATGAAGAGCCTCTCGTGAGGGGTCTGGTTGGTCGACGTACACAAAAGGGACCTAATAGCGTGGAGCGCGTCTGGGAGGACTTCCTGCCACTGGGAGACTTGGAGCTTTCTAGGCCGGACGGTCAGTAGGACGGTCTTCCAGACCGTCGCATTCTCCCTTTCCACCTGCCCGTTCCCCCTGGGGTTGTAGCTGGTAGTCCTGCTCGAGGCAATGCCCTTGTCGAGCAGGTACTGACGCAGCTCGTCGCTCATGAAGGACGAACCCCGGTCGCTGTGTACATAGCTGGGGAAACCAAACAGGGTGAAGATGCTATGCAGGGCCCTAATGACTGTGTGGGAGGTCATGTCGGGGCACGGGATAGCGAATGGAAAACGGGAGAACTCGTCTATGACGTTTAAGAAGTAAACGTTCTTGTTAGTTGAGGGGAGTGGCCCTTTGAAATCAATCGCGAGGCGTTCAAAGGGCCTAGAAGCCTTGACCAGGTGGGCCCTGTCTGGTCTATAGAAGTGCGGTTTGCGCTCCGCACAGATCGGGCAGTCCCTGGTGACCGCTTTTACCTCCTCGTTGGAGAAAGGCAGGTTTTGGGCCCTAATATAGTGGGCAAGCCGGGTGACCCCCGGGTGGCAGAGGTCATTGTGGATGCTTTTTAATCGGTCGATCTGCTCGCTGGCGCATGTCCCGCGGGATAGTGCATCCGGAGGCTTGTTGAGCTTCCCGGGTCGATATTTGATATCGTAATTGTAGGTGGAGAGTTCGATCCTCCACTTCAGAATTTTATCGTTTTTTTATTTTGCCCCTTTGCGAGTTGTCGAACATGAAGGCAACCGATCTTTGGTCGGCGATGAGGGTGAACCTCTTACCTGCGAGGTAGTGCCTCCAGTGACGGATAGCCTCCACAATGGCTTGTGCTTCCTTCTCGACTGAAGAGTGTCGGAGTTCTGAAGCGGAGAGGGTACGGGAGAAAAATGCAACTGGTCTCCTTGCCTGATTTAACGTGGCTGCTAGAGCTACCTCTGAGGCATCGCTCTCTACCTGAAATAGGGTGGATTCATCATCCGCCCGCATGGCCACTTTGGCGATGTCCTCCTTGATGCAGTTGAAGGCCTGGCGTGCCTCGGCTGACGGGAAATCGTGTGGTCCTAAAGAGTGGGCGGGCTTTGTCGCATATTGAGGGACCCACCGGGCGTCGTAGGAAAAGAAGCCCAAGCACCGTTTGAGGGCCTTGGGACAATGAGGGGGAGGGAGTTCTACGAGGGGGCACATACGGTCCGGGTCGGGGCCCAGGACTCCGTTTTCCACGACATAGCCGAGGATGGCTAGTTTGGATGTGCGGAAAACGCATTTTCCTTGTTGTACGTGAGATTCAGTTTCTGTGCCGTCTGGAGAAAACGGTGGAGGTTGGCGTCGTGGTCCTGCTGGTCATAGCCGCAGATGGTGACATTGTCCAAGTACGGAAACGTGGCCCGCAGCCCGTACTGGTCCACCATTCGGTCCATTGCTCGTTGGAACACCGAGACCCCATTAGTGACGCCGAAAGGGACCCGGAGGAAATGGAAGAGGCGGCCATCGGCCTCAAATGCCGTGTAGTGGCGGTCCTCCGGGCTGATTGGGAGCTGGTGGTATGCAGACTTCAGATCCACCGTGGAAAAGAGCCGATATTGGGCGATCTGATTAACCATTTCTGCAATTCTGGGGAGGGGATACGCGTCTAGGAGCATAAATCTATTTATAGTCTGACTGTAGTTGACCACCATACGGAATTTTTCCCCGGTCTTAACGGCCACCACCTGAGCTCTCCAGGGACTATTGCTGGCCTCTATAACCCCCTCACTGAGTAGCCTTCAGAACTCTGCTCTGACAAATACCCTATCCTGCAGGCTATACCGCCTGCTACGAGTGGCTACGGGTTTACAGTCTTTAGTGAGATTGGCAAAGAGAGGAGGGGGGGGGGAATTCGCAGCGTAGCGAGGCTGCAGATCGTGAGTGGGGGCAGGGGCCCTCCGAAGCTGAGGGTGAGGCTCTTGAGGTTACATTGGAAGTCTAGGCCTAATAGGAGTGGCGCGCAGAGTTCGGGCAAAACGTAGAGTTTGAACTTCGAGTAACTAACGCCTCGGATTGTGAGTGTCGCGGCGGTGCGCCCCTGGATCTGGACCGAGTGGGAGCCTGAAGCAAGCGCGATAGTTTGCTGTGCGGGGAAAACGGGGAGCGAACAGCGTCTTACCAGGTCTGGATGTATGAAGCTCTCTGTGCTCCCGAAGTCGAAGAGGCATGGCGTTTTGTACCCGTTGATATGGACCTCTGCCATCATGTTTCGTAGATTCTTTGGTCGTGATTGGTCCAGAGTGACTGCGCTGAGTTGCGGGTAGTGTCGGCGGCTCGATCAGCTGTGCTGGAGTGGCCCCGTGATGACTGCCCTCTGAGTTCATAGTTTAGTTCAAATTCCTCCGCTGAGTTGTCTGAGCGCGGAGATGCCGATCGGGCCCGTGGATCGCACGTGGTGGGCGGCGAGGAAGATGGCATCCAAGGTGGCGGCCCCCATGAGTCGCACGTGGCCGGCCGCTTGGTGGAGGTTTTCCAAGGTGGCGGCCTCTATGGATCGCATGTGGCTGGAGGGGGCGGAGTCGGGGCATAGGCCGCAGCGTTTCAGGCCCCGCGGGGCTGCGAGTGAGGGGAGCGGTTACTGCGAGTCGCTGGGGAGTTGGAAGCTGGGGCCCTTTTAGCTAGGCACACTCTTGTGTAATGCCCTTTTCGCCCGCAGCTGCTGCAGGTCGCGTTGCAGGCCGGGCAGTGCTGTCGCGGGTGCTGATTCTGGCCGCAGAAATGGCAGGCTGGAGCAGCATAGTGGCTGGCTGGGGCAGCATGGTGGCTGGGCGGCCGCTAGCACAGGCCTGGGGGAGTCGCTGGTCGGGGGCCCATGATTGGGTCGCGGGGTCCGCGGGGAACGAGTTAAGGCTGCAGAAGGCGACCTCCATCGTGATCGCAGTTCCCACAGTCGTTTCTAAGTCCTGGGCCCATTTTCCAGCAGTCGTTGGCGCACATAGTTAGACCTGAGGCCCGCTACAAAAACATCGCGTACCGCCAATTCCCTGTGATCAGCCGCGGTAACCGCTTGGTAATTACAGTCATTGGACAAATTGTTAAGTTCTCTTAGGAATTCGGTGAGTGATTCCGTAGGCCACTGACGGCGAGTCGTGAACATATGGCGAGTGTAAACTTCATTAATGGGCCTTACATACATTTTATCGAGAACTGCTAGCGCCGTAGTATATGAACTGGCCGAGTTTAGTTGTGTCAAGATTCTGTGGCTCACCCTCACGTGCAGTAGACTTAGCTTCTGATCCTCTGTAGTTTCGGCTGTGCTCGCTTCGGCCAGGTAAGCCTTGAAGCACCGGATCCAGTGGGAGAAGATTTCTTTAGCCTCTGCATCCTGCGGGTTGAGTTCCAGGCGGCCAGGCTTGAGGGCCGATTCCATAATCGATCTTTACTGTACTGATAGAACCATCAATTAAGCAGACACATGTTTCCGATGTGAATCTAGGCTTTAATCGACTTACTTCAGAGCCAGCCTGTTACCTGTCGATGAACTCGTAGTGACCCAGGCTGACTCTGGACACGGGTACTTATACAGCTGCACTAGGGGGAGGAGTTATGGGCGGAACCAAGGGTGAAGCCCAGTACAAGTTCCTAAGTGCTCCCAGCGCTACTCCCCCTAGTGGTAGGACAGCGCTACTGCGCTTACAACAACAGTGTGAATTAACATATATATTAACATATATTACATTCACCACAAGGGATAAATGAGAATTTTTCTGGTTAGCAAGATGTAACTAGTGGGGTGCCACAAAGTTTGATCCTCAGGCCCCAGCTATTAAAATATATATGAATGACTTGGATGGAGGGATAGAAGGTACTATCGCCACATTTACAGATGGCACTAAAATAGGTGGGATAGTAAGCTGCAATGAGGAAAAATAAATTTACAAATGGACATAGATAGGTTAGGTGAGTGCGTCAAAATTTAGCAAATGGAGATTAACGTAGAAAAGTATGGGGCTATCCATTTTGGTTGGAAAAATGGAAAGGCAACCTATTATCTAAATGGAGAGAAACCTCAGAGAGCTTCATTGCGGAGGGATCTGGGTGTCCTCGTGCATGAGTCACAGAAAAATAGTATGCAGATACTGTGGGTAATAAGGAAGGCAAATTGAATTTTGGCCCTTAAAGCGAAAGGAATAGAGTATAAAAGTAGTGAAGTGTTGTGCAAGGCATTGGTGAGACCACATCTGGAGTGCTGTGTGCAGCTTTGGTCCCTTATCTGAGGAGGGATGTAGTTGCATTGGAGGCAGTTCAGAGGAGGTTCACGATATTGATTCCAGAGATGAGGGGTTAGTTTTATGAAGAGAGATTGAGCAGTTTACGCCTATGGTCTCTCAAGTTTAGAAGAATGAGAGGAGATCTAATTGAGGAATATAAGATGATAAAACGTATTGGCAAAGTAGATGTGGAGCGGATGCTTCCTCTTGTCGGGCAATCTAGAATGAGGGGTCATAATTTTAGGATTGGGGTAGCAGATTTAAAACAGAGATTAGGAGAAATTACTTCTCTCAAAGGGTGGTAAATCTGTGCAATTGACTACCCCAGAGTGCGGTGGATGTTGGGACATTGGGCAAATTTAAGGAAGCGATAGACAGATTTTTAATTAGTAATGGGTTGAAGGATTATGGAGAATGGGCAGGAAATTGGAGTTGAAGCCAAGATAAGATCAGCCATGCTCATTTTGAATGGTGGAGCGGGCACGAGGGACTGAATTGCCTCCTCCTCCTCCTAGTTCTTCTGCTCTTATGTACTAGTACCATTGAACAGGAGCACTTATGTAAGTTAGAAGCCACATTGAAATTCCCTCAGAAGCATGGTCTTCATGTAAGGAAAGATAAGTGTGATTTCATTCAAACATGAGTACACTAACTTCCGGTGACGGCGGGCGGGAGGCGGCCGCGCAACGGAGGGCTCCCGTTCGGGAACGGCATTTTCGGGGCTTTAAGCCCGGTCCCAGGGTCCACGGAGGCGTCAAAGGCACGGAGAAGGAGCAGAGGAGGCACAGCAGAAGAAGATGTCAAGGGTCAGTAAGAAAACTCCGTTAAAAGAGCAGCTGAGGGCCTGTCGGAGAGAGGAGAGGTCACCACGGGGTCACCAGGGAAATAGGAGGCTGGAGCACCAGGGGAGGCCGCATTGCTTAAGGCTGAAGAAATAACTAAGGTGATGGCTGCGGAATTCGAAAGGCAGTTTACAAAGCACTCGGAGGCGATGAGGAAGGAGATGAGGAAGGTTTTGAGTGTGCTGGTGGAGGAGGTGATTTCCCCGGTGACGACAGCGGTGGCGAGCGCAGTGGCGGAGGTGTGGGCGCAAGGGGAGGCGCTGAAGGAAGTGGAGGAGACGGTGTTGAAGCACGGTGATCAACTTACCTCAATGGGGAGGGAGATGCGGAAGGTGATGGAGGTGAACAAGGATCTGCGAGGAAAATTGAAAGACCTGGAAAATAGATCCAGGCGACAGAATTTGAGGATTGTGGGGCTGCCCGAAGGAGTTGAAGGGCCGAGGCCGACTGAGTATTTTGCCGCTATGCTGGCTAAATTATTGGGGCAGGGGGAGGATCCCTCCCGATATGAACTGGATCGGGCTCATTGGTCATGGAAGCCTGTACCAAAGGCGGGTGGGCCGCCAAGAGTAGTGACTTTGTGCTTCCGTAGGTACAGTGTAAAGGAGAAGGTCCTGTGCTGGGCCAAGCAGAAGCGGGTGGTGCAGTGGGCTAGAGCTGGTATACGTGTGGACCAGGACTTTACGGTGGAGATGGTGAGTTGGCGGGCTGCCTTCAACCGGGTGAAGAGGGCACTGTACATTAGCAAGGTGCAGTGCGGCATTGTATATCCAGCGAAGCTGAGGGTGACCTATAAGCTCAAGGACTTTTATTTTGGAACGGCGGAAGCAGCGGAGGAGTTTGCGAAGGCAGAAGGACTGTGGCAGAACTGAGAAATTGAGAAATGGCCATGTGCCGATGTAACCTCAGGACTGTATTTTCTTTTTTGTCTCTTCCTTTTTGTTTCACTGCGGGCGGGTGTACAGGCTAATGTTGTATATATTTGGACAAGGGAAGTGATGGGACTTGCACTAGAAGTGAGGGCTCTTTGGGGTGTAGGTGGATATGCGGGGTGTGTGTGCCTGAAAGGGGATTTCTGGGTTTTCCTAGGGCCGGGCAAGGGGGAAAGGGACCCGGGCGGGGGCCTCCGCACTGGCCGAGTGAACGGGAGTGAGTTGGGGGGAGGGGCTGCAGCCATCGGAGCCTGGCAGAACAGGGTCCGAGTGGTCTAGCCGGGGTGGAAAGTTGGGGGGAAGGAACCGAGGTTGGGGGGAGGAGTTTTACAAGAGGCAGTGGGCGGGAGGAGTTGGAGGGGAGGGGATGGGAGGGGAGGGGTTTACAACTCTTGGGTATCATGTACGGTACTCTTTCAGGGGTTGGACGGCGTTGAGTGAGGGGGGGGTGAGGGGAAGTGGACTCTAGGGTGACCATGGGCGGTCCCGGACTCCTTTTTTCTTTTTCTCCTTTGTTTTTTGTTTCCACCATGGGAGAGTTTGTTTTATTGGATGCATATATTGACAGGTTGGCTGTTGTTTGGGGTGGTGGGAGTATGGGATCGTTGTTATTGTTCAGGGGATTTATTTTGTATTTGTTACCGTTTACTGTTTGTGGGTGGGGTGTGAATTCTGGAGGAAAATGTGAAAATGGAGAATAAAAACATTAAAAAAAACATCAGTACAATATTTAGGACATGTGATTGATAATAAGGATTTACACAAGACACCTGAGAATATGGAGACTATTATGGAATGTCACACAATTAAGTCATTCCTAGGGTTAATTACGACTATGTAGCCACCTGGGTTGGCCACTTCCCGACTTAAAATGGAGATTCGCAAAGAACGCAGGGAAAATTGGACAGTATGAGAAAACAAGCAGTTTGCAGAGTTCTTCTATATATTCGAGTTGCAGAAAGCAGACAGCATTGAAACCAGCAATCTGAATATTAATGAGCGATTCCCAGGCACAATAGCAACAGTTAGGATAATCGAGGTAAAACCAGACTTCCCGGTGCCAGCAGAAGTCCAAGACAAAGAGGCTAACGAGCACCCAAGGACCGCCCAGCGATCAGGAAACAGCCCCAGTATTGGGGAATTCAAACCGATCGATTGGTACGTGATCCAATCGATTGGAGTCAGGTACGGGTCCGCCCAAAAGGGCGCGAAGCCCCTGGGGCCCATAAAAGACAGGTCTCAAGTTCAATTCGCTCTCTTGGCAGTTTCTCTCGATAGACTTCTCGGCAGGGTCACGCAGCAGACCGAAACACCACTTGACCCTGAACTGCCTTGCAGCTGCACCAACAAGTAAGTGTCCAGTCAACGCACGCTACGAGATAGGCGCTCCTGACCCTTAGTCCGTACCAGCTGGAAGCCTGCAGTTTCAGGATTAAACAAGAGGCCATTGTTCCCTGACCCAGTGGGTTCCTTTTCCAGAAGATAAGTATTGGCCTTTAGTGGTAGAAGTAGTCTAGTTTTGTAGTATTTATGCATGAGTAGCGATTGCCTGTGTATATAATAAATGTGTTTTGATTTGAACCTTACTAACTGGTGTATTGAGTTATTGATCAGCACTTGAACTTGAACCTCGTGGTGGTATCATAAAGATACCTGGCGACTCTAGAGCAAGGGAATAAAACAGAGCCAATTAAGTGTAAAGCACACTCACCAAAACGAGCAAAAACTATGTGAAATTTGTCCCAATCGAGCAATCTTACTTAAACTGTTCCATATTTTGTTGTGTATGAAATAAGCGCGCCAATGGACACCAGAATGTGAAAAAAGCGAATCAGTCAGCTGAAGAAGTCAGACGTGTTGGTACATTTCAACCCAAAGTTACCATTACAAGTTGCCTGTGATGCTTCATTGTATGAAGTCGGAGTGGTGGTGTCACACATACTACCTTCAGAGGAAGAAAGACTAAGAGCTTGTATGTCACGTAACTTAACAAGTGCTGAATCAAACTATGCTCAGTTGGAGAAGGAGGTGCTGAGCATTATTTTTAGTGTGTGGAAATTTCACCAATACCTCTGTGGTCATCACTTCACACTGTTGACGGATGACAGGCCCTTAACAGCTATATTTGGGCCACATAAAGGTATTCTTTCATTGGCAGCAAGTAGATTCCAACAATGATCTTTGATATTATCTGCACATTTCTATGAGATCAAATACCATCGGTCAGAGAGCGACATCAATGCTGATGCATTGTTACCTTTGCCTTTGCCTCGTGATCAGATATTGCCCAGTAGTAAAAATATCTTCTATTGTGCAGGTAGAACACATTCCAATGACTGCAACTCAGGTCCAATGACACACCAGAAATGATCCCGTGATGGGGAAGGTACTGGAATGGTGTTAAAGGGAGGATAATGGGAATGTATCCTGAATTAATGCAGTATAGATCCAGAAAACTTGAGTTGACAGTATAGGGCAGATGCCTGTTCTGGGGGATGAAGGTAATAATTAGGGGCAGGACGGTAGCATAGTGGTTAGCATCAATGCTTCACAGCTCCAGGGTCCCAGGTTCGGTTCCCGGCTGGGTCACTGTCTGTGCGGAGTCTGCACGTCCTCCCCGTGTGTGCGTGGGTTTCCTCCGGGTGCTCCGGTTTCCTCCCACAGTCCAAAGATGTGCGGGTTAGGTGGATTGGTCATGCTAAATTGCCCGTAGTGTCCTAAAAAGTAAGGTTAAGGGGGAGTTGTTGGGTTACGGGTGTAAGGTGGATACGTGAGTTTGAGTGGGGTGATCATTGCTCGGCACAACATCGAGGGCCGAAGGGCCTGTTCTGTGCTGTACTGTTCTAAATCTAAATTCTAAATTCCTCCAAATGTGCAACAAGAAATATTGGAACAATTACATGAAGGACACCCAGGTATAGTTCGAATGAAGGAACTCACACTTTTGGCGACCAGGAATTGATGCCCAGATTATAGAAAAAGTAGGACTGTGCCAGCCATGTGCAGTAAGGAACATATCATCATTGTCCGCATTACATCTACAGGAGTAGCCTAAAATGTCTTGGCAATTTATCAACTTGCCTACATATCAACTTTGCTGGTCCATAAGAGGGGTACATGTTCATGGTCATAGTAGACACACATGTTCATGGTCATAGTAGACACACATTTCAAGTGGCCTGAGGTGGTCCTGATGAAGTCAACAACCGTAGAACAAACCATCGAAAAGCTCGATGAGATTTCCGCCAGATTTGGGAAACCAGAACAAATCATGAGTGACAATGTCCACAGCTCACGGCTCAGGAGTTCGAGGACTATTTAAAGGTGAGTGACATCCAACGCATAAAATCAGAACCTACCACCTATCCATGAATGGTTACCCGAAAGGTTTGTCCAGTCCTTGAAACTTGCACTGAAGATTTCTAAGGATCAATATTCAGACATACCACAAGACCACACATGTAACCACTCAGAATTACCCAGCTTTACTTGTAATGAAGAGGAAGCTGAGAACTACGTTTAATCTACACTTACCACAGGAGATGTCTGAAATAGTGGAACACAATTAGCAATCGCAGATCATGAGAAGGTAATTCGAGAAGGCGATTGTTAAAGTAAGGAGAGAATTATGGCGTGCAGCTATTGTTCGCCCAGGGTTTGGGGAGGGGAGGGTCTCGGAAATATATAAGATTTGATGGAGTGGCAGGGGGTCCCAATCGGGGCGGTGAAGACGAAGTGAGAGGACGAGTGGGAGGGGATTTGTAAGTCGGGCTATGGGAAAAGGCCCTGCGGAGAGTCAACGCAGCCTCGTCGTGTGCCAGGTTTAGCCTGATCCAGTTCAAGGTGGCGCATATGACCGTGGCTCGGATGAGTAGGTTTTTTGAGGTGGAGGACAGATGTGTGCGGTGTGGTTGAAGTCCGGCGAATCATGTACATATGTTTTAGGCGTGTCCGAAGCTGAGGGGATTTTGGCAGGGATTCTCAGATATCATGGGCGAAATTCACCGAAGACCTTCGTGACGCCCTTGACCGGCGGGCAAAAACGGCGCTGGTGACTCCGGCGTCGGGGCCCGCTTATAAGCCTTAAATCTCCCGTCCCGAAAGGGCGAGCAGCGGAGTGACGCTGTACGCGTCAGTTTCACCTGCTGCGGAAGTGGCGCGTCGGTTGACGTCGGGCGACATCATCAACGCCGCCCGGCATTGGAGGGGGGGTGGGGGGGCGGAGAGGGGGGTGGGGAGGGGGAGAGGGGGTGGGGAGGGGGTAGGGGTGGGGGTGGGGGGGGGGGGGTAGAGGTAGGGGGTGAGGGTAGGGGTAGGGGGGGTAGGGGTGGGGGTAGAGGTAGAGGTAGGGGGGTAGGGGTAGGGGGTAGGGGTAGGGGGCAGCGGTGTGCAGAGGGGGGGGGGCAACGCTGCGTTGGCCCCGGGCATCCATTGGATGGGGGCATCAGCAGATCTTCCTCAAGGCTCCCCTTCCTCCCAGCTGCCTTGTCTTTGTTTGAGAGAGAGAGGGAGATTGTGGGGACAGACAGAGAGAGAGAGACAGAGAGAGGGAGTCCCGTCCGTCCTCTGGCTGAGAGCAGGGCTTTGGTGAGTATATTGCAATCTGCCTAAACCCAGGAATATTGCCTGGTTAGAATGCAGAGGGAAATGCTGGGATCCCGGGGTGGGAGATGTGTCTGGATTTGTCTATTTCTGCTTCAGCCTCTGCGATTTCAGGTCAGTTTCACAACAACAGGAAAAATGCGCGGAGAGAGAGGGAAAAACTTTTGGCAAAGTTTTGGAAACGTTTTTGCGTCCGTTTCTGTGCATTTCTCCCTCTCCTCTCTCTCACTTTCCCTCTCTCTCTCTCACTCACTTTCCCTCTCTCTCTCTCTCTCTCCCCGGCCGCATGCCTCCCCTCCCTCTCTCTCTCCTTTAACCTGGGGGTTGTGAATTTTGTCCTAATCATCTTTTGGCCAGAATGTGCCCATCGCTGAGCCCGGGGATTGGAGAGTTTTAACTGTTGTTGGATGTTTGAACCATCCTGTTGGAAGGTCCGGGGCTGGGAGGGAGGGAGAGAGAGTGAGTGTGGAAGAGGAGGAGGGGCAGCTTTCTGCGCTGTGATTTATAACGGCAGAACCCAGAAACTTTGCCAAAAGTTTTTCCCTCTCTCTCCGCGCATTTTTCCTGTTGTTGTGAAACTGACCTGAAATCGCAGAGGCTGAAGCAGAAATAGACAAATCCAGACACATCTCCCACCCCGGGATCCCAGCATTTCCCTCTGCATTCTAACCAGGCAATATTCCTGGGTTTAGGCAGATTGCAATATACTCACCAAAGCCCTGCTCTCAGCCAGAGGACGGACGGGACTCCCTCTCTCTGTCTCTCTCTCTCTGTCTCTCTCTCTCTGTCTGTCCCCACAATCTCCCTCTCTCTCTCTCTCTCAAACAAAGACAAGGCACCTGGGAGGAAGGGGAGCCTTGAGGAAGATCTGCTGATGCCCCCATCCAATGGATGCCCGGGGCCAACGCACCGTCAGCCCCCCCCCTCTGCACGCCGCTGCCCCCTACCCCCCTACCCCTACCCCCTACCCCCACCCCTACCCCCACCCCCCTACCTCTACCCCCACCCCCCCCACCCCTACCCCTACCCCCCTACCTCTACCCCCACCCCTACCCCCACCCCCACCCCTACCCCCCTACCCCCCACCCCACCCCCCCTACCCCCCCCCCCCCGCGCACTCGATGTAGGTAACTGAACGGCGTCAACCATCATCAATGGTTGACGCCGTTATAAACCTACTTTGATTTTCGCCGACGTGACCCGTGGCCACGTCGGCGGGACTTCGGCCCATCCGGCCCGGTGAATAAAAAAGCTTAAAAAAACAATGGCATCCCGCCAGCGCCAGCCGTTATCCAAGGCGGCCGGCAGGATTTGAAGAACGCCGTTTTATGGCGGGTGGGTGAATCTTTAACATGGCGGGAGCGGCAATATCGGCGCCGCCGGCCGATTCTCCGACCCTGCGTGGGGTTGGAGAATTTCGCCCCATGTCAGAGGTCCTGGAAGGGAGGGTGACTCCGAGTCCAGAGGTGACAATATTTGGAGTGAAAGAAGATCCGGGAGCCGGGGGGGGGGGAGAGGGGGGGGAGAAAGGCCAGCGATTGACCTTTGCCTGCCTGGTGGCCCGGAGACGGATTTTGCTGGGATGGAGGGACTCAGAGTCTTCAAAGTTGGGGGTGTGGGCAGGGTTTTTCAGGCTAGAGAAGATTAAGTTCGCCTTAAGGGGTTCAATACAGGGGTTCGCTCGGAGGTGGCAGCCGTTCATCGGCTCCTTTAAGGAAAACTGACCGTCAATAGGAGGGGGGGGAATGGGTTGGGGGGGTTAAGGGGAGGCATGTAAGTGAAGAATAAGGGCAGGGAATCTAATATATGGGTAGCTAGGAGTTAGGGCGGGGGGAGGGGGAAGTTGGGTACGTTACTGTAGAGTTTTTGCATGTGTTGGATGCTCTGTTGTTTAGAATGTTAAAATTATAAATGCCTCAATAAAATATTTTCTAAAAAAAATAAAAAATTTCTGCACAAAGGGAGTTTGGAATAAATGTCATAACCTATTTACAAAACAAAACCCCCCCTGCTGACAGACAGATGGCAAGAGAATAACGATGTTTGGTTTTCTCTCTGCCTCCTGTTCGTAACACTTGTAACACCGCTAAAAGGAAATAACAAACTGAACATGAGTATGAACACATGGACAAATAATCTCCTAGGGAACAATTGGGGGTTTGGAAAGGAGAATACATTAAATGCAGTCAAGGAGTTCAGAACTTCTAAAATATGCATGAGATACGAAGAGATTACAAGTGAAGTAAAATAAAAGCAATTAGGAAGACAAAAGCTATAAAATAAATTATCAAGGAACATAACTCAAAATACAAGCACATTAATTAATCAAAGCTCTGATGGGAATATGATAATTAAGAGATGGACAGAATAATACTACAGGTAACAATAGAGATGGCAGAAATATTAAATAATTAATTTGCTTCGGTATTTACCAGAGAGATAGAACAATGTTATAGCCGGGATAAACTAGCTCCCCTCTATTCAATCTGCTCAGCTGGGCATAATAAAGATATAACTTTATTTTTAAGGAGGATATGCCTTTTCCAAATCCGAATGTATTTAATTGTATAAGCTGCAAACAACTTGTCCAAATCATACTGAAAGATCTCTGCATCCTCTGTGTCTTTAATGTGGCTACCACCACTGGACAGGATGTGTACTTTGTCGGGGGGATGGGAGCTCTGCCGTGGCAAGGTCCCAGAGGGTCGTTCCCTTGCAGGAGGACTCCTTGAACCTCACTCATTCCATGTTGGGTTCATGTATCCAACCCCTCACCCTCTCGGCTATGGCAGCCCAGTGGTAGTATTGTAGATTCGGAAGGGCCAGTCCGCCCATATTTTTCCTCCTTTGCAGTGTTGACTTAGGGATCCTTGGTTCTTACCCCTCCCCCACACACAAACGCCATGATCATTTTGTCTACCTTATGGAAAAAGTAATTGGGGATGAAGATCGGTATGGATCTAAACAGGAAGAGGAACCTCGGTAGTATGTTCATCTTGACCATCTGCACCCTCCCTGCCAGGGAAAGCGGGAGTGCACCCCATCTCTGTAGGTCCTTTCAGATTCCACTTGTGAATCTGTGTCCAGTCATGGGCTATCTGGATCCCTAGGTAGCGGAATTTGTTTTGGGTTAGTTTGAATGGTAGTCCCTCCAGCTCTATCCCCCCCCTGTTCGGGTTCACCAGGAATTTCAGTTTGACTGAGATGTCCCCCTGGCACCCATCTGCGGCAAGAACAAATTCACACCAGCCATGCTCAACTCCGCCTTTAAAAAATGGAGACCGGATGGGGGGGACGCTAGGAGTCAGGGGACGGACTCGAGACTCGGGATGAACTGACAGAGGACCTGGGCCTACCGACAGGACAGGAACTCAGGCACCTCCAAATTAAACACTTTCTCCACAAAGAAATGGCAAGATACCCCAGGGCCCTTGGAGACACACTACTCTCAGTAAGGAGGGAGGGTACTGTGAGAACATGTACAAACAGTTGCTGGATAGGGCAAGACTACCACTGGACGAAGCCAGACGAAAATGGGAGGGGAATTGGGGACGGAAGTGGGTTGGGGACTCTAGAGCGAAGCACTGAGTAGGGCCAACTCCAGCTCCTCCTGTGCTAGGCATAGCCTCATGCAGTTCAAAGTGGTACACAGAGCTCACCTAACCAGAACCCGAATGAACAGGTTCCTTCCGGAAGTGGAGGACAAAAGTGAACGGTGCCAGGGAGGCCCGGCCAACTACGCCCACATGTTCTGGGCATGTCCCAGATTTGTCGGGTTCTGGACAACCGTCATTGAGGCAATGTCCAGGGTTGTGGGGATGAGGGTGGGGCCATGCCCAACAGTGGCAATCTTAGGGCTATCAGACCAGCCAGAACTACACAAGGGGAATTGGGCCAACGCCCTTGCTTCCGCTTCCTTAATCGCACGTCAGAGAACCCTGCTTGGCTGGCGATCAGCAGCACCTCCCACAGTTGCAGACTGGCTGGTTGAGCTGTTTGAGTTTCTCCACCTGGAGAAGATTAAATACACCATCTGAGGATCAGATGTGGGCTTCCACAAAGCGTGGGGGCTATTCATCAGCCTGATCGAGGTCAATAGCGACTAAGAAGAGGGGGGGAGAGGGAGGGAGTTAAAAGAAAGGAGGACGACTTCCGGTGGCGGCGATGTCCGAGTGAGCCGCACATTCGGTGGGCTCTCACTCCGGCCGGGCGGAACAGCTGATTCCCCGCGATAGCGGGACCACGGGGGTGGCAGAAAAGCTGCCGTGAAAGAAGAGGAGAGCGAGCTGCAGCAAATGGAAGTGTGGGAGGCCAGCAGGTGAGGAAGAAAGAGAGAGAGACGGAGGCAAGGAGGAAGCTGACCTGAAGGGTAAGATGGCGGACCCACGGACCTTCCTTCCTCCAGGACAAAGGGAAAAAAAAGTTTGGAGTTGCTGAGGAGGGACAGCTTGGACCCACTTCAGATGCCCAGGAGGGGAAAAATTTTAGGAGCTGGGCAAAGGAAAGCGGCAGCGAAGGCGCTGAGGAGCGGGCTGCGGCACATGGAACAGCAGGATTCCAGAAGGCAGAAGAAGAAGGAGAAAAAGGGACAGAGACAAGGACCTGAAGAAAATTACCTGGGACCTAAGATGGCGGACACACGGACCCCGGACTCAGTAATCCAGCTGGCGCTGGATAACATGCTCCAGGTAATGAAGTCCAGTTTTGAAGCGCTGAAGCGGGACAGCTTGGACCCAATCCAGAAAGCGGTGGATCAGCTGAACCAGAGGCTGGACGCCCAGGATGTTAAAGTTAAGGAGCTGGGAGAGGCGGTGGAGGAGCAGGCGGATGCGCAGACGGTTGCGGCGCTAGAAGTAGACGGCCTGAAAGAGCGGCAGAGAAGACTGCTGGACAGAGTGGAGGAGCTGGAGAATAGAGTCCGCAGGAACAATCTGAGGATGGTCGGCCTCCCGGAGGGGGCGGAGGGAGCTGATGCTGCAGCGTTTGTAGCAGACCTGCTGAAGCAGCTGATGGGGGCCGAAGCCTTTCCGCGACCGCTGGAGCTGGAGGGGGCACACAGAGTGCAGGCAAGGCAGGGGCGGCAGGGCGGACCCCCCCCCCGCCCGATGGTGATTAGGTTCCACAGGTTCGTGGACAAGGAGCGGGTGCTGCAGTGGGCAAAGAGCGCCAGGAGCAGCACGTGGAACAACAGTGTTCTCTGCATTTATCAGGACCTAAGCCAGGAGGTGGCTCGGCGGAGAGCAGCCTTTAAGAATGTCAAGGAGGTGCTGTTCAAGAAGCACGTGAAGTTTGGTCTGCTGTTCCCAGCTCGGCTATGGGTCACGCACCAGGGTCAACACCACTACTTCTCCGAGCCCGAAGAAGCGATGGATTTTGTGAGGGACCTGGGGCTGGTCCCGAAAGGAGGCCCCAAGGACGCGAGTTAGGGCCCGAGGATTTCTGTGGGAAGGAACGCTGAATGTCCCTGGACTGCTGCTCAACGGTTTGCTGGGCCAAAGGGGCCAAGCGGAACATTTGAGACTCTTTCCTTTGTTCATGGACATTTATGTGCTTTTTCTCTTTTTTCTGTGGTTTTTTTCCCTTTTTTTTTTTCTCCTGTTTGGGCTTTTTGTGCAGCTCGCGGAAGACACTGGAGCCGGCTTGCCCCAGTGGGTGGGGAGGAGGACGGGAAACAAGGGGAATGGGACAGGAAGGCGCCGGAGTGTTGAGTCACCGGGCTAGCAGATTGGCTAGTCAAGGAAGTCAGATGGGGGGGGAAGTTACAGCCAGTAGATGGCAGGGGTGGGGGTATCGGGGGATGGGGTTAGGGGAGGGGGGGGTTGTTCTGCTGACGGGAGAGGGACTTGAAATAGGCACTGGAAAGGAGGTCGAGGGTGGAGGCAGCCAAAGGGCGGGCCAGGAAGGGCGCGACACACGGGTCAGGGGCCGGCCCAAGAAAGGCTATGGCTGACCGGCGGGGTGGGGGGGGTGGGATGTGCCCCCCGACCAGGCTGATCACCTGGAACGTCAAGGGACTGAATGGGCCGGTTAAGAGGGCGCGGGTGTTCGCGCACTTGCGGGCCCTGAGGGCGGACGTAATTATGTTGCAGGAGACACATCTGAAAGTGTCAGACCAGACCAGGCTAAGGAAGGGCTGGATTAGCCAGGTCTTCCACTCGGACTTGGACTCGAAGTCCAGAGGGGTGGCAATCATGATCAACAAGCGCGTGCAATTTGAGGCAGAGGGCATATCCGCAGACAGGGGGGGCAGATACCTGATGGTACGGGGCAGACTGGAGGGGAGAAGAGTGGTGCTGGTGAATATATATGCCCCGAACTGGGATGACGTGGACTTCATTAAAAGAGTGCTGGGGAAGATCCCGGACTTGGATTCTCGCAGGCTAATAATGGGAGGGGACTTTAACATGCTCCTTGACCCGACTTTGGATCGGTCGTGTCCCAGGCCGGGTAGACTCTCAGCAATGGCAAGGGAGCTGAAAGGGTTTATGGAGCAAATGGGGGCAGTGGACCCCTGGAGAGAGGGACAGCCAACAGGAAGGGGCTACTCGTTTTACTCGCACGTCCATAAAGTATATTCCAGGATAGATTTCTTTGTAATAAGCAGGGACTGTATGGGGGAGGTAAAGAACACGGAATACTCAGCAATTACCATTTCAGACCATGCCCCGCATTGGGTGGACCTGCAGTTCGGGGGAGCGAGTTATCAACGCCCGCAAGGGAGGCTAGATGTGGGACTGCTGCCGGAGGAGGGGATCTGCGAGAGGCTTCGGAAATGTATAAAAAATTACCTGCAGGTGAATGACACTGGGGAGGTCTCAGCGGCGACCGTGTGGGAGGCGCTAAAGGCAGTAGTGCGGGGGGAGCTGATTTCAATTGGGGCCCACAGAGCCAAGTCAGACCGGGCAGAGATGGATAGATTGGTCAGGGAAATGGGTCGGATAGATGAAGAGCACGCGGAGTCCCCGGGGGAGGTTTTACTCAGGGAGAGGCAGAGGCTACAGGCGGAACTGGGGGCACTATCCACGAGCAGGGCCGTGGAACAGCTTAGGAAGGCGAGGGGAGTGGTGTACGAGTATGGGGAAAAGGCTAGCAGACTGTTAGTGCAGCAACTCAGGAGGAGGGAGGCGGCCAGGGAAATAGGTAGAGTGAGGGACGAGGGGGGGCGCAAAGTGGAGGATCCGGCAGAATTGAATAGGGTATTCCGGGACTTCTATCGTAAGCTGTATACTTCGGAGCCACCGGAAGAACCGGAGGGGATGAAAAGGTTTCTGGACGGGTTAACATTCCCAACAGTTGGGGGGGGGGGGGGGCGAGTGGAAGAGCTGTGGGCCCCGATTAGAGTGGAGGAGGTATTGGGGGGCCTAAAGGCCATGCAGTCGGGAAAGTACCCGGGGCCGGATGGATACCCAGTAGAGTTTTATAGGAAGTTCTCTGAGCTGGTGGGCCCGGTCTTGGCGAGGGTTTTCAATGAGGCAAGGGACAGAGGGACCCTGCCGCCGACAATGTCACAAGCCACTATATCTCTGATATTGAAGCGGGGTAAAGACCCGGAGGTATGCGGGTCCTACAGGCCAATCTCCCTGATTAATGTAGACGCCAAGCTCCTGGCAAAGGTACTGGCGGGTAGAATGGAGGACTGTGTACCGGAGGTGATTGGGGAGGATCAAACGGGGTTCGTGAAAGGGAGGCAGCTGGCGGCCAATCTGAGGAGATTGCTCAATGTGATAATGATGCCCCCGGCGGGTAGAGAGGTGGAGGTAGTGGTGGCAATGGACGCCGAGAAGGCCTTTGACCAGGTGGAGTGGGACTATCTATGGGAGGTGCTCGGACGGTTTGGGTTCGGGGAGGGATTGGTGGATTGGATCAAATTATTATATCAGGCCCCGAGGGCCAGCGTCAGGACCAACAGAGAAGTGTTGGAGTACTTTAGGTTGTACCGAGGGACCAGGCAGGGCTGCCCGCTCTCCCCGCTGCTGTTTGCGCTGGCCATAGAGCCGCTGGCGATTGCGCTGAGAGCCGCAGAGGGTTGGAAGGGGATGGTGAGGGGCGGGGTTGAACACAGGGTTTCTCTTTATGCAGACGACCTGCTCCTGTATGTGTCGGACCCAGTGGCCGGGATGGGAACTATACTGGGAATGCTGAGGGAGTTCGGCCAGTTCTCAGGATACAAATTAAATACGATCAAGAGTGAAATGTTTGTGGTCCAGGCAAGGGGCCAGGAGAACAGATTGAGAGGGCTACCGTTTAGGCTAGTTGAGGAAAATTTCCGGTATTTGGGAATCCAGGTGGCACGAGACTGGGGCAGGCTGCATAAGTTAAATTTGGCCAGGGTGGTGGAGCAAATGAAGGGAGAGTTTCGGAGATGGGATGCACTCCCGCTGTCGCTGGCAGGGAGGGTGCAGACTGTAAAGATGACAATCCTCCCTCGATTTTTGTTTATTTTTCAGTGCCTCCCGATCTTTATCCCACAGTCCTTCTTCAAAAGAGTTAACGGGCTGATCATGAGCTTTGTCTGGGCGGGAAAGTCTCCGCGGGTGAAGAAGGCGATGTTGGAGAGGAACCGCAGCGAGGGAGGGCTGGCTTTGCCGAGTCTGGTCAATTATTACTGGGCGGCCAACATCGCTATGATAAGGAAGTGGATGGTGGGTACGGGGTCTATTTGGGAGCGGGTGGAGGCGGCTTCGTGCAGGGGCTCCAGTTTGGAAGCCCTGGTCCGGCTCCTCTACCGCTGCCGCCGGCCAAGTACACCACCAGCCCGGTAGTGGTGGCGACCTTGCGGATATGGGGCCAGTGGAGGAGGCATGTGGGGGAGATGGGGGCGTCTGTCTGGGCGCCAATCTGCGACAACCATCGGTTTGCCCCCGGCAGAATGGGTGGGGGGTTCCGAGTATGGCGGCGAGCAGGGGCGGGAAGGGTGGGTGATATGTTCCTGGAAGGGAGCTTCGCGAGTTTGAGGAGCTTGGAGGAAAAATTTGGGTTGGTAAGGGGAAATGATTTTAGATACCTACAGTTGCGGGACTTTGTTCGTAGACAGGTCCCATCTTTCCCACGCCTCCCGCCAATGGGGATCCTAGACAGAATAGTCTCTAGGAGGGAAGAAGGGGAGGGCAGAGTCTCGGGTATATATAAGGTGCTCATGAGGGAGGAAGGGTCCCAGACAGAGGAACTGAAACTTAAATGGGAGGAGGAGCTAGGCGGGGAAATGGAGGATGGGCTGTGGGCAGAGGCCCTGAGTAGGGTAAACTCGACCGCGACATGTGCTAGGCTCGGGCTGATCCAATTTAAGGTCGTTCACCGGGCCCATATGACGGTGGCTCGGATGAGCAAATTTTTCGGGATAGAGGACAAATGCGCTAGGTGCGCGGGAGGACCAGCGAACCATGTTCACATGTTCTGGGCATGCCCTGAGCTGAGGGGGTACTGGGAAGGATTTGCCGGGGTCATGTCCCAGGTGCTAAAAACAAGGGTGGTGATGAGTCCAGGGGTGGCAATATTTGGGGTTTCGGAAGACCCGGGCGTCCAGGGGGAGAAAGAGGCCGATGAGTTGGCCTTTGCTTCCCTGATAGCCCGGCGACTAATATTATTGGCGTGGAGGGACTCGAAGCCCCCGAAGACTGAGTGGTGGCTTGCGGACATGTCGAGTTTCCTGGGGATGGAAAAAATTAAGTTCGCCTTGAGGGGATCTGTGCAGGGGTTCACCCAGAGGCAACCATTTATTGACTTCTTTGCGGGAGAGTGAGTGTCAGCAGGGGGGTGGGGGGAGGGGGGGGGGGGCGGGTAGAGTAGAGTAGGAGGGAAAATATGGCGGGTAGTACCGGTGGGAGGGGAGCGGGCTTGTGCAATATCTTACGGTGGAAGTATTGAAAGTATGTGGATGTTTGCACATTTTTGCCATTTTTGCTTCCTTTCTGATGATGTCTGTAACTGTTTATACAGCCAAAAAATACCTCAATAAAATTGTTTATTAAAAAAAAAGAAAGGAGGACACACACAATGGAAAGAAGCAGAGCAGGAAGGACAGAGAAGGGAACCCAAGGGAGTCACAGAACAAAACATGTGGAAAACAGGAGGAGAAGAGGGGCTTGTAGCCCTCTTGCCCGACGACAACAACTAAAATCCGCAACAGAAAGATGCGGAACGCAGTATGTAATGCCCAGGGCAGGAGTCAACACTAAGAGGAAAACTAAGCTACCAATGGAGGGGAAGGGGGGAGGGGGGAAAGGCAGATTGGGGGGGGGGGGGGGGGGGGGGGAAAGGCAGATGGAGGGGGGGGGGGCGTTCACATGTAAAAATCTCTGTAAATAAGAAATGACTTTATTTGTAAATACCAAGTACACTTGTGCTGTTACTCGGTAAAAGCTGGAAAATACCAATAAAAATATGTTAAAAACAATAAGGATTTGTTCAAAAAATGTTTCATGCCAGAGGACTGGTGGCGGATAACTTCTAAATTTAAGAGCAGAGATAGAACATGTCCAGGGAATTAAGGACCATGCAGGCTTACTGTCGGTGGTAGTAAAAATAACAGAATTTTCACTAAAGGAGACTAGAAATGAGACTTAGAAATGAGAAATATAGTAATGAATCATCAGCATGAGGTCCAATGAGCAAACTGAAACCTGGCAACGCTGCGGGTTACAGCCAAATCTACACTGAATTCCTTAAGTACCTTGTCCCCATGGCAGCAAAATGGTTCTCTGTATTCCTGACCAGAAACATCCAGGAGAAGAAACTGCCAAGAATTTGGTAGAAAGCTAAGATCATTGCAATCCCCAAGCCTGGCAAGGACCCTGAAGAAACTTCCAGGTACAAATCAATTTCTCTTCTATCCATGTGTTTTATAAGCTGCGATAGGGCAGCATGGTAGCATTGTGGATAGCACAATTGCTTCACAGCCCCTGGGTCCCAGGTTCGATTCAGGCTTGGATCACTGTCTGTGCGGAGTCTGCACATCCTCCCCGTGTGTGCGTGGGTTTCCTCCGGGTGCTCCGGTTTCCTCCCACAGTCCAAAGATGTGCAGGTTAGGTGGAGTGGCCATGATAAATTGCCCTTAGTGTCCAAAATTGCCCTTAGTGTTGGGTGGGGTTACTGGGTTATGGGGATAGGGTGGAGGTGTTCACCTTGGGTAGGGTGCTCTTTCCAAGAGCCGGTGCAGACTCGATGGGCTGAATGACCTCCTTCTGCACTGTAAATTCTATGATAATCTATGATAGAGGATCATCTTTCACCGTGTCCAACCAACCGTGGAGGATACACTATCCATAGACTAAGCTGGATTCCGTAAGGATCACAGCAAAGAAGACCAATACAGCCCACAATACAGCCCTCACCGCCCACATCAAAAATGGCTTTCAAAAATGCCTGAAAACTGGAATCATCTACCTCAAGCTCACTGCAACCTATGACACTATGTGGCACAAAGGCCTACTGGTCAAGCTTTCTATGTCCTACCACCCAGGGTTGTTGATACCATTGCTTGCCTTCTTCAAAACAGTCTATTTCAAGTCCAAATGGGGCCAAGAACCAGCATATGGAAGAGGCAGCAAAATTATCAACCTCAAGGGTCAAAACTGGACCCGACTTGTACTAAATGTAGCCGCAAGCTCAGCTATGGAGATGACAACTACAAGAGATTTCAAGGACATTAACAGTGCTTTTAATGATGACCTCAGTAAACTCTCTGACTACTGTCAAAACTGGAGCCTCAAACTAAGTGCTGCTGAAACCGTATCATATGTGTCTACCACCTTGACAATGCAAAAAGTCACCAAGAAAAAACCTTCACCTGAACGTCAGCCGCATCAAACACCACCCTACACCTACTTATCTTGGTGTAGTTTTGGAATGCACACTGACAAACAACACGCTGTTATCTGCAAACTTACTAATCAAACCAGTTACATTTTCCTCCAAATCATTTATATATATTATGGACAGTAAAGGTCCCAGCACTGATCCCTGTGGAACACCACTAGTCACAGCCCTCCAATCAGGCCCTTCGGCCCTCCAGCCTGTGCTGACCATGCTGCCCGTGTAAACTAAAATCTTCTACACTTCCTGGGTCTGTATCCCTCTATTCCCATCCTATTCATGTATTTGTCAAGATGCCCCTTAAATGTCACTATCGTCCCTGCTTCCACCACCTCCTCCGGCAGCGAGTTCCAGGCACTCACTACCCTCTGTGTAAAAAACTTGCCTCGTTCATCTCCTCTAAACCTTGCCCCTCGCACCTTAAACCTATGCCCCCTAGTAATTGACCCCTCTACTCTGGGAAAAAGCATCTGACTATCCACTCTGACTCTGCCCCTCATAATTTGGTAGACTTATATCAGGTCGCCCTTCAACCTCCATTGTTCCAGTGAGAGAGAACAAACCGCGTTTATTTAACCACTCCTCCTAGCTAATGCCCTCCAGACCAGGCAACATCCTGGTAAATCTCTTCTGCACCCTCTCCAAAGCCTCCACATCCTTCTGGTAGTGTGGCGACCAGAATTGAACACTATACTCCAAGTGTGGCCTAACTAAGGTTCTATACAGCTGCAACATGACTTGCCAATTCTTATACTCAATACCCCAGCCAATGAAAGCAAGCATGCCGTATGCCTTCTTGACTACCTTCTCCACCTGTGTTGCCCCTTTCAGTGACCTGTGGACCTGTACACCTAGATCTCTCTGACTGTCAATACTCTTGAGAGTTCTACCATTCACTGTATATTCCCTACCTGCATTAGACCTTCCAAAATGCATTACCTCACATTTGTCCAGATTAAACTCCATCTGCCATCTCTCCGCCCAAGTCTCCAAATGATCTAAATCCTGTTGTATCCTCTGACAGTCCTCATCGCTATCCGCAATTCCACCAACCTTTGTGTCGTCTGCAAACTTACTAATCAAACCAGTTACATTTTCCTCCAAATCATTTATATATATTATGGACAGCACTGATCCCTGTGGAACACCACTAGTCACACCCCTCCAATCAGAAAAGCACCCTTCCATTGCTACTCTCTGCCTTCTATGACCTAGTCAGTTCTGTATCCATCTTGCCAGCTCAACTCTGATCCCATGTGACTTCACCTTTTGTACAAGTCTGCCATGATCAACCTTGTCAAAGGTCTTACTGAAGTCCGTATAGACAACATCCACTGCCCTACCTGCATCAATCATCTTTGTGACCTCTTCGAAAAACTCTATCAAGTTAGTGAGACACGACATCCCCTTCACAAAACCATGCTGCCTCTCGCTAAGATGTCCATTTGCTTCCAAATAGGAGTAGATCCTGTCTCAAAGAATTCTCTCCTGTAATTGCCCTACCACTGGCGTAAGGCTGACTGGCCTGTATTCCCTGGATTATCCTTGCTACCCTTCTTAAACAAAGGAATAACATTGGCTATTCTCCAGTCCTCCGGGACATCACCTGAAGACAGTGAGGATCCAAAGATTTCTGTCCTTCTGACCTTCAAGCCACACCACCAGAAAGCAGAGACAGACTTTCAATGAAACATACAGCGCTGCATCACAGGGTGCCGGTCAATGGGGAGGCCCATACGGAAAGTTAACTGTTGTGGTGGGAACACCATGGAACACCAATCAGAGCATTGGGAGCTCTAAATTTGCTGATAGGCTAATTCGAATTTCTTGAACCTATCAGAAGGCAATACAGAACAACATTGGGCTCTGATTGGTGCACTCCCCTTTCATGTTGGAAAAGTTTGCTAGACGTTGAGAGGTGGTGGAGACTTACAAAAGTTCAGATACAGATCTCCTGAATTGGTGTGAAGTTTCTGAACTTTCATTGAGTAAAGAGGCAAAGCAGCAGCCAGGTTTCCAGTAATCGGTCTGGTGGGCAGCCTGAGGCAGGCAGGCAGGCAGGCAACTAACTGACCAAAAAGAACAGAGACCACCAGGCTAGATAGCCAGGTGCAGCAGCCAGCAAGGAGCACACAAGGCCATCAAGGGTTGAGTCTCAAAGCCTGGACACCTGAGAGATGAGCAGAGCAGCAGTCAGGAGGTGTGATGAAGGCCGGGCAGGTGCCGGTGTCATTTCTAGGGGAATTGGAGAGCTGTGGCATTGATGTCATTTGGGGTGGGACGCGATGTCATTATGGGCGGGACTTGACATCATTGTGGGCGGGGCTTGATGTCATTGGGCGTGGGGTTCGACGTCATTGAGAGTGGGCCGTCATGTCACCGTAACAGGGCGTGATGTGGGGCCCCGAAGAGGGTAAGTCTATCTCTGCTAGAAAGTCTCAGCTAAACTGAAAACTCACAACAGTCTCACCAACAAACTAGCAGGAACCTCTTGGGGAGCCAACTCGAGAACATTAAGAACCTCCTCTTTGGTTCTCTGTTACTGCGCTTCTTTCTGGAAGAACTCTTCATACTGCAACTGGTAGATGTCCAGTTGAATGAGACTATGATGAATATCTCGGCAGTAATCCGGTCAACAGACATAATTGATTACCTGTGCTCTGCAACATTGCGCCACCACAAATCTGTCATGTAGCTAGCACAGCACGATTGCTAGAAAAAGTGCACAAAAATCCGGATCTACCACTGGTAGACGACATCACCCAGCAAACGCCCATCTCATGGGCCAATCTGGAAACCTTACCCGAGCTGGGCAGTTCTGCTGCGGATGTGGCACAACATGACCAATAGCACAAATTCAGCACTTGGTTGATGATCCCACATTGGAAATCCCAGACTTCAACCTCCCGCGCGGCAAATAGGTCAAACTGAGCAGGTTTCACACTGGAAATACGACCCTGAATTAACATCTTCTGTTGGGGACACCGTGACCCACCCCTGTACAGCTACGGAGAAGTGCAAACAATGGTATGTATAATCGACAAGTGCCCCGAGCTGTGCTTCAGTGGCTGTCCCACTGCCCTCTATCAGGCTGATGAGAAGGCTGCCAACTGGCTGAAGAATTTCAAATTTAACATCTAGCTATTCATCAGTGTATGGTAATAGTAATAGTATATTTTTGAAAGGGAAGATCTTGCTGGACCAATCTTTTTAACTTTTTTGATAAGGTATGAGAGGGTAAACAATGATAATGCAGTAGGTGCAGTTCATCTGGATTTTCAAAGGGCCTTTGATAAAGTGCCCCATAATAGACTAATTAATAAGGTGAGAGAATGTGGAGTCAGTGGACAAGTGGCAGAATGGATTGCTGGCTGACTTCAAGACAGGAAACAGAGATTGGTAATAAAGAAATCAGAGTGACAGAAGGTGATGTTCCACAAAGATCAATATTGCTGCTGTCCACAATTAACGATTTGGACTTTGCAAATTTAGAAACTGTGTTCTTTATTCCTGATTTGACCATATTTGGTTAATGTGGAGGGAGGGGGGTTACAATCAAAATACTGAGGACTGCAACAAAATACAAGAAGACATGAATATACTTGGAAAATAATTTGCGAGTGAAATTCAACACAGATAAATGTAAAGTAATACTCCGTGGTAGGAAGGCCACTTATTACTTGGAAGATGCAAGTCTCGGTGGGTTTGAGGAACAAAGCGATCTCAGAACACAATTACGTCCATCACTAAAAGTTGCATCATGGATTGACAAATCCATATCAAAGCACTAGGTTTTATCTCTGAACCAGGCGTGTCCAAACTTTTTGCTGGGGCGGGGGGGGGGGGGGGGGCGTGGTTGCATATTTTCATATTATAAGGTTTGGCGCGACAGCAAACTAAGTTTAACAAAAAGAGATTTTAAGGAAAGAAACAATTCCTGAGCAAAAGTACAGTGATGTCATAGCAATAAATTGTTAATTTCAACAAAGTAGAAGTAATACAAATGCCCAGTGTGTGAAATGGTCAGTCTGTGTGAGTGCGTGTGTGGTGGGAAGGGTGAGTGAAGAAACTGAGATTGAGCATAAGGCGGACTTACCCCCGCCCCCCCAACACTCTCAGTGTCTTGCATGCACCCCAGTCTTTTGCACAGGCCTTCCACACATTCACTGAGTCTCTAGAACACTCCTCCACAGCTACACTCTGTCATTCACTCACACCTGTAGTGATCTCTGTATATGTATTCTCCTGAAGGGTTAATGTGTAGTCAGTACAGTCAGACGATCACTAGAGGGCAACACTAACAGAGGGTATAAATACAAGCTCTCTTCAGGTGTGTTGTGACTAGAGAATGGAAGTGTATAGTTAACTCAGAGTGCAAGTATAATATTCATAGATAATCTAATTCTAATTCTATCTTGTCTAATTTAACTACTAGTAAAAGTACTGAAGCATCAAACTCACAAGTTAATTGGTTAGTTACTCAATAAATTATTTGTTATCACTGGATGAACATAGAACATAGAACATAGAACAGTACAGCACAGAACAGGCCCTTCAGCCCTCGATGTTGTGCCGAGCAATGATCACCCTACTCAAGCCTAACGTATCCACCCTATACCAGTAACCCCCCCCCACATTAACCTTACTTTGACACTAAGGGCAATTTAGCATGGCCAATCCACCTAACCCGCACATCTTTGGACTGTGGGAGGAAACCGGAGCACCCGGAGGAAACCCACGCACACACAGGGAGGACGTGCAGACTTCACACAGACAGTGACCCAGCCGGGAATTGAACCTGGGACCCTGGAGCTGTGAAGCATTTATGCTAACCACCATGCTACCGTGCTGCCCACTAGCTGATGACTTTGAGTATTCATCTTCAATCAAATCAAATCTCAGCATAAACAAATGAGTAACATATATTACCTCAAGTAATATAACATGGTACCAGGAAACTAGCTTTAAGAAAGATTACTAGTAAGATTACACAAGAAAAAGAGAAAAAAACCAGTACCAACTATTCAACTGTGAAAGACTTCGCAGCAATTGGATCCTCGACAACCAATTGCCTCGATGGACCAGGCTCAAGCTCCTTGGCAGCTGAAAACTACCGGTAATTTAAATTCAAACTGGAAACTCTTTTAATTTATTTGATGATTTAAATACTGCCCCCGAAGCCAGAAGAATAGCACTGCCATTGCCAATGGCAGGTCAGCAAGCTATTGAGATATATAACTTGTTTATATTCTCAGAAGGGGAAGACAAAAGCAAATTTAGTGAGATAATCACAGTGTAATGACCATTGTAAGATGCAGACTAATGAAATTCTGGAGCATTTCCAATTTCATAAAAGGTTGCAAAAATCGGCGAACCGACCACAAGCTTTGTCATTGACTTAAAATTGCTAGCACAAACATGTAATTTTGCTGATCTGCATGATTCATTAATAAGGGATCAAATTGTTTTCGGACTTTGTGATGAAAGCTCGAGAGAAGCATTATTGAGACAAAACGATCTAATGCTCAAAATCGTGATTAAAAAATGTATTTCGCGTGAGCAAAGCAAAAATCAATATTTGGAGTTTTATCGCCGGGAGAAGGGTGCAAAAGTCCACCACGATGTCGAGATTGTAAAAATGGTGTCGCAGGCAGCAAAGAAGCACGTTCTGGACAGCAGCTATCTTGCGCGTAGGCACTCCAGCTCGGGATATGTGCAGTTCGTACAAAAATGCGGGGCTCAAGAGAAGAAGTCTGCGCATGCGCGAACATGCACCATGTGTCAGAGAGACGACATCATGACGTGCTACTGCTGTGGTAACGCCCACTTAAAGGGGAAATGTCCTACAGAAGGACAGGTCAACTTCATGATATACTTTGGTGTTCTCTACACCCTGGCTCATAATACATGCTACAGGTTTGGAGTTTGTTCTCATCATAGACTACTACTACAATTTTCCTGAAGTGATGAAACTTCCGGATCTCACTTCCTCGTCAGTAATCAAGGCTTGTAAGGAGACATTTTCGAGAAATGGAATTCCACAAACGGTTATGTCTGATAATTGTCCTTGCTGCGTGAGCTGGGAGTGGACGGACTTCTTCAAGCAGTACAATTTTAACCATGTCACCTCGAGTCTACACTTTCCTCAGTCAACTGGTAGAGTTGAGAAAGGTGTGCACATTATCAAGCAACTCATAAGCAAGGTGAATGATTCGAAATCCACCATTCATTTGGCTTTTCTTTCCTATAGAGCCTCACCATTAAGCTTAGGGCTGTCTGTGGCTCAAATACTTTCCAACCGTGATGTGAGAACAACGTTACCCACACTACAAATCCGCAATCCAGATCAATCGTGTGTACTTAGCAAGATCAAACAACAATGCAACAAACAATAACAGTATTATGATCTACATACGATTCTACTGAAACCACTAATGAAGGATGATATTGTTCAATTGTGACATCCAGAAGAAGGATGGTATAAGACTGTCACAGTAATCAGACAAGCAGTGCCACGTTCATATAATGTCAAGTCTGCAGAGGGTGTACTACTTTGATGAAATCAGAGAGACCTATTAAATATACAACTTCCTAAAACTGTATTTCCCACCTTGAATTTACTTGAATCACTTACCCAACAGCACTTGAATATCAATCAACCCACTGACATTGATGAGAAGGACATTAAAATCTCAACTACTCCATGACAACCGAGAAGATCAAGCAGAAGAAGACGCAAACCTAATCATTTAAATTTGTGAACATTTAACTGACTGATTCAATGGCTCTGTATAATGCATTACAAACTGCATTGTTTCTTGACAGAATATAGAAAATATGTATCCCAAAAAAAGAGGGATGTAGTGATCTCTGTATAAGTATATACATGAAGGGTTAATGTGTAGTCAGTTCAGTCAGAAGATCACTAGAGGGCAACACTAACAGGGGGTATAAATACAAGCTCAATCTGTTTTACCACTCTCTTTGGGTGTTTTGAGACTAGAGAACAGAAATGTATAGTTAGCTCAGAGTGCAAGAGCCACTCGGCCCATCGAGTCTGCTCTGCCATTCAATCATGGCTGATATTTTCTCATCCCCATTCTCCTGCCTTCTCCCCATAATCGCTGATCCCTTATTAATCAAGAACCTATCTATCTCTGTCTTAAAGACACTTCTTTGATTTGGCCTTCATAGCTTTCTGGAGTTCCACAGATTCACCACCCTCTGGCTGAAGAAATTCCTCCTCATCTCAGTTTTAAAGGTTCGTCCCTTTAGTCTGAGATGGTGTCCTCTGGTTCTATTTTTCCTACAAGTGGAAACATCCTCTCCACGTCCACTATCCAGGCCACGTAGTATCCTGTACGTTTCAATACGATCCCCCCTCATCCTTCTAAACTCCAACGAGTACAAACCCAGAGTCCTCAACTGTTCCTCATACGACAAGTTCTTAATTCCAAGGATCATTCTTGTGAACCTCCTCCGGACCCTTTCCAAGGCCAGCACATCCTTCCTTAGTTATGGGCCCAAAACTGCTCACATACTCCAAATGGGGTCTGACCAGAGCCTGATACAGCCTCAGAAGTACATCCCTGGTCTTGTATTCTAGCCCTCTTGACATGAATGCTAACATTGCATTTGCCTCCTTAACTGCTGACTGAACCTGCACATTAACCTTAAGAGAATTGTGAACAATGACTCCCAAGTCCCTTTGTGCTTATGATTTCCTAACCATTTCCTCATTTAGAAAATAGTCTATGCCTAAATTCCTCCTTCCAAGTGCATAATCTCACACTTTTCCACATTGTATTTAATTTGCCACTTCTTTGCCCACTCCCCTAGCTTGTCCAAATCCTTCTGCAGCCCCCTTGCTTCCTCAATACTACCTGTCCCTCTACAGATCTTTGTATCATCTTAAAACTTAGCAACAGTGTCTTCAGTACCTTCTTCCAGATCATTAATGTATATTGTGAAAAGTTGTGGTCCCAGCACAGACCCTGAGGCACACCACTAGTCACTGGCTGCCATCCTGAAGAAGACCCTGTTATCCCCCCTCTCAGCCTTTTGCCAGTCAGCCAATTCTCTATCCATGCCAGGATCTTACCCTTAAAACCATGGGCTTTTAACTTATTTAACAGTCTCCTATGCGGCACCTTGTCAAAGGCCTTCTGGAAATCTAAATAAATCACGTCCATTGGTTCTCCTTTGTCTAACTTTCTTGTTACCTCCTCAAAGAACTCTAACAGATTTGTCATACACGACCTCCCTTTAACAAAGCCGTGCTGACTCAGTCCTATTTTACCATGCACTTCCAAGTACTTTGCAATCTCATCTTTAATAACAGACTCTAAAATCTTATCAATGACCGAAGACAGGCTAACCGGCCTATAATTTCCCGTCTTCTGCCTCCCTCCCTTCTTAAACAGTGGTGTTACATTATACACTTTCCAGTATTCTTGGACCCTTCCTGCCTCCAGTGATTCCTGAAAGATCATCACCAATGCCTCCACAATTTCCTCTGCTTTCTCTTTTAGGACCCTCGGGTGTAGTCCATCCAGCCCAGGTGACTTATCCACCTTCAGACCTTTCAGTTTCCCCAGAACCTTCTCCTTAGAAATGGTCACTGCATTCATCTCTGCCCCCTGGTTCTCCTGGAGCTCTGGCATCCCACTGGTGTCTTCCACCCTGAGGACTGATGCAAAGTAACTATTCAGTTCATCTGCCATTTCTTTGTTTCCTATTATTACTTCTCTAGCCACATTTTCCAGTGGCCCAATGTCTATTTTTGCCTCTCTCTTACCTTTTATATATTGAAAAAAACTCTTCCTTTATATTACTAGCTAGCTTGCACTCATACTTCATCTTTCCCCCCTTATTGCTTTTTTACTTGTCCTCTGCTCGCTTTTAAACGTCTCCCAATCCTCCAGCTTCCCACTAATCCTCGCCACTTTTAATGCTTTTTCTTTTGCTTTTATGCTGTCCTTGACATCCCTCGTCAGACATGGATGCCTTGTCCTCCCTTGAGCATGTTTCCTCCTCCTTGGGATGAATTTCTGTTGTGCCTCCCGAATAATCCCCCAAAACTCCTGCCACTGTTGTTCCACTGTCTTCCCTGCTCCGCCCCTTTTCCAATCAACTCTGGCCAGCTCCTCCCTCATGTCTTTGTAGTTACCCTTATTTAATTATAATACATCTGATTGCAGCTTCTCCCTCTCAAACTCCAGGGTAGATTCTATCATATCGTGGTCACTGCTCCCTCAGGGTTCCTTCACCTCAAGTTCCCTAATCAAGTCTGCCTCATTACTCATCACCAAATCCAGAATTGCCTGTTCTCTAATAGGCTCTGTCACAAGCTGCTCGAAAAAAACATCTCTCAGATATTCCACAAATTACTTTTCTTGGGATCCACTACCAACCTGATTTTCCCAGTCCACCTGCATATTGAAGTCCCCCGTGATTATTGTAATATTGCCTTTTTTACATGCCTTTTCTACCTCCTGATTTATTTTCTGCCCCACATCCTGACTACTGCTAGGGGGCCTGTACGTAACTCCCATCATGGTCTTCTTACCTTTGCGATTTTGCAACTCTACCCACAGAGATTCTATGCCTTCTGATCCTATATCGCTCCTTGCTATCGATTTAACTTCATTCCTTACCTAACAATGCAACCCAGCCCCCTTTGCCGAACTGCCTGTCCTTTCGATAGAACACATATCCTTGGATATTTAATTCTATCTTGTTTAACTTAACTACCAGTAAAAGTATTGAAGAATCAAACTCAAAAGTTAATTGATTTGTTACTCAATAAATTAATTGTTAACACTGGACGACTTTGAGCATTCATCCTCATCTCGGCATAAACAAATGAGTAACATATATTACTTCAAGTAATATAACACCCTCGCCTGCACACCCAGCCACTCACTCACATTCTCTCACACTCTGTCTCCCTCTCACAAACCCCACTTGAACACCAGCAGCCAGTCTCTTTATCCCGCCACCAGTAGCCAACTCCTCTCCCCCATGTTATGGGAGCGGCGTTTTCAGAATCCCAAAATGTATCATGGAGTTCAACCAATCTTCCCCTTTAATGTATTGTTGCTTTTGAAGCACACGGCTTGGTCTCCAGGTGTGGTATTACAATTATGGACACGTGGGTTTTTAAACACAAAACAATGTTTATTCCATTAATTCAACTTCACCTTTTTAAATAAACATTGAATCCCTTAACACCCCTTACTTCAAAGATAACCCCGAAAATAATACAACACTAAATAATCCCTGAAAATGTTCCTTCAAACCTCCAAAAGACTTAACACCTCTAAACAGAAACACATCAGGTTAAAGACATTTCTATTACGAGTTTAAATCACTCAAATGATTCAGAGATAATCTTTCCTGGCAGAGATCACAGCAGATTCAGTTTCCTGCAAAAACACAGACACACCCAAGCTCTTTTTCTCAAAACTGAAACTAAAACTCCCAAAAAGCAGAAGTGAGCTCAGATCAGCTCCCCCCACCCTCTGACATCACTTCAGTAATATGAGCTGAAGGTGCTCTCACATGACACCCACCAATTCCTCACCCCGAACCGGCAGCCAGTTTATTCCTCCGCATTGCACTTGCTCCCTCCCCACATCACCGTCCCAGTACCCACTCCCCCATACCCCCCCAACTCACTCACCCCTGACCCCTTCCCTACACATCCCCCCCTCCAATCCCCCTATGTTGACTTATGTTGGTAATTTGGTGCAGAGAGGTAATTCGGTGCAGAGTGGGAGAAGGTGCTTTTTCCCTACCATTTTGTTTCCCTTCTCCTGACTTGTAACTGTTAATCTGCAGTGAGAGAACCAGAGAGCATTCTGGGAAGGTAAGTGATTTTTATTACTTTTTCAAATTGTGTGTGTGGGGGGGGGGGGGGGGGGGGGGGGGGAGAAACTGTAAGTGACATCACAGTAAAGCTGTAACCTGATTGGCTGGTTGGGAATCTGTTAAATTTGGAAAAATAAATTGCTAAAAATCTAATTGATTAATTAGATAGTGGAGCAACTGAATCTGAGGGCTGTGATCGGTATTTAGCATTTAAGTTTACAGTAAAAATTATCTAGCGTCAGGGCCATATAGGTATTTGTAACTCAATCTAACAATAATTCAAGTGTTTATTTTAAATTAATTAATTAGAGCTTAAATGTCACTCAGCGGGATGCAGTGCTCCAACTGTGAGATGTGGCAGATCTGTGACACTTCTAGCGTTCCGGTCGACTACATCTGCAGCAAGTGTAACCAATGGCAGCTCCTCACAGACCGCGTGGTTCGGTTGGAGCAGCAATTGGATGCACTTAGGAGCGTGCAGGTGGCGGAAAGCATCATAGATAGGAGTTATAGAGACATGGGCACACCCAAGGTGCAGGCAGAGAGATGGTTGACCACCAGAAGGGGTAGGCAGTCAGTGCAGGAATCCCCTGTGGTTTTCCCCCTCTCGAACAGGTATACCGCTTTGGATACTGTTGGGGGAAATAGCCTATCAGGGGAAAACAGCAGCAGCCAGAGCAGTGGCACCACGGCTGGCTCTGATGTTCAGCAGGGAGGGTCAAAGTGCAGAAGAGCAATAGTCATAGGGGACTCTATAGTCAGGGGCACATGATAGCCGCTTCTGTGGACGTGAAAGAGACTCCAGGATGGTATGTTGCCTCCCTGGTGCCAGCATGCAGGATGTCTCAGAAGGGGGAGGGCAAACAGGCATAGGTCGTTGTACATATTGGTACTAACGACATCGGCAGGAAGGGGCATGAGGTCCTATGGCAGGAGTTCAGAGAGCTAGGCATAAAGGTAAAAGACAGGACCTCTAGGATTGTAATCTTGGGATTACTCCCTGTGCCACGTGCCAGTGAGGCTAGAAATAGGAAGATAGAGCAGCTAAATATGTGGCTAAACAGCTAGTGTAGGAGGGAGGGCTTCCGCTATCTGGACCATTGGGAGCTCTTCCGGGGCAGGTGTGACCTGTATAAGAAGGACGGGTTACATCTAAACAGGAGAGGCATAAATATCCTGGCCTCCAGGTTTGCTAGTGCCACACAGGAGGGTTTAAACTAGTATGGCAGGGGGTGGGTACCGGAGCAATAAGTCAGAAGGTGAAAACATTGAGGGAGAACTAGGGAATAGGGCCAGTATGGCTCTGAGGAAGAGCAGAAAGGGAGATGTTGCTGCAAACAGCAGGACTGGTGGCCTGAAGTGTATATGTTTTAATGCAAGAAGTATAGCAGGTAAGGCAGATGAACTTAGAGCTTGGATTAGTACTTGGAACTATGATGTTGTTGCCATTACAGAGACCTGGTTGAGGGAAGGACAGGACTGGCAGCTAAACGTTCCAGGATTTAGATGTTTCAGGCGGGATAGAGGGGGATGTAAAAGGGGTGGCGGAGTTGCGCTACTGGTTCGGGAGAATATCACAGCTGTACAACGGGAGGACACCTCAGAGGGCAGCGAGGCTATATGGGTAGAGATCAGGAATAAGAAGGGTGTAGTCACAATGTTGGGGGTTTACTACAGGCCTCCCAACAGCCAGCGGGAGATAGAGGAGCAGATAGACAGATTTATTTTGGAAAGGAGTAAAAGCAACAGGGTTGTTGTGATGGGAGACATCAACTTCCCCTATATTGACTGGGACTCACTTAGAACTAGGGGCTTGGACAGGGCAGAGTTTGTAAGGAGCATCCAGGAGGGCTTCTTAAAACAATATGTAGATAGTCCAACTAGGGAAAAGGGTGTACTGGACCTGGTATTGGGGAATGAGCCCAGCCAGGTGGTAGAAGTTTCAGTAGGGGAGCATTTCAGGAACAGTGACCACAATTCAGTAAGTTTTAAAGTGCTGGAGGACAAGGATAAGAGTGGTCCCAGGGTGAACATGCTAAATTGGGGGAAGGCTAATTATAACAATATTAGGCGGGAACTGAAGAACATAGATTGGGGACGGATGTCTGAGGGCAAATCAACATCTGACATGTGGGAGGCTTTCAAATGTCAGTTGAAAGGAATTTAGGACAGGCATGTTCCTGTGACGAAGAAGGATAAATACGACAAATTTCAGGAACCTTGGATAACGAGAGATATTGTGGGCCTCGTCAAAAAGAAAAAGGAGGCATTTGTCAGGACTAGAAGGCTGGGAACAGATGAAGCCTGTGCGGAATATAAGGAAAGTAGGAAGGAACTTCAGTAAGGAGTCAGGAGGGCCAAAAAGAGTCATTTGCAAATAGGGTTAAGGAAAATCACAAGGCTTTTTACACATACATAAAAAGCAAGAGGGTAGCCAAGGAAAGGGTTGGCCCACTGAAGGACAGGCAAGGGAATCTATGCGTGGAGCCAGAGGAAATGGGCGAGGTACTAAATGAATACTTTGCATCAGTATTCACCAAAGAGAAGGAACTGGTGGATGTTGAGTATGGAGACGGGTGTGTAGATAGCCTGGGTCACATTGAGATCCAAAAAGACGAGGTGTTGGGCGTCTCGAAAAATATTAAGGTAGGTAAGTCCCCAGGGCCTGATAGGATCTACACCAAATACTGAAGGAGGCTAGAGAGGAAATTGCTGAGGCCTTGACAGAAATCTTTGGATCCTTACTGTCTTCAGGTAATGTCCCGGATGACTGGAGAATAGCCAATGTTGTTCCTTTGTTTAAGAAGAGTATCAAGGATAATCCAGGGAACTACAGGCCGGTGAGCCTTACGTCAGTGGTAGGGAAATTACTGGAGCGAATTCTTCGAGACAGAATCTACTCCCATTTGGGAGCAAATGGAAGTATTAGCAAGAGGCAGCACGGTTTTGTGAAGGGGAGGTCGTTTCTCACTAACTTGATAAGAGTTTTTTGAAGAGGTAATAAAGATGATTGATGCAGGTAGGGCAGTGGATGTTATCTGTATGGACTTCAGTAAGGCCTTTGACAAGGTCCCTCATGGCAGACTTGTACAAAAGGTGAAGTCACACGGGATCAGGGGTGAGCTGGCAAGATGGATACAGAACTGGCTAGGTCATAGAAGGCAGAGAGTAGTAATGGAAGGGTGTTTATCTCATTGGAGGGCTGTGACTAGTGGTGTTCTGCAGGGATCAGTGCTGGGACCTTTGCTGTTCGTAGTATATATATACGATTTGGAGGAAAATGTAACTGGTCTGATTAGTAAGTTTGCAGACGACACAAAGTTTGGTGGAATTGCGGATAGCGATGAGGACTGTCAGAGGATACCGCAGGATTTAGACCGTTTGGAGACTTGGGCGGAGAGATGGCAGATGGAGTTTAATTTGGATAAATGTGAGGTAATGCATTTTGGAAGGTCTAATGCAGGTAGGGAATATACAATGAATGGTAGAACCCTCAAGACAGTCAGAGAGGTCTTGGTGTACAGATCCACAGGTCATTGAAAGGGGCAATACAGGTGGAGAAGGTAGTCAAGAAGGCATACGGCATGCTTGCCTTCATTGGCTGGGGTATTGAGTATAAGAATTGGCAAGTCATGTTGCAGTTGTATAGAACCTGAGTTAGGCCACACTTGGAGTATAGCGTTTAATTCTGGTCACCACACTACCAGAAGGATGTGGAGGCTTCAGAGAGGGTGCAGAAGAGATTTACCAGGATATTGCCTGGTACGGAGAGGATTAGATATGAGTTGAATAAACTCGGTTTGTTCTCACTGGAACGACGGAGGTTGAGGGGCGACCTGATAGAGGTCTACAAAATTATGAGGGGCATTGACAGAGTGGATAGTCAGTGGCTTTTTCCCAGGGCAGGGGAGTCAATTACTAGGGGACATAGGTTTAAGGTGCGAGGGGCAAGGTTGAAAGGAGATGTACGAGGTAGGTTTTTTACACAGAGGGTAGTGGGTGCCTGGAACTTGCTGCCGGAGGAGGTGGTGGAAGCAGGGACCATAGTGACATTTAAGGGGCGTCTTGACAAATACATGAATAGGATGGGAATAGAGGGATACGGACCCAGGAAGTGTAGAAGAGTTTAGTTTAGATGGGCAGCATGGTCGGCACAGGCTTGGCGGACCGAAGGGCTTGTTCCTGTGCTGTTCTTTGAACTAACGTTTTTGCGAAGTCGTGAAAAAAGTGAAACGAGTGAAGGAAATGGTGAGCCAGCCGGAACTTGGAAACAAGCTGTCATTGAGGGGGGCAGGGACGACTTGACCCTCAGGTGAGGGCTGGTATAAGCTGGGCAGGTCATAGCCAGGCAGCCAACTGTGAGGTGAGGTGCCGCTGGATCTCGGCAAATTGATGAAAAAACCCACGAGGGGGGTGGTGAGTTAGTCAGCCAGCTGGTCGGGCCTTGGCGTAGCCGTCATCGAACCAGGGCTGAGGAGGACAAAAACAGCCTGCTCCTTCAGAAAATTCATATTCATTAAAATCAAGAAAGATCAGTTAATATGAAGCAACACTATCAATCTGCTAGCCAAGAACACAGAAAATTGAGAGCCAGGCAAGAGGGTGAAGCTGGGCAGAAAGACAGTTTGTAATTTTACTTTAAAAAGTTTGAAGTATCGAACAATGCACAAATTGCAAATTCATCCTCATCCACCAAAGGTATGGGTGAATTATCTGGTGACTTACACTTGCTGATTTCCAAAGAAACCACATTGCCTGAAAAAGTTTAACAAGTGGAATCGGAAATAGCAATGGAACTACAAGGGGCCGGATTCTCCATTTCTGCGACTAAGTGTTGACGGCAACGGAGAATCCGTAGACTTCTGCGACGGGAAAATCGGCGCTGCACCTGCACTGATTCCGGTTCCCGGTGAGGGGCTAGAACCAGCGCCGTGTGGAACATCATTGACTCCCATGAAAAACAGCGCGGGATTTGTCTGGTCCGTGACTGCCACTCGCAGGGCTGACAAGTTGCAGCCGCGCATAAACATAACACTCCCCACACACACACACACACACACACACACACTGATCGAGGCCGAAAAGATGGGACAGGTTGTGCTGGAGTGCCCATACAGCTGATGGGTTGGCTGGGCCAGAGGGCACCCAGGGGGCCACCTATACGACCCAGGACACCAGGTTTAAAGCGGCTGTCAGCGGCATGCACAGCCGTATGGCTGCCTTGCTGGCTGCAGTAATGGTGTTGCGTACCCGTCCACCCCGAACCCACAGCCCATCCCCCACTACTCTCCCCAGCCCTGGCAGAAGCATCCCCTGCCAGCGGCACAACTGTTGGCGAAGTATGGCGGTGCTGGACACTATCCGTACGCCCCCTCCCCCTCTCTCTCAGCAGCTACCATGCCAAGTCCACGATGTTGGAGAGCACCGTCGGGAACTCAGCCCATTGGAGGCGGAAAATCAGGGGTGGGGCCACTAATGATATGTAAACGATGTATGTGCGCGCCGTGCATCGCATTGATGCCGTTTTAGAGGTGACGGAGCATCTGATTCGAAATTAAACCGGCGCCTGCCGCGATTTTGCCGTCGGGAACTATTCTCCGTCCAATCGCACACCCCGATTTCAGCGTCAGCTAACGGAGAATCCCGCCCAAGACGTTTCTTCTGTTGAAGTGAGGGAAGAAATCTACCCTGAAGACATTGCCTTATGGCCAAAATCTATTCCACTGAGTATGATAGAATATTTTGTACTAAATAAACCAGAAGACACGGGCCAGACACTGTTACAGTAGCGCAATGGTTAACACGGCTGCTTCACAGCGCCGGGGCCCGGATTCGGCTCCGACCTCAGGTGACTGTCTGCTTGGGTTTCCTCCAGGTGTTCTGGTTTCCTCCTTTCGTCCAAAGATGTGCAGGTGAGGTGGATTGGCAATGCTAAATTGCCCATTGCGTCCAAAGGTTTGGTGGGGTTATGGCGAAAGTGTGGGGTTTTGGCTTCAGTAAGGTGCTCTCACAAAGGATTGGTGCAGATTCAATGGGCAAAATGGCCCCCTTTTGTACTCATCCCTGACCCCTTCCCTACAACCCCCCCCCCCCCCCCCCCCCCCCACCCCTCCCCCCCTCCTAGCCCATATCTATGGACATGGAAAATTCAAGAGTTTGAGGTTGGCAGCTGAAAGCAGGTTAGAAATCTTCATAAGTCCCATTTTCTGAGCGGGAAGCAGAGTGGGATGACGGAAATTAGAATAATGCATCTCATTGATTGGAGTATTTGCTCCTGCACTTGCCTGTGCTGCAGTGATGTCATCAGCTAATTTTTCCACCTCGTTGCTGATCTGCAAGCTCCCTGTTTGCTCGCTTCAAGACAAGCACTTCGCAATATTGACCATCGTTATTGTAATTCTGACAATAGGTAAGCTTGGATTTCAATTCAGCAATTATTCGTACAGGTGTGTTTTTATGGCCTATTCCTATGCTGTAGATTTGACATAATTCAATACAAGGTACTGTACAAAATCAAGGAGCTACATTAGCTTAAAGTCAACTTTTTTTTGTCCCAACGTGTAAGCAAAAGGGCAGCACAGTAGCACAATTCCTTCACAGCTCCAGGGTCCCAGGTTCGATTCCTGGCTTGGGTCACTACCTGTGCAGAGTCTGCACGTTCTCACCGTGTCTACGTGGGTTTCCTCTGGGTGCTCCGGTTTCCTCCCACAGTCCAAAGACGTGCAGGTTAGGTCAATTGGCTATGCTAAATTCCCTAGTGTCCAAAAAAGGTTAGATGGGGTTGTGGGGATAGGGTGGAGGTGCACAGATAAGGCGGAGGTGCAGGCATAGGTGGGGTGCTCTTTCTGAGTGCTGGTGCAGACTCAATAGGCCAAATGGCCCTCTTCTGCACTGTAAATTCTATGAAACAAAAGAAATATTTTGGATGGTTCCACCATTTTACATGAGATTAGAGTAGGATTTATATCTCGAATCATGGAAGCAGCGCACGAGGGAGCATTTGGCTTGTGCCAGCTCTTTGGAAGACCTATCTGATTCTTCCAACTCCCCTGCTATGGGAAAGTGGAAATTAGAACAATGCACCTTATTGATTGGAGTATTTGCTCCTGCACTGAGGATATCAGCTGATTTTTTTTCATCTTGTTGCTCATCTGCAAGTTCCCTGTTTGCTCGCTTCAAGACACACACATCATAATATTGACCATCTCTACTGTAATTCTGACAATAGGTAAGCTTGGATTTCAATTCAGCAATTCGTACAATTTTTTAACAAGTTTAAAAAGCGCTAAAGCAGCAATCAAGTTGTGTATTTTTGTGGCTTGCTCCTTTACGTTCTGTGGGAGAGGGTCAGGAGAGGCATATAATGGGGGGTGGGGCACTAAACTCGAGCCCAATGGTTTAAAATCTACTTTGGTTCTGGAACAGAGGGAGGGGCTGGTTTAGATCACTTGGCTAAATCGCTGGCTTTTAAAGCAGACCAAGCAGGCTAACAGCACAGTTCGATTCCCGTACCAGTCTTCCCGGACAGGCGCTGGAATGTGGCGACTAGGGGCTTTTCACAGTAACTTCGTTGAAGTCTACTAGTGACAATAAGCGATTTTCATTTTTTCATTTCATCAAAGACAGCAGCCTATAGTGTACCAAAGTTAAGGCCTGAGAGCAGTTTTTGAAATGCTACAATGACCCCATGCAAGGTTATTTTGCCTCATGTTAGGATAGTCCGTAGTAACTGGTTTAAACATAGTTTGAGAATAAAGGTGCAGTCGGATTGCCATGGGTTAGAACTGGGGTCTCAACAGTTCACCACACATATCAATGACTTGTTTCTACAGTTTTATTTCATCCAAAAGGGGCAGCACGGCAGCATTGTGGACAGCACAATTGCTTCACAGCTCCAGGGTCCCAGGTTCGATTCCGGCTTGGGTCACTGTCTGTGCAGAGTCTGCACATCCTCCCCATGTGTGCGTGGGTTTCCTCCGGGTGCCTCCCACAGTCCAAAGACATGCAGGTTAGGTGGATTGGCCATGATAAATTGCCCTTAGTATCCAAAATTGCCCTTAGTGTTGGGTGGGGTTACTGGGTTATGGGGATAGGGTGGAGGCTTTGATCTTGACTGGGTGCGCTTTCCAAGAGCCGGTGCAGACTTGATGGCCCGAATGGCCTCCTTCTGCACTGTAAATTCTATGAAAAAACTGCAGATTAGACTAAATTAATTTGTTCAGATGAGTGTTTATAAACTGATGAAACAATTAGGCAAAATTATCAGAGAGGGAAGTTCAACGTGGAAAGTCGATGAGGGTCTAGTGGTACCTGGTTCATGATCTTGATGGCACACGCCTATTGGCTTTGTGCAGTTGTGTTAGGTCAGCAGTTGTCCATTGAGTTATGGCATAAGGGAGTGGAGCAGAATGGCAGCTTGCATCGAAACCTGGTACCGGCAAAGATGAGTCAGTGGTGTGGAGTTGGGTTAGGGGGAGTGGAAGCGGGATCCAGCAGAACATAGGGTGGGATCAGAAGTGGGAAGGGACACAGCCAAGATCAGAAAATGAGGAATCTGAAGGGTGTAGTCAACACTATCCAAAAGTATGTCCATCTCAAGGTGTTGACTGGCAGAGCCTTCTGAGTTTACCTACATTTCATTACTGTCAGACGTCCATTACCATTTGTACGAGGGACAGTTAAGTCTGCAAGTTCACCCATGTCCCACAGAATGGCAAGTAGAGCACTGGATAAAGAGTGAATGCAAAATCACAAAAATGTTTGACAATAAAGGAACTGTCCCTAACTCCCCTTTAACCATCAATGTATGCCAACCCATGAGACGTGCAATTACATTTAGCTTCCTAAGTTAGTCTCACCAAATAATGTGTGCAATGTTAAATAGTTACAAATTTACTTTCAAAAAAATATATTGTACCCAATTCATTTTTCCAATTAAGGGGCAATTTAACATGGCCAATCCACCTACCTTGCACATCTTTGGGTTGTGGGGGCAAAATCCACGCAAACACAGGGAGAATGTGCAAACTGCACACGGACAGTGACCCAGAGCCGGGATCGAACCTGGGACCTCGGCGCCGTGAGGCAGAAATGATGACCACTGCGCCACCGTCCTGCCCCACAAATTAAATTTTTTTTTAAATGACCCTTCCCTTTGGGGCAGCAGGGTAGCATGGTGGTTAGCATAAATGCTTCACAGCTCCAGGGTCCCAGGTTCAATTCCCGGCTGGGTCACTGTCTGTGTGGAGTCTGCACGTCCTCCCCCTGTGTGCGTGGGTTTCCTCCGGGTGCTCCGGTTTCCTCCCACAGTCCAAAGATGTGCGGGTTAGGTGGATTGGCCATGCTAAATTGCCCGTAGTGTCCTAATAAATGTAAGGTTAAGGGGGGGTTGTTGGGTTACGGGTATAGGGTGGATACGTGGGTTTGAGTAGGGTGATCATGGCTCGGCACAACATTGAGGGCCGAAGGGCCTGTTCTGTGCTGTACTGTTCTATGTTCTATGTTCCCATTGCAATGTAAGGGAAGGGCCGTGATGCAGAGCCTGCTGGTTTGTACGCAGATGCAGCCTGTAGATTTCACCAATGAAAAGCTTCCTCCGCTACTAAATCAAACATGTTTTGCAAGCATGCTGCTGTCACTTTGAATTGTTAGGGAAATTGCATAGAGAGAAAGTGAATGTTGTGCAGCTCGTTACAACATTGGCACACTGTTGAAAAAAGTCCTAACCTAGATGTGGAGTAGAGATTTAGGTATCCTATTACACAAATCCAAAACTAGTGCAATGGTCAAAAGATGAATGGAATGTTGCCCTTTTTCAAGGGGTTTACAACTCAAAAATGATGCTTCTTAAATGGGGCTGGTTAAGCACAGTGGGTTAAACAGCTGGCTTGTAATGCAGAACAAGGCCAGCAGCACGGATTCAATTCCCATACTGGCCTCCCTTAACAGGCGCTGGAATGTGGCGACTAGGGCTTTTCACAGTAACTTCATTAGAGCCTACTTGTGACAATAAGCAATTATTATTATTCAGTTGTGGAGACGTAACCCCACAGGGATTCAGTTTTCAGCACTAGACCTCAGGCAAGGCATAAATGATCTTGAATAGGGCACAGCACAATTTCACCAGAATACTTGGACTCTAATTGAGGACAGGCTGCATAAACCTGCCTAGAGTTCCTTCAAGTTTCAATGGTTATGGACAATCGAATTGTGGCACTTGAACGATACAGGAATTCTATGGAGTTAGCTACTGAAACTACTTCCTCTGCAGGGGGATCCAGAACAAGACGGCATATTGTTACAAGTTATGCTCAGCCATTTGGAGCAAAATCAAGAATAGTGTGTTCAAGAAATAGTAGAAAGTTGAAACACATTGGTCCAAAAGCCTGTGGGTGGAACAGGAATTGAAATGTCCCAAGTCAAGACATTAGTTGACCAAGATTATCATGCAATATAGAATAAAAGCAGGTAAAGAAAGTGCAGGAATAGATTTGCTGTGATCTAGTTCAATGTCAGAACAGGGTTAATAGTCTGAATGGCATACTCTTGTTCCTACTTTCGGAGTTGGCTCGTGGCAGGGTGGTGGAGAGAAAGTCAACGGTAATTTGCGCTCATTTAGTAAAATTTGTCAAGAGGGTGGTAAGTGATGAGGAAAGTCTACCTCAAAGCTCACTGGGCTTCAAGCCAGCTTTGGTCAGGGGATGTTTAAGATACACTAAAAGAAAAACCATTATAGGAAAGTATGGTATACTTTATTTTCTGTTACAAGGACAGAAATTAAGTTAAGCAGAGATGACATTTTCTATAAATCATTTTTTCTGCATTCAATAGGTGACTAAAATAAAGCAACTTAATGATTTATATCTGGTCTCTTCTCACTATCATGTTAATCAGTCACCTTTTAGAAGATTGGAAAGTCAGTGCATATGCAAAATTTGGGTTTTTGTTCATTACACATCATACGATTGCATAACTAGATATTCTGGATTGAGAGCCCAGTTTATAGCAGCAAGCATGAAACTGAACCCATAATATCTGGGATAGGGCTGAATTTGGAACAAGCATAGATAAACTGTAATAATTAGCACACACGTTAACAGAGTGGAACAGTTTCAGAGCAAGAATTTCCAAAATTCAGATATTGCACTACTCGTTGAAGGATAAACTCCTCTCTATTCTTTCAACAATATGCTTTAACACCAACCTCAAGAGCATACCTATTTTCACAGCAGTATTGGTCCAAGTGTGTCAATTCACTTCACCAAAAGCCATTTGATTTTATGATCCAGATATATACACACACACAATCTTCATCTATGGTTCAACTGTACATGAATAATTTATTTTCTAGTCTCCCAAAGATGCATTGTAGAGTTTAGTTTTAACAACCTTCAACTTAAGTGCCGTAAACCAATTTGATTAATTTCATAGCCAGGTCTAATTAAACTCTTGTCTAATGTTTACAATAATAACTGAGCAACATTAAGTATAAAATATTCCAGAATTACCTTGCGGATAAAGCAAGAGAATAGTTCCCAGCCATTCCAAGTTATCTGATCTCAGCCAGAACAGATTTGAGAGTGGGGGTTTGGAGGAGGGCTGGAGTAGATGTAGGTTTCACACTCGCAGCACACGCTGGAATTTGCAATTTTATGGGTATGGAGGAGAGGGGTCAAGCGTAGTGAGAATACGCTTATGTTTGAATGGGCTGCTAACAACGCCATTCAGCAAGTTTGTGCCTTCTGAATACGTGGAAACAGAAAAGAAAATTAATTTAATTGAAGTTGTTTCAGTATAATTCTATAATTTACAGTACTGTTTTGGGTCTTCAGTACACTCGCAATCAAAAATGCAATCTGATTAAGCTGCAGTTCATTTAATGTATTAAATATCCAATCTTTAATCAGCATTAAGGCAGAATTGCATTTATGTACCCAAATCCACTGATGATTGAAGGAAGGTATAATTTGTCACAACATTGGTTTGTTGCTGAGAGCTGTGTCAAAATGTCCCACAGCGCTATGCATCAATACTGCAGTTAAGGCAACTCAATGGAGGTATTCAAGAAAGCACAGTTGATGAAACTATTTCAGTTATATTGGTAAGCATCTTCATTTTAGTCCTCCACGAATAGTTTCTAGTGTCACACATTCAAGTATCAACTATGTCAACGTAAACTTTTATTTATACAAAGAAACAAAAATTATTTTTACAAAGTAAACCACATTATTAAATTCGGGACTGCTGATGCCAGAAACATTACATAACAATCCAGTTCCTGGATTCCACATTTTATTGGGCATTTGAAAGGATGCGTTTAAAAAAAAGAGAAAATGTTGCAGCGTGGAAAAACCTCAATCCTCCCCCAAATTTCAATTACAAATTTCATAAATAAGAGAAATTCAACATCCCACAAATTGTTTTCAACACAATAAATATCTACTCTATTTCATGGCACACCAATAATTCTCACCAGCATGAAATATGTACAGTACTGAAATGATATACAATTGTCACTCATGTTGTAGTGTAACATTCTTTGTTGGTTTAAAAAACCTCATTTTTAATTAAAATAAAGATGTAACTTGAGACTTGGTGACTGATTTTCCTTTAAACAAATTAACAATCTATTTCTTCACAAAATGAGAACACAGGTGAGCTCCACAATTATATTTATAAAAGTATAACATTTACCCTGTGTTTGGTGGAAGACACTACTATGCATGAATGTTACTTCAAAAAAGTACAAAAGTCATTCAGTAAAACAGTACTGTATCCAATATACACAATTATGAAATCTCTACAAATTTATTGTAGCAAAATGCAGCTTCACACTACATTTTCCTGAGTGCTTAACAATAGAAGAATTTTAGTCCAGTGCAGGTCGCATTTCAAGGTTGTAAAATAAAAGTTATTGCAGTTCATAGAAGGGCAAGGCAGTCTGTGGCATGATTTTAGTTTTCATTTCAAAACTGGAACACAGTATACATTTTGTAATGTTCCCATCTAAAGCAACACCACTGAACAACCTTATATTCTTGACCTTTTGGTAACTGGTGGTTGTGGTGGATGGTCCACATTGGCAGGTTTCATTGGCAATCCCAGCTTTTCTACTTGATTGTGAAAGAAGGCTTGAAGTTTTAACCCAGCTTTTGCTTCAGTTGTGTTTCGAGGGTTGTATTCAAAACAGTTTGTAAACATCAATTCGACATCATCAATAAAATCCGCTGCAAAAGAAAAGAAAAATTTAAGATGCAATTATAAAACAATTTTTAGATACACTAGCAGATTTCCATGGCCTTACTCACTGAACGGGAGGATATGGGCTGGGATTTTCCACACCTTCCCGTTTTGCACCGGCTGAGGCAGCCCATCATTGGCGGGATCTTTGTGCCCCTGCTGCTGCCAATGGGGTTTCCCATTGAATATAACCTCCACCACTGAGAAACCCACGGTGGGGGTTCACTGTTAGCAGGATGGGGAGATCCCGCCAGCGGGAACAGCAGGAAAATTCCGGCCATAGGTCTTGTAACAGAAGAAGAATTATACTATACATCACAGTATAACAGGAAAATAAATTGGGCATCATTCCCTTGAATACATAATCTAGGCCAACACTTCTGCACATGACTAGTGCTACATCAGTAAAGATGCTTCCTTTCAGAGATTACACAGCTCGAATGGTTCAGGTTTAAGATCCCATAGCACTGTTCCGAGGAAAAGTTTAATTCTACTTGTAGCTTGGTTAATATGCTTCCGACAACCAATACCATCAGGAAAAGTAACTGGCCATTCATGGCACTGCTGTTTGCAGAATGCAGAGTGGCTGGCACAACTACCAACATAATAGGTAGGGAACTTAAAGTAACCCGTGTGAAGCATTTTGATGACTTTCATCACAAGGTACAAAACAAATACAGCATGGTGGCACAATGGTTAGCATTGCTGCCTCACAGTTCCATGGTCCCAGGTTCAATTCCGACCGTGCTTACTGCCTGTGTGGAGTTTGCACTTTCTCCCTGTGTCTGTATGGGTTTCCTCCTGGTGCTCCGGTTTCCTCCCACAGTCCAAAGTGCAGGTTAGGTGGATTGGCTATTCTAAATTGCCCTAAGTGTCCAAAAGGTTAGTGGGGTTGCAGGGATAGGGTGGTGGTGTAGGCTTCAGTAGGGTGCATTTTCCAAGGGCTGATGCAGATGCAATGGGCTGAATGGTCTCCTCCTGCACTATAGATTCTATGAAATACAATAAGTGCTTTGTGCAATTACTTTTGGAGTTCACAACCGGTTCTATTGACAAACATAACCAAGTTGGATCAGCAATATTCCACAATTGGCCAAGATGCACACAAATCTAGGTCTGATCTTTGTCATGAGCAGAGAACATAGTATAATGACAGCCAAAGTGTAGCAAAATGTTGCTGGGACAGGTGTGCAGGAACTGGTGCAACAGATACAGGAACAAAATAAATTTGAATGTTGAGACAGGCCAGGCCACAACTGAAGGAGGGGTAAAACTTTGGGCAGAGGCTGGGATCAAAGTGAAGGGAAAAATAACCAAATAAAAGCAGTGTTTGCAGCTCTAGTTTTTTTTTGCAGCAGAGATATTAAAATATAGTTGGGGTACATCTGATGGGCAGCCTTTCCCTTTCAATCTAGGGAATGGAACTGATTTGATTAAATTCAAATGAATAGTTAATTGAAAATAAAGGATGACTGGAAATGGATAAAACCAAGAAGGTATTTAAACTTTCAAAACTTACATGCAAAGTTATAAACACATCGATTTAATTTTTCTCTTATAATATTTAAGGCAACTGGCTTTTTAATAATATCATAATAATCAGTGACCTGTAAAGGAAACAGAAAAAAGGTGCCATGTTAATGGGATTTTATTTTTTATCAGTGTAATAGAAAACATCTTGAATAAAACATTTGATTTTAGCGCAATGAACAATTATTTTAAAAAATAACCTGAAAAAGTCACAAACACTTGTGCAAGTGACTAAACGTTCAGTTGACCAATATCGATATTTCCAAGTAAATGTATTACTTTAAGAAATTAAGGACATAGCAATAGGCTAAACACTTTTTAAGGAGCTGTGCTTTCATTGGGATTACATAACCTGAATTACTCACTTTACCTTTGACATTCAGAAGACTATTCTGCTACGTAATCAAAAAATGCATTTATTTACTTAACCAAACCCAACAATATTTATAATATACCATGAGGCAACAAGGCATGAATCGTTAACTGACGTATTTTCTAATACCCAAGTTTTACTATATAAAGTTAATAGCAAAACCAACTAAAATGCAAGTCTTAAATTCCTACAGGAACTAGAATTTGATGACCAAGACAAAGGATCATACACATAAAATACTAAATATCAACCAGTCATTTGCAAAGAATCTATGGCACTACAAGATAATTTTAATGCAATTGAATATACCTGGGCTTTGTTTACCAGCTTCAGGAATGGCCAACTGTCTTCATGCCGTACTAAGTCGACTATTAGCTGTTCACAAACTGAAAGCTCGTGTATACCAGAGTGTCGACTTGAGCTCCTCCGATTCCCTGTTATTTTTGATACTTGCATCACTGTGTCTTGTTGAAAAAAAAATACAAACCATGACTAAAATAAATCACATGTTCACAGACTGAGTATTTAATTTCTTGCTCAGGCTCAGTAAGCCTTGGAGAAGAACGGTTACTAAATTATCTTATAGCCATGCAAAACTAAATTGTCAGACTATTTAATGCATTAAAATATTCAAAGAGTAACCAAATTTTTTTTAAACTCAAAAGTTAAAATAATTTAATTCTGCAGAGGACCCAGTTGATCCTCACCTCTGTAAAACCAAGAAAGCTTCATCATGTTACATTGTACAGAGTGAATGAATCAGAGTATCAGGGGCCAGAAACAAAGCCACGAAAGGTTTGAAAGACGAGAATCAGGACTTCAAATTGGAGGTGGAAGGGAACGGGTAAGCCAGCACTTGTAAGCAAAGGTAGAGCTGGCAGCATTGTATTGAAGAGCCAATATTTATCCCTCAAATGAAGATTGCTGAAACAAAATCTGGTTATTAATGCATTGCTAGTTTTGGGAGCTCATGGAAGGGCAGGAGATAGAGATTCACAGAATGTTTAAGGCAGCATACCAGATTGATAAGGGTGGGAAACCCCTGGAGGGCAGGAGAAACATCTTCAGAATTGAGGCTGGAGAATTCAATACTATGGTGTGTGGTTGATGCAAACCATGTCAACATTCAGGTGGTGATGTGAAAAGAGGAAACTGTAGGTCAGTCAGCTTGACACAAATCAAAAGAAAATTGCCAAAACAGACTAATAATATGGTAACAGAACACTGTCATAATATGATTAGGCAGAGTCAACACAGATTATTGAAAGGGAAATGGTGTGTTGGGCAAATCAGTTACAATTTTTTGAGGCTGTCACCAGCACGTTAAATAGGGGAAAAATTATTGATTGGGGCATTTGGATTTTCAAAGAGCATTCAATAAGATAGCACACAAGAGGCAGTTACTAAGTATTGGGACTCAAAGGAAATATATTAGCATGGACTGAAGATTGGTTAACTGACAGAAAACAGGAGCAATAACAGATCATTTTCACATCTGCAGCTTGCAATTAGCAGGGTATTGCAAGGGTCAGCAAGTTGTAATTAATCATATACCATTAACTTTGGTGATGGGACTGAGAATAATAATCAAAGTTTGACAGGTGGGAAAGAAAGCCATGAGAAAGAGGCTGCAAAGGAATATGGTCAGGTTCTATATATGATCTGAATCTTGGGTGTGCAAGGGAACATTTCAAAGGTTGCAGAAGACAAGTTGGTGGAGTGACAGATAGGTGGCAGATGAAGTTCAATACGGAGAAGTGTGAAGTGATGCATTTTAGCAAGAACAACAATTACAGCAAGGAGGTTATGCTGAACTTATACAAGACACTAGTTAGATCTCAACTGGAATATTCCGTACAGCTCTGGGCGCCACAATACAGGAAGGATGTGAGCACACTGGAGAGAGTGAAGAAGCAGTTACAGGAATCGTTCTCAGATTGAGAACCTTCAGTTATGATGCTAGATTGGAGAAGTTGGAGCTGGTTTAGCAGACTGGGCTAAATCGCTGGCTTTTAAAGCAGACCCAGGCAGGCCAGCAGCATGGTTCAATTCCCATACCAGCCTCCCCGAACAGGCGCTGGAATGTGGCGACTAGAGGCTTTTCACAGTAACTTCTTTGAAGCCTACTCGTGACAATAAGCGAATTTCATTTTAATTTCATTTCAAGTTGGGACTGTTCTCCTTGGGAAGAAGGCTAAGAGGGGATTTGATAGAGGTATTCAAATCATGAAGTGGACAGAGTAGATGGATGAAATTGTTCCCGCTCGTAAAAGGATTGAGAACGAGGGGGCACAGATTTTATTTTTTTTAAAATAAATTTAGATTACCCAATTATTTTTTCCAATTAAGGGGCAATTTAGTGTGACCAATCCACATTTTTGGGTTGTGGGGGCGAAACCCACGCAGACACGGGGAGAATGTGCAAACTCCACACAGACAGTGACCCAGAGCCGGGATCGAACCTGGGACCTCATCACCGTGAGCCGGTTGTGCTAACCACTAGGCCACCGTGCTGCCCTTGGGGGGCACAGATTTGAAGAGATTTGCAAAAGAAGCAAATGTGAAGAGAAAAACCTTTTTCACAGTGCGAGTGGTTCGGGTCTGGAATGCACTGCTGGGAAGTGTGGTGGAGACAGGTTTAATAGAGGCATTCAAGAGGGCATGATTACTCAAATGGAAACAATGTGAAGGGTACAGGGAAAAGGCAAGAGAATGGCACAAAGTCATAATTTTCATTTGGAGAGCTGTGCAGACACAATGAGACTTCTGCACTATAACAATTCTGTAAATCTGGTTGAATGAGTAGGCAAGAACATGGCAGATGGAATGTGTACAAGGCACATAGGCCTTGCACTAAACACCCGTAAGACAAAGGCCCTCCACCAATCTGCCTCCGCCACACTGCACTGCTCCCTGATGATCAAAATCCATTTCATGGGAGCCTACCATTAACAAGGGCAGATATCGACGGCGACACCGCCTTCGGTGTCAGCGCAGAGTTCGGTCACCTGAAGAAGGGTGTTTGAAGACCAGAACCTCAGACTTGGCACCAAGCTTATAGTTTGCAGAACAGTAGTGAAACTCACCCTCCTATATGGCTCAGAGACATGGACTATGTACAGTAGGCACCTCAAAACCGTTGAGAAATACCACCAGCGCTTCTCTACAAGATCCTGCAAATCCATTGGCAGGATGTGTACCAACATCAGTTTTTTTGCTCAGGCCAACATCCCCAGTATCGAATCACTGACCATGTTCAATTAGCTCTGCCGGGCAAGCCACATTGTCCACATGCCCGACACGATACACATGAAAAGAGCATGCTACTGGGAGCTTCGACATGAAGTCCCAGGAGGGCAGCGGAAATGCTTCAAAGACACCTCAAGCCTCCTTGGAAAAGTGCAAGACAAAAAAGTGGAACAGTGGAAGCAGCGCAAGAATCTAGGGGCATGATTCAGCAGCCTCATCTGGGTGTTGGGGCGAGGCCATTGACTCACGAGAGGCCTCTTACAAGATTTGCAATGCTCAAAACGTCTTTCATCACAATCTGGATCTTGCCCTCACCGGGGGTGGTCCATATTAGCATATTTAAATGAACTGTATGGCTCATTTCAATATATGTTTTGCTGGATTCAGCCGGTGTCTGGGAACAAGGGCTGTGCCTGGGAGAAGTCACCAGGATGCTATTTAGTACTCGCCCACACAAACGTGGACCAGCCATAATTTGGGGGGGGGGTCCCCTCAGGCGGTTGGGGACAATGCAGGGTGGCACCCTGGCTCTCCGTCTGGCACCTGGACATCTTGGCACTGGCACGAATTGGGCTCTGGGGAGTGAGGTGGGTTCCGGGCCCCCCATAGATTTATTTTTGTGGGGGGTGGGGGGGGGGGGGGGGGGGGGGGGGGGGGGGGGGGGGGAAGAGAAGAAAGGAGAGAAAGAAAGCTTGGGGCAGCCTTCCAAAATGGCAACCCAGTCTGTGAGGAGTCTTTCCTCTTAAATCCCTCTATGTGCAGCCTAAGCATTCAGCAGAGCCTTCCAAAGACTCAAAAACACCAGCAAAGTGCCATTGAATAGAGGAATGTTTCCGGCTTCGGAGTGGACTTTCACTCAAATCTGCTAAATCATGCCCTAGAACTAGGGATCATTGTTTAAAAATTAGGACTCGCCCACTTAAGACAGGAATGAGGAGAATTATTTTCTCTCAAAAGGTAGTGAATCTTTGAAACACTTCCTCAAAGGTAGTGGAAGCTGAGTATTTGAATATTTTGATGGCAGAGCTAGATAGATTCTTGATAAGCAAGGGGGTGAAAGGTTATTAGGATGGGAACGTTGAGTTGAGGTTACAATCAGATCAGCCATGATCTTATTGATGACGGGGCAGGCTCGAGGAGTCAAGTGGTCTACTCTTGATCCGAATTCATGTATATCGACAGCGAGACGTTTTAATCAATCCGAATTTTTGTATGAACCACTGCCTCCTTCCTCCATGGACTTTCATTTTCCCCAGTCACATTTTGGCTTCTCCCTAGTACTAGACAATATCCTGAGATCTATCAATTGCTCCTTTAATCCTGACGTAACCAATTCCTTGTCCCGATATTCAGACAGAAATAAATAGTTTACACAAGCGTTATTCCCCTATCTTTAAAAATTAGCATTACTTCATTATTTAACCCTTGCCGACTACCGTCATATGTTTGAACACTTCACAGAAACAGAAATTTACAGTTACAAGCCATTTTTCTTGCTGACATTGACTTTCAATTATTAGTCAGATTTTCTTCCTGATCATCCTAGTCATCAACGTCACATTTTTGCAGTAACAGTTGCGCTGTGCTTTTCTTTTCAAGTTCCATATATAGCATGCTACAAGGTCAACTATTCCAAACTCCTTTACTTCCAAGAATCCATTTTGGACAATCGCTTTTTGTTTATTTCAAGTGCCCTCTTGTCATTATGGTTCATTTATGGGCAGCACGGTAGCATAGTGGATAGCACAATTGCTTCACAGCGCCAGGGTCCCACGTTCGATTCCGGCTTGGGTCACTGTCTGTGCGGAGTCTGCACATCCTCCCCGTGTGTGCGTGGGTTTCCTCCGGGTGCTCCGGTTTCCTCCCACAGTCCAAAGATGTGCAGGTTAGGTGGATTGGCCATGATAAATTGCCCTTAGTGTCCAAAATTGCCCTTAGTGTTGGGTGGGGTTACTGGGTTATGGGGATAGGGTGGAGTTGTTGATCTTGGGTAGGGTGCTCTTTCCAAGACCCAGTGCAGACTCAATGGGCTGAATGGCCTCTTTCTGCACTGTAAATTCTATGACTGTCCATTTGGAGCCCATGTCTAAACTTATGAATCAAGCAAACACAAGTTTGGTATCAGAAATCGAAGTGCTTCAAATTGATTGATACAGGTTAATTGAAAGGGTCTTTATGACAAATGTAGTTTAACGTGGACAAGGAACAGTGTGGTGTACTTAAGTTAGAAAACACCGTACAGGTTTATAATTTGCAAGGAAAAGGATCAGGATCTGGGAACAGCAGCTGACTCCCCATTAAACATGAATAAGCAATGTCGACATTGCTATAGAGATATCAAATGGTGTAAGATGCAAAGCTATGACCAGAGTATAGATAAAGTTCACTATATAAAGCACTGATGAGCCCACACAGTATTCGGAGTGTCTGATTCGTGTGCAGAGGGGAACCTGCACTGCTGAAATGCAGCTAAAATGTGATTGTTACAGAAAAAAGGATTTCAACAGCAGGGAATAGATTAGTTGAGACTCTGGCAAGTTACAGGCAGTCTCTTGGAACATGCCAGATTGTTTGAAAGTTCCCCAGACTATCAACTGAATTGACTGCAAGGTCGCCCTTCTTTCTTGCCACCAACCCAAGGTTTATCTGCATTCTGCTGAAGGAAAGACTGAGAACAACGCAGTGTACGAGGCTCAAATGACCGAATATTTTTGTGTCCCATTTCATTTGAGTCAGAAATTTCTCCAATTGAACATTGGGAATACCATTCTGAAGACGCACTTGGTTCTTTCACTAAAAATAACCGACAATTAATCCAATTTAATTCCCTTGCTAATCGTTCAGAACCAGACCATGGCATTTCATTAGATCCTCAAACTCTACAACTTGTCATTTGGACCACATAAGTCTGTAATACAATCTGTGTTTGCTCTTAACTAATTTCTGCTATTGAAGACTGTCCATATTTTGATCATTTCAATATTACTTCAATACCCTCCTCTCCACTCCAATATAAAAATAACTACACTGCTTACATCTGGTCCTACACTAAATCCCATAGCACAACCCACAGATCTTCATTAGCTTCCTGCCCTCAGTGCATCAAATTCAAAACACCCTCATTCCCAAATCCCTCCAGGACCACCTTAAGCCCTATTCTCCAGCAGTTGCTCAAGCTACATTTATTTTTATTACTTGTATATCCCCAACACCACTAGTCCACGATTCATGTAGGAGCTTCAAATGACATGGCCCTACTTTTTGGAACACCCTCTAATTCTATTCCCCTGCTCTTACTGCTTCGCTCTTGATGCTTACTGATTTTGCTCTGAAGACCTGGAATTTTTGTTTTATATCATGATCTATACAAGGACAATATTTGGCTAACCATATAGATGGACACAGTACATCATTTCAAAATACTGTTCTTCAATAAAAATCAGATTTTCAATAAGCATGGATACTTTAAAAATGTAGTAGGTTACTCATTACATTTTTTGAAAAGTAGCACAACAGATAACTTTGCATGTTGAGACCCAAATTTGGTAACATTAGTCATTTTCAAAAATCTGATTGAATTTCTGCAGGATGTCTTACTACATTTACACAGTGCCTTGGTGAGACCACAACTAGAATATTGATGCAGCTTTGGTCTCCACGAAAGGCTACACTTGCCAGAGTGGGAATGCAGCAGAGCTTCACTAGACCGATACTGGCGTTGGCTGGACTGTCCGAAAGGAAAGATTGGTTTGACTCGGCTGATACCAGGGTTGGTGGGACTGTCGGAGAGGAAAGATTGGTTTGACTGGGCCTGTATCCACTACAGCTGAGAAGGATGGGAGGAGATCTGATTGAAATATAAAATTATAACAGTGTTGGACAGATTAGATGCAAGGAGGATGTTGTCTCCGGTTGGGGAATCGAGAACCAGGGAACACAGTCTCAGGATACAGGATAGACCATTTAGGACGGAGGTGAGGAAACACTCATTCACTCAAAGAGTGATAGGGAATCTGTAGAATTCTCTACCACAGGAGGGCCAAGTCACTGGATGTAATTCAAGAAAGAGATTTTTTTTTAATTAATGATTTGAGTGGCATGAAGTGGTTTGGGGAGAAAGAATGAATACGGCATTGAGGTAGAGGATCAGCCATGATCATATTGCAAGGTGGAGCACGCTTAAAGGGCTGAATGGCCTGCTCCTAGTTTAAATGCTTGTAAAACCAACATATAGGTTAGAAAAACTAATAAGGCATCCTGAATTTTGTAACTTATACGAGTTGATATCCAGACAATTAATTTGATGTGAATTATTCAGCAATATATTTAAAAGTAGGCTATATCACCACATGATAACATTATAATGTAATGCAGTAACTTATTGAAAAAGTAATTGAGAAGTTCCTGCATTACGTTCTAACAACACTTCTATCTACCTGCAGATTTCCGTTTCCTGCCTCTTTTGCCTGTTTTGATCTTCGGCATTGTATTCTGTTGTACACGGCGTGTATACTTCCTCTTTTTTCTTACAGGTTCATCCTGGGAGAGGTCCAATTCAGAAACATTAACATTGAGAGAAGTTGAAGTGCTGCATTCAGGAGTGCTAGTAGCAATCCTCCGATATTTTCGTCGCTTAGGTGGGGTGACCAATTCACTGAGGGATTCAATTGCTCGACAGGATTTAGCACGACGATATGGTCTGGGCAGTGGTTTTACTTCAAAGTTTGATGCAGATTTTGGCTTCCTCCCCAATCTACGTCCACGCTTTCTACCGACTAATTTGGGGTTTTTTGACTGATTGCGACGGGTGTATTTTCTTCTGCCTGTGCGCTGGGTACCCATTGCTTTTAGAGCTCTGGGTCTTCCTCTTCTGCGCTTGATTTGTAGTTTCAACCGTGGTCTTCCTCTTCGTGGTTCACTGGTTAGGGAAATAAAACACACATACTTTCCTCAAAATGTTCATACAAGAGGATTCCTTCACTGCACATTTAAACCAACTTAGGCATCCAAATTTAAATAATTCGAACATCTATGTTCTGGTGGAAATGAAATTCAGTTACAATTATCAGTTATACGGTCCTAAAATGAACATTTACAGTAAAATATGCTCCCATTATAAACCTGGACCAAAACATGAAAAATCAAATCCGATGTTATCACTGTGGAGTCTACAATATTGGAAAAAATATTAAAGAAAATTTGTTCACAACAGTAATCTTTATTGTCACAAGTAGGCTTACATTAACACTGCAATGAAGTTACTGTGAAAAGCCCCTAGTCGCCACATTTCTGCCTGTTTGAGTGCACGCAGACAGAATACAGAATGTCCAAATTACCTAACAGCACGTCTTTCGGGTCTTGTGGGAGGAAACCGGAGCACCCGGGGAAACCCACACAGACACGGGGAGAACGTGCAGACTCCATACAGACAATGGCCCAGGCTGGGAATCCAAGCTGGAAATCGAACTGGGACCATGGAGCTGTGAAGCAACAGTGCTACCGGCTATGCTGCCTGTGGGATTTGAACAGCTGGCTATGCCAGCATCTATTCCCCATCCCCGAGGTCATTTATGAGTCAACCCCATTGCGGTGCATCCGGCGTCACATCTAGGCCAGATCAGGCAAGGGTGGCAGATTTCCTTTCCTAAAGGACATTTATGAACCAGGTGGGTTTTTACGAAAATCAACAATGGTTTCATGATCATCTTTCGACTTTTAATTCCAGATTGTTTATTGAATTCCAATTTCACCATCGATCATGGTGGAATTTGAATCCTGGGTCTCTGGATTACCATTTCAGTGCAAAACTGTCATAGAACATTACTGCGCAGTACAGGCCCTTCGGCCCTCGATGTTGTGCTGACCTGTGAAACCACTCTAAAGCCCATCTACACTATTCCCTTATCATCCATATGTTTATCCAATGACCATTTAAATGCCCTTAATGTCGGCGCATCCACTACTGTTGCAGGCAGGGCATTCCACGCCCTTATTACTGAGTAAAGAACCTACCTCTGACATCTGTCCTATATCTATCTCCCCTCAATTTAAAGCTATTTCCCTCGTGCTAGACATCACCATCAGAGGAAAAAGGCTCTCACTGTCCACCCTATCTAATCCTCTGATCATCTTGTATGCCTCAATTAAGTCACCTCTTAACCTTCTTCTCTCTAACAAAAACAGCCTCAAGTCACTCAGCCTTTCCTCATAAGATCTTCCCTCCATACCAGGCAACATCCTGGTAAATCTCCTCTGCACCCTTTCCAGTGCTTCCACATCCTTCCTATAATGCGGCGACCAGAATTGATCGCAATACTCCAAATGCGGCCACACCAGAGTTTTGTACAGCTGCAACATGACCTCATGGCTCCGAAACTCAATCCCTCTACCAATAAAAGCTAACACACCGTACGCCTTCTTAACAACCCTATCAACCTGGGTGGCAACTTTCAGGGTTCTATGTACACGGACACCGAGATCTCTCTGCTCATCCACACTACCAAGAATCTTACCATTAGCCCAGTACTCTGTCTTCCTGTTACTCCTTCCAAAATGAATCACCTCACACTTTTCTGCATTAAACTCTATTTGCCACCTCTCAGCCCAGCTCGGCAGCTCATCTGTGTCCTACTGTAACATCCTTCCACACTGTCCACAACTCCATCGACTTTAGTGTCATCTGCAAATTTACTCACCCATCCTTCTCGCTCTCCTCCAGGTCAATTATAAAAATGACAAACAGCAGTGGCCCCAAAACAGATCCTTGTGGTACACCACTAGTAACTGAACTCCAGGCTGAACATTTCCCATCAACCACCACCCTCTGTCTTCTTACAGCGAGCCAATTTCTGATCCAAACTGCTAAATCACCCTGAATCTCATGCCTCCGTATTTTCTGCTATAGCCTACTGTGGGGAACCTCATCAAACACTTTACTGAAATCCATATACACCACATCAACTGCTTTACCCTCATCCACCTGTTTGGCCACCTTCTCAAAGAATTCAATAAGGTTTGTGAGGCATGACCTACCCTTCACAAAACCGTGTTGATTATCCCTAATCAAATTATTCCTTTCTAGATGATTATAAATCCTATCTCTTATAAACCTTTCCAAGACTTTTCCCACAACAGAAGTAAGGCTCTCTGGTCTATAATTACCAGGGTTGTCTCTACTCCCCTTCTTGAACAAGGGGACAACATTTGCTATCCTCCAGTCTTCTGGCACTATTCCTGTAGACAATGACCAGATAAAGATCAAAGCCAAAGGCTCAGCAATCTCCTCCCTAGCTTCCCTGAGAATCCTAGGAGAAATCACATTCGGCCCAGGGACTTATCTATTTTCACACTTTCAGAATTGCTAACACCTCCTCCTTATGAACCTCAAGCCCTTCTAGTCTAGTAGCCTGTATCTCAGCATTCTCCTCAACAACAGTGTCTTTTTCCTTGTGAATACAGATGAAAAATATTCATTTAGCACCTCTCCCATCTCCTCAGACTCCACGCACAACTTCCCACTACTGTCCTTGACTGGCCCTACTCTTACCCTAGTCATTCTTTTTTTCCTGACATACCTATAGAAAGCTTTAGGGTTATCCTTGATCCTAACTGCCAAAGACTTCTCATGTCCCATCCTGGCTCTTCTTAGCTCTCTCTTTCGGTCCTTCCTTGCTAACTTGTATCTCTCGAGCGCCCTAACTGAACCTTCACATCTCATCTTTACATAAGCCTCCTTCTTCCTCTTGACAAGTGATTCAACTACTTTAGTAAACCACGGTTCCCTGGCTCGACCGCTTCCTCCCTGCCTGACAGGTATATACTTATCCTTATTCCTTGAACAAGCTCCACATTTCAATTGCGCCAGTCCCCTGCAGTTTCCTTCCCCATCCTATGCATTGTAAGTCTTGCCTCATCGCATCATAATTGCCTTCTCCCCAAATATAACTCCTGCCTTGCGGTATATACCTATCCCTTCCTATCGCTAAAGTAAACATAACCGAATTGTGGTCACTATCACCAAAGTGCTCACCTACCTCCAAATCGAACACCTGTCCTGGTTCATTACCCAGTACCAAATCCAATGTGGCCTCGCCTCCCGTTGGTCAATCTACACACTTTGTCAGGAAACCCTCCTGCACACATTGAACAAAAACAGACCCAGCTAGAGTACTCGAACTATAGCGTTTCCAGTCATAATTTGGAAAATTAAAGTCCCCCATAACAACTACCCTGTTACTTTCACTCCTATCCAGAATCATCTTTGCAATCCTTTTCCTCTACATCTCTGGAACTTTTCGGAGGCCTATAGAAAACCCCTAACAGGGTGACCTCTCCTTTCCTGTTTCTAACCTCAGCCCATACTACCTCAGTTGGCAAGTCCTCATCAAACGTCCTTTCTGCCACCGTAATACTGTCCTTGACTAACAATGCCACCCCTCCCCCTCTTTTACCACCTTCCCTGAGCTTACTGAAATATCTAAACCCCGGAACCTGCAACAAGCATTCCTGTCCCTGCTCTATCCATGTCTCCGAAATGGCCACAACATCCAAGTCCCAGGTACCAACCCATGCTGCAAGTCTACCCACCTAATTCCGGATGCTTTTGGCATTGAAGTAGACACACTGTAAACCACCTTCCTGCCTGCCGGTACACTCCTGCAACCTTGAAACCTTACTCATGATCTCACTACTCTCAACCTTCTGTATACTGGAGCGACAATTCAGGTTCCCAACCCCCTACTGAATTAGTTTAAACCCTCGCAAAGAGCATTAGCAAATTTCCCCCCCCCCCCCCCCCCCCCCCCCAGGATATTGGTGCCCCTCTGGTCCAGGTGTAGACCATCCTGTTTGTAGAGGTGCCACCTACCCCAGAATGAGCCCCAATTATCCAGGTATCTGAAACCCTCCTGGTCTCTATAAATCAACAACAAAGCATTATTATGTGCAATATGTCCAAACTATTGGCATGCAAAATGCTTTCAGACATTTGGCCTTTGTCTTAATTACGCTCATCCCCATGCCAACATCTTTTGTAATCTGAGACATTTTAGGCAACTGACTCTGAAAAGAGACAAACTAGACAATGAAAGGCGTGTCAGTATGATGTCAGGATCTAGAGGTTGCCCACAACTATTATTTAAAAAAAATATATATTTTATTGAGCGATTTATATATTTACACAACAAACATAATCACAAAACAAACCAAGCCAACAGGGCTGCAAATAACGAATTCAACAAAATACCTGACACCCCCGCCCCCCACCCATTGCTGACAACTTAACTTTTCTCAAGGAAGTCAATGAATGGCTGCCACCTCCGGGCAAACCCCTCCACAGACCCTCTCAAGGTGAACTTTATTTTTTCAAGCCTGAGAAACTCTGCCAGGTCACCTTCCATTCTAATAATATCCATCTCCGGGCTACCAAGGAGGCAAAGGCCAAAACATAGGCCTATCTCGCCCCCTGGACACCCAGGTGTTCTGACACTCCAAAGATTGCCACTTCTGGACTCGGGACCACCTTCACCTTCAGGACCTCCAACATAATGTCGGCAAACCCCTGCCAAAATTCCCCAAGCTTCGGATTCGCCCAGAACATGTGGACATGATTCATGGGCCCATCCGCACACACCTGTCTTCCACCCCTTCAAAAAAACCTGCTCATCCTGGCCACAGTCATAAGTGCCCTGTGGACCACCTTAAACTGGATACGGCCAAGCCTAGCGCAGGACAAGGATACGTTCACCCTGGTCAAGGCTCCTCCCACAGCCCAGCTTCAACTCCCTACCCAACTCCTCCTCCCATGGTACCTGCCTCCGAACAAAGTCCCTCACTTGCAAATACCTGAAACCATTCCTGATGAGCAACTCAAATTCCTCCTCGAACTCCTCCAAGCTCAGAAAGCTGCCGTCAACGAAGAGATCTCCAAACCACTCAATCCCCGCCCACTGCCATCCCGACACCCCCTGGAACAAACCGGTGATTCCCACAGGTCAGTGCCCAGACCGAGGGGGCCTCCAGCCTCAGGTGCTGCCGCCACTGACCCCACACCCTCAGGTTCGCCACCACCAACGGGCTTGTGGTGTACTGGCCGGCAAGAACGACAGAGATGCCGTCAACAGTGCCCCCAAACTTGTCTCCTTACAAGAGGCTGCCTCCCCAACAACTATTATTAGAGACTGCAAGGCTGAGCATTTGGACAATTGAGTCGGTCAGAGTGTCAGCGTGGATTTGTGAACATTAAATCATGTGATGAACCTAGTTGAATTTGAGGAAACAAACATGGGGAATATCTCTGGACGTTATTTCAATGCACTTAAGTCCCCATATAACAGGCTTAATGAAAATGAGTGAATGGAATCGTTGGAAGCCGATTGGTTTGGACAGGAAATTGGTTAGGTTGAGCAACACCGTACAGAATAATGACCAGATAGTAAAGCTGGCGGGATGCGTCTCATGGTGTTCCCAGGGATTTGACTTGGAGGGGGTGGGTTCAGATTTTCATCATTAAGTTTAAACGACATGGATGTAAAAATGGAGAGCTGTACATCAAAGTTAGCTAATGACGCTGTTAGATAGCACAGTAAATAGTTTTCATCGAAGCAATCGCAAAGGAACAGAATAAGAAGGTAAAATTGACAGATGGAGTTTAATTTGGAAGTGTGTAAAGTCATCCATTTTGGACACTCGATAGATAGATCAAAGTACTTTCTAAATGGTAAAATGTAATGTTTGAGGGGTGAAATGCAAGGGTTCCAAAAGATATGTCATTTAAATAAAAGTTGGACTTCTGGTAGCGGCCATGGAGCGAGTGGTCACACACAATGTGGCTCCTGCTTGAGGTTGAAATATTTGGCCCTTTTTGCCTCTTCTACAGGGTTTTGACAGGTGGAAAAAGTGAAAATATCCAAGATTAAGGTATTTTCCTTCAGTGGGTAATGTCGAAGAGATACCAAACAAGGAGTGCGACAAAAAGAGGCAACATTTAAACCAAGAGGACTCACGTGGTGCAGATGGCGGATGGACCTGTGGCACAGTTGCCCACACAATGGTCAACAGAGCAGTTGGTGACGTTCCTGGGGGCCGAGCTGAAGCAACAAAGTAAGGCAACCTCAAAGAATCTGGCCAAGGTGGCGGAGCCAATTTGGGCTGCCGTGGAAAGAGTGGAGAAGCTGGAGGCGTTGAATGTGTTGATCGAGAAGGTGGAGGAGGTGGTAGCTGACCATGAGGATTGTATAGCCTCGTTGGAGGCTGAAACATTGATGATGGTGGAAGGTCAGAAAAAGTGGAGGGAGAAGGTCGATGACCTGGAAAATTGTTCGCAGAATCTGAGAATAGTGGAGCTGCCTAAAGGGATTGAGGGAGCACAGGCCAAGTCATCTGTGGCCAAGATGTTTGTGCAGTTGGTGGGGGAGGGAGTCTTTGACCATCCTCCTGAGGTGGATCAGGCACACAGGTCACTGTGGAGGAGTCCAAAAGCAGGAGAGCTGCCAAGAGCGATCATCATGAGGCTGCATCGGTAGTTGGATAAAGAGAACATTCTGAAGTAGGTGAAGGAGACGCAGGATTGCACCTGGGAAGGCCGTACTGTTTACATCCATCAGGACCTGGGAGCAGAGCTGGCCAAATGGTGGGTCAGGTTCAACAGGGTCAAGGCAGCCCTCTACAGGAACAAGGTGCAGTTTGGGGTAAAAGAGAGAGAAAAGAGAGAGAGGAGAAAGAGATTTTAATTTGGTTCTTGATCCTAAGACGGATTGGTAAGTCCTTGAAGGTGTCAGCAATGATTAAATAAAGAACTGCTGGGGTTTATTGAACAGACTGGGGGGAGGGGTGGATCTGTAGCAGTTTGGTAGGCTCAGAGCAAAGGAACTAATGTTCTTCTCCCATGTTCATGGGGTGTATTCCCGGATAAATTTTTTTTGTCATGGGCAAGACATTTTGACCGGGGTGGTTGAGACCGAGCACATGGCAATCGTGGTGTCGGGCCATGCGGCGCACCTTGTGGACCTGTGTATGGAGAAGGGGGGTTGTCAGCCGCAGTGGAGGTTGGATGTGGAGTTGTTGGCCGATCAGGAGATTTGTGAGGTATAGGGGTGGCCAAATGTACAGCTCAATAAGAGTGTGGAGGTGGGGACAATGAGGAATGGTTGGAGAGGAAGAGATTGGTGGGGCAGATCAGAAGCATTTGGTGGGTTGAGGAGGGGCTGTTGAAAGAGAGGAAAAATCTCCAGATGAAGTTCAAACTCATATATACACGAGAAAAGTGGCAGGCGGCACTGTATGAGCATTAGGAGAAGGCCAGCAGGATGCTTGTGCGTTAGTTGAGGCGGCAGCGAGGAAGATTGGGCGGATGAAGGATTCACGGGGGTGGTGGTGGTGGTCACAGAGTCCGGGAAAGTCCGGGTACAAACGGGTTCCCAGCTAACATTTTAAGATGGAGGGCATGTCATTGTGGCAATCACAGATTTATGCCGGCTGGGCTGGACCCTACGTTTAGGGTCTGGGAGCGGGCAGGGGTAGAGTGTTTTAAGGACCTGATCGTGGTGGAGTAGGTTTGCAGAGTTGGGAGAGTTGGAGTAAGAATTCCAGTTGCCGAGGGGGAATGGGTTCCGATATCTGCAGTTTAGGGCCTTTGTTAGGAAGGAGATTGCCACCCCGCTGTTGCATGAAAACATTCTGTCTGAGGAAGAGATAGGGGAGGGTAGGATCTTGGACATATACGGGGATCTAATGCAAGAGGATAGGTCATCGTTAGAGGATGCAAAGCAAAAGCTGATGCGGAGTTAATGAGCGAGGCCCTGCAAAGTGTAAATTTGACCTTGTCGTGTGCACGGCTAAGCCTCATTCAGTTTAAAGTGGTGCACAGACCACACATGACTATGGCGTGGATGAGTGTTTGTTTTTGGGGAGCTAGATGTGGGTGGTGCTTAGGGGGCCCCAGTCAATCACTGGGCATTGTTCTAGGCGTACCCGAAGTTGGAGGAGTTCTGGAGGAGATTCTGGGGTGAGGGTGGTTGCGAGCCCATGGGGCATCAGATCTTATTCGGGTGGCAGGATCCAGAGCTACCTAAAGCATTGGGGTGGGTGAGTGACTTAGTAGAACTCCTTAATTTGGAGAAAATGATCTGAGGAGGGGTTCTTTTCAAGATGGAGGTCGATCATCGCCTTCTGTAAGGAATGATAAATGTCAGCCGGGGGATGTTTTTACTGTACTGTCGGTATTTGTTTTATGTTTTGGTTCAAATGGGTGTTTGGTGCTTTGTAAATAATCTTGAATAAAAATATTTTTTAAATTTAAGTTATATTTGTAGTTATTTGAAGAGTCATGTTACAGCTGCAGAGCTCTTATACGGATTCCAGCTAGTGTAATAATAATCTTTGTGGCACAAGTAGGCTTACATTAACACTGCAATGAAGTTACTGAGAATGAGGCATAACCTTAAAATTAGAGCTAGGCTGGTCAAGGTCGATGTCAGAAAGCATTTTGGGCATAGCCAGCATCACCCATATACAAATTTTAAAACATTTTGAAGGAATAGATTTCAACGTACAGTCTGGATCAGTGTAAACTGACCCAATTTTGGAGCAAAAGCAACAAATTGCTGGCCAGACATTTGCTTCCTCAAACAGGAAACAACTGGTGCTTCTTGAAAATGTAAACGCTAATTTTGTTGAAACATTACACGTTAAATTACAGCATCCCTTGAAATGACTAGCCCCGTCTACAAGATTGAGCTCAACTATCTTAACAATGGTTTTATTGGGAACATTCAGTGCTGTTTGGAATTTGAAACTGGTGTTTGGTCCCCACATGTGCTACCTTTTTACACAAGGGACTGATGGCAGCAAATTTAATTCTAAGATTTAACGTTCTCACTAATATTCCAAATATTTGATGAATACGCGATTATAACATCTGGCAAATATAGGATAAAATGGGCAATCTAAGAACACATGCAATGTATCGAGATTAGAAATTTACTGAGGGTTGTTTGGATCGGAGTGAAGATGAGTGTATTGAATTTGATGCTCAAGAGAAGCAGCCAAACAAGGAACAAATTGGTTTGATTATTTTTGTAGAGCAGATGTGATAGCATCAAGTGATAACATTTATATGAAGAATATGAAATCTTATTTTGGAAAAGCTACACCACATGGTAAAAAAATTAAGCATTAGTGATGGACATTATCTATAACCATTGCAGCCCTAACATATAGCAAACTTGAGACAAATCATAAATCTTGTGCATCATTAAACAAAAAGTATTTGCTTCTGGAATGCAATAGACAATCACAGACCTCCCACTTTTCCCAGCCCATCACTACATAGGTGGCATGGTATCACAGTGGTTAGCACTGTTGTTTCACAGCTTCAGGGACCCAGGTTTGTTTCCCAGCTTGGGTCAGTGTCTGTGTGGAGTCTGCACGGGTTTGCTCCAGTTTCCTCCAACAAGTCCAAAAAGACGTGCTTGTTAGGTAAATTGGACATTCTGAATTCTGCCTCAGTCTACCGAACAGGCACCGTAGACCGGCGACTGGGGTATTTTCACAGTAATTTAATTGCAGTGTTAATGTAAGCCTACTTGTGACAATAAAGATTATTAAATTACCACGATCGCTTACCGTTCCTCCCCACCCAATTTAGTATTCATCAACTTAGATCAGCTTGCTTCAGAAAGCCCTACACAGAGGAACCTATTATCCATCCTCCCATTAGCTACATTCAGTTTTTGTACAACAGCTAAGCTGTCAGTTCATTGCTTTTTCAATGGAGCATATTTCAATAGGCATGCAGATTTTTAAGTTGATAGCACCACTGACTAATTATTGGACCTCAGCACAGACTGTCTATTGTACTTACCTCTAAAGCTGGACCACAATTGCCATTTGGGAAATTATGTGGCTATATTGATACTTTTAAAAAAAAATCACTTCAGCCACAATAAATTGCCTCAAAACAATTTTACATTTAATACCTTTTTTCCATTTCAGTTTCTTCAGTTTCATTTTCTTCCACTGCCCCCATTTCCTCTTCTTCATTCTCTGCTTCCATTAGCTCCTCTTCCAATTCCTCCATTTCAGCCAAATCTTCCTCCTCACTATCCAATGATGGCCTCTGTCTGGCCATTGGACGACGAAACCGCTGCTTTGGTCTGCATTCAGGACAGAACCAATCATCATCTGGAATGATCTAAGAGAAATTGGTAATATTAAATAACTTTGTAACCAGCCTACAATTTAATATTGTGTGTAAACCTTTTGTTTTAGGAAGTTATATACAAACCTTAACCTTTGGTCTCAAGCAGTACGTATGGTGACCTCTATCACAGCCATCACATAAGAGCATGTTTTCGGCATCTCCCTTCTTATGACAGATCTTACAGCGAGCATTTAGCAAAGATTTGGCCCATACAATGCTGCGATCCAGTGTAGAGAGATGAATGAAAACCTGAGCCAAGCTTGCTGAAGCCACAAGCGACTCTCTCCAGCGATCTAATAACGTCTTCTGTATTTTGCCACCATCACTCGCATCTAAAATGCAATTAAAGGCCATCATTTTGGTCATTTGTCAAAATTTAACAAATTACATTCACAACTTTGTTTTCCACATTTCACCAGTCTTTTAGCCAAGAACGGATATTAATATCCTGTAATTGGACATTTCCTATTTGAATTTTTTATTTAATAATACTTCACTACTAGCATAGCAATATTAAAGACAGCAATGACTATCAGATGAGGTAAAAATAGAATGTTTTGAACAAAAATGACTCCGTTTTGTTTTGAAAACTACTTGAACAGCTTTCTGAAGAAAAACTCAGGAATCAGATACATATTTCCAACAAAATATTCCCCTGCATCAAACGTTCCATCGAAGTTGCATGACAACCTGAAAGACTAAGTGCAGAGTGTGCACAAGTAAGCCACTTTCAAATGCAAAATATTGTCAAAGCAGCCGACAACATAACTAAATCACCCTCGCACTTAGAAGAGGGGGAATGTTACCTTGCACTCTCAATCTGGCTGGTTTCCAATGGTATCCTGTACCTGACATTTCAAGCCATTTTCATTGATGTTGCAAAGATTTCTGGTTGGAGCTTCATCCTTATGAAAATATACTGGGGTGGGATCAGCCCCCCCCCCCCCCGCAGCGTTTTTCTGGTGGCAGAGGTGGCTCGTCATCGGCCACTGGCAGATCCTCCAGTCCCACCGATATCTACGTTTTGTATGCCCCACCCCCCCCAACCCCTCTACATGGGACTGGAGGATTCCACCGGCAGTAAGATTCTGAAAATCCTCCCCTTGGTTTGAACCCAAATATCTGCACTTTGCGAAGGTCTGCCGTCGCATATTTACTGCTTTCGAGCCAACATTCGATTTGAGAAGGGATCTAGCTCAAGTGCATTGGAAATACTGAAATTGGCTCTCTTCCATTTGGATATTTTCACTATTGATTGATCTTTTTGTCCCTTTCCACAACTATTTTAAATCTAATTATTTTAAGGTAACACATTGCTCTTGCCTTACTTCAATCCCCAAAAGTAGATCTGGCACAGTTTCTATTCTCATTGGGGAAGAAACACACTGATTAAAGATATTCCATAGGTAATCCATAGAATCCCTACAGTGCAGAAGGAGGCCACACAGCCTATCGGGTCTGCACTGACCCTCTGAAAGAGCACCCTAACTAGGTCCACTCCCCGCCTATCCTTGTAACCTCACCTAACCTGCACATACTTGGACTGTGGGAGGAACCGGAGCATCCGGTATACCTAATTTCAAAGTTCAAACAAATAGATTACATTTTGAACCCTCAAGTGCATTGTCCCTCTCCAAAATGATTATACTTCATCAATACGGCCATCCTTTGCCCATGTCATTGTTGCCTTTGCTACCCCTCCTAAATATATTCACAGGCAGGAATGTTTGGCTTCAATTCCTGCTGATTATTAAAGATAGGTCGCTATTGTAGCCATTGTATCCTAACCTCCATGTAGCTCAAATGGTATTTTAATGGTCCACTACATTATTTTTATTTAATTTTTAAAAAATAATTATTTAATAAGCACATGATTTTCCCTTCAATGTTTGCTCTTTCAACACAATTCTTTGTAGTTCTGTGCAGTTTGACTTTCCTAGCTTTCAATCCGTATTATTTTTCTCTGCGGCTTTTCTCTCATTCTCCCCCCCCCCCCCAACCAAATTAGTTAACCCTCCTCTACAGAACCTGTTAACGTTATGAGGGCATTAGCCCCAATTCTCTTCAGATACAAGCAATTCACCTTGTAACAGGTCCATCCTCCCCCAGGAACATGAAATTCTTCCTCGCAACACTTCCTCACACATCTGGACTACCTTCCTGTTCCTGTACTCACTAACATGGGGCTCTCACTGGGAGCAAGTCAGAATTTAGGACCTGGTTCATTTTTTTCCCCCTAACCCTTCTGCCTGGAGGACCTCAGCCCCTTTCATAACCAAGGCATTGGTTTCGACATGGTCAGCACAAGTAGATAGCACTGTGGCTTCACAGCTCCAGGGTCCCAGGTTTGATTCCCCGCTGGGTCACTGTCTGTGCGGCGTCTGCACGGTCTCTATATGTCTGCATGGATATCCTCCGGGTGCTCCGGTTTCCTCCCACAGCCCAAAAGACGTGCAGGTTAGGTGGATTGGCTATGCTAAATTGCCCTTAGTGTCCAAAAAAGGTTAGGAGGGGTTACTGGGATAGGGTGGAAGTGAGGGCTTAAGTGGGTCAGTGCAGACTCGATGGGCCGAATGGCCTCCTTCTGCACTGTATGTTCTATGTTCATAGCATCGGGCTTGTTCATCATCCCCTCAGTGCCTTGCCATTTACTGATAGCCCTTACCCTAGGATAGTGCATAGGCGACTTTAATATTCACATCAATTGGACAAACTAAATTAGAAAAAGTAGCCTGGAGGACGGATTCATATACCGTATCGCAGACAGTTTCTTTGAATACCACATTCTGGAACTTACTAGGGAGCAGGCTATTTTGGGCCTGGTAATGTGTAATTGGGTAGGATTAATTATAGAGCACACTTTAAAGGATCCTCTAGTCAAGGGAGAAGCATAACATGGTAGAATTTGCACGTTCAGTTTGAGTGTGGGAAATATGGGCCTGAAACTAGAAACATAAGTAAAGGAAATTACAAGAGTATGAAGACAGTTGGCTAACAGGGTCTGAGTAAACAGGAAGACTGTACAAAACCAATGGCGGATGTTTACAAAGGTGTTTCATAACCCATGAAGATATATTCCATGGAGGAAGAAGATCCTACAAGAAGCATGCATTAGCCCAAGGAAGGAAAGGGTGGTATCAAATTGAAAAAGAAAAGATGTACAATGCTGCATGGATTAGTGGCAGGCCAAAAGATTGGGACCATTTTAGTAATCAGAGGCAGAAATTAGAATGAGAAAAAAAGCTAGAATTATAAAACAATAAAAATGTATAAAAAAGGAAAAACAAAGTTAAAAGTGAGCATTAAAAGTGAGCATTAGTTCCTTCGAGGGCAAGGCTGGGGAATTAATAACGAGAAATGAGGAAACGGCTGAGGCTTAGAACATTTATTTTGCATCTGCCTTCAGAGTAGAGGATAAAAAAGCCCCGGAATAGTAGATCAAAAGGGAGGGAAGGCAGAACTTAAAATAATCACGACTAGAGAAAAAGCAATTGGACTTAGGGTTGACAAATCTCCTGCACCTAATGGCCTGCATTCTTGGGGCTTAGGGACTACAGTGATAGTGCACAAGTTGTAATCTTGCAAAATTCCTGAGATTCTGGAAAGCTCCCAGAGGATTAGAAAACTGCAAATGTAATATCTCTTTTTAAGAAAAGAGGCAGACAGCAATCAGGAAATTAAAAGCCAATTAGCCCAACATATGCCATTGGAAAAATGTTAGAATCCATTACTAAGGGAGCAGCACAGGACACTGAGAAAATCATAATACAATCAGGCAAAGAATATGGTTTTAGAACATAGAACAGTACAGCACAGAACAGGCCCTTCAGCCCTCAATGTTGTGCCGAGCCATGATCGCCCTACTCAAACCCACGTATCCACCCTATACCCGTAACCCAACAACCCCCCCCAACCTTATTTTTATTAGGACACTACGGGCAATTTAGCATGTCCAATCCACCTAACCCGCGCATCTTTGGACTGTGGGAGGAAACCGGAGCACCCGGAGGAAACCCACGCACACAGGGGGAGGACGTGCAGACTCCACACAGACAGTGACCCAGCCGGGAATCGAACCTGGGACCCTGGAGCTGTGAAGCATTTATGCTAACCACCATGCTACCCTGTTACAAGAGAAATTGTATTCAACTTAAAGCTAGCTCTTTGAAGATGTAATACACAGGGTGGACCAAGGGGAAATCAATACGTGTAGTGTATTTGGGTTTTCAAAGGCATTTGATGAAGTGCCACATCAGAGGTTATCACACAAGAACTTACGGTGCTGGGGGTGATACCTGCACAGATAGAGGACTGGCTAACTATTAGAAAAGAGAGTTAATGAACACAGCCGTTTTGAACTTGCCAACCTTGAATGAGTGGAGTGCCACAGGGATCAGTGCTGGGGCTTCAACTATCTAGGATCTGTATTAATGATATGGATGAAAGGATCGGCTATATATAGCCAAATTTGTTGACAATACAAAGGTAGGTAGGAAAACAAGTAGTGAAGAGGATAGAGTCTGTACAGAAATATAGATAGTTTAAGTTGAGTGGGCGAACATTTGCCAAATGTGAGGTTGTCCACTTGGGCAGGAAGATTAGTAAAGCAGATTTTTAAAATGGTGACACTGTATAATGATGTGGTAGAGAGGCCTTGGTATCCTCTTTAATGAATCAAATAGGTTATGCAGGTACAGCAAACGATTCGGAAGTTGGTCTTTATGGCAAGGAAGAAGGCATGAAAAAGTAGGGAATTCTTGTTACAACTATACAGGGTATTGGTGAGACTATACCCAGAGAACAATGTACCATTTGTGTCTCCTCACGCAAGGAAGGATATACTGGAAGCAGCTCAGGGAAGGTTCACTAGGTCATAAGACATAGGAGCAGAATTAGGCCATTCAGCCCATCGAGTCTGCTCCGCCATTCAATCATGGCCAATATGTTTCTCATCTCCATTGCCCTACCTTATCACCATAACCCCTGATCCCCTTATTAAATCAAGAATATATCTATTTCTGTCTTAAAGACCCTCATGATTTGGCCTCCACAGCCTTCTGCAGCAAGAGTTCCAGAAGTTCACCACCATCTGGCTGAAGAAACTCCTTGTCATCAGTTTTAAAGGATCGTCCCTTCAGTCTGAGGCTGTGTCCTTGGGTTCTAGTTTTTCTTACTAGTGGAAACATCCGCTCCATGTCCATTCTATATAGGCCTCTCAGTATCCTGCAAGTTTCAATAAGGTTCCTCCTCATCCTTCTAAACTCCAACTAATACAGACCCAGAGTCCTCAACCGTTCCTCATATGACAAGCTCTTCAGTCCAGGGATCATTTTTCTGAACCTCCTTTGGACCCTTTCCAAGGCCAGCACATCCTTCCTTAGATACAGGGTCTAAAACTGCTCACAATACTCCAAATGGGGTCTGACCCGAGCCTTAAGAATGAAGAAACATTGAGCAGTCTGGGCCTATATTCATTGGAGTTCAGCAGACCGAAATAGGATCTTATTGAAACTTAGGCCGCGATTAAAGATGGCTCCTTGCCAGCTCCATCAGACCTCCAACCATCTCTCATTGATGGTGCAAACCATGTCCCCAGATTCTCTGTGCACAGAATGTCAGAAAATCTGAAGCGAAAGCTCAGCTGTACATTTGCAGAGATGCATGTCGGTTTTCAATCTGAACCGGACACTGACAAATTTTGGGACAATATCACCCATAAGATTTTAAGGGAGCTTGTTAGGATAGATACCAAGAGAATATTTCCTCTTGTGGAAGAATCTAGAACCCAGGGACAGTTTTCAAATAAGCAATCTTTTGTTTAAGATGGAGATGAGAAGGCATTTCTTCTCAGAGGGTTGCATTTGGAACTTTTCTCCAGCGAGTAGGGGAGACAGGGTCATGGAATTACTCAAGGTTGAAATGGACAGGCAGAGACGGACCGACTGGTTAAGGAGAAACCTACAGATCGATGGGAGGTATGCGGCGATCCTGGGGGTGGAGCTGTTAAGGGAACGTCGGAGGCTGCAGGCAGAGTTCAGGGTGTTGCCCACAGGCAAAGCAGTGGAGCAACTGAGAAAAGAAAGGGGCCTTTTATGAACACAGGGAAAAGGCCAGCAGAATGCTGGCACAGCAGCTTAGGAAGAGGGAGGCGGCCAGGGAAATAGATGATGGGAATGGGAATCTGGTAATCGGCTAGGCTAAACAGGGCGTTCAGGGACTTTTGCAGTAGGCTCCATTGCTCGGAACCCCCCACGGGGCCAGAGAGGATGAGATGCTTTTTGGATGGACTGACCTTCCCAAAGGTGGGCAGGGAGCTGATGGATGGGCTGGGGGCCCCGATCAGGGCCGAAGAAATGGCTGAGTGCTTGAAGGTAAATGCAGTCGGGTAAGACCCCGGGGCCATACGGGTATCCGGTGGAATTCTACAAGAAATTCACAGGGATATTAGGGCGTTGCTGGTCAAGGTTTTCAATGAGGCGAGGGATTGACGAGTGCTGCCCCGACAATGTCACAGGCCACTACTTCGTTAATATTGAAGCGGGACAAGAACCCGGAGCAATGTGGGTCTTGTAGGCCGATCTCACTGCTTAATGTGGACGCCAAGCTGCTGGCCAAAGTTCTGGCCTCCAGGATTGAAGATTGTGTGCCGGATGTGATTATGAAGGATCAAACAGGGTTTGTCAAGGGCAGGCAGTTGGTGGCCAATATAAGAAGGCTGCTCAACGTGATTATGATGCCCCTGGAGCGTAGGCAGCTTGAGGTAGTGGTGGCCATGGATGCGGAGAAGGCGTTCGACCGGGTGGAGTGGGACTATCTTGGGAGGTATTGGGATGATTTGGGTTCGGTAAGGGTTTTATCGACTGGGTTAGATGTTGTACCAGGCCCCGGAGGCTAGCGTAAGGACGAATAGGACGACCTCAGACTGTTTTAGACTGCACCGGGGGACAAGACAGGGGTGCCCATTCTCCCCACTGTTGTTCGCGTTGGCTATAGAGCCACTAGCAATTGCTCTGAGAGCTTCAAGGGGTTGGAAGGGGCTGGTTCGGGGGGTGGAACATAGGGTCTCTCTGTACATGGACGACCTGCTCTTATATGTAGCAGATCCAGGGGCAGGGATGGGCGAGATCATGATGATTTTGGGGGAATTCGGCCGGTTTTCGGTATAAACTGAATATGACAAAGAGAGAGATGTTTGTAGCCCAGGCAAGAGGTCAGGAAGGTCGGCTGGGGGAGCTACCATTTAGGTTAGTGGGGGACAGTTTTAGGTACCTAGGGATACAAGTAGCACGCGACTGGGGCTGGTTACACAAGTTGAACTTGTCCCGGTTGGGCGAGCAGATGAGGGGCGAGTTACGGAGATGGGATCCGCTACCGCTGGCTGGGAGGGTGCAGACGGTTAAGATGACGATGCTACCAAGATTTTTATTTGTATTCCAATGCCTCCCAGTTTTCATCCTGTGGTCCTTTTTCTTTTAAAAAGAGGATTATCAAAATTATTTTGGGCTTTGTCTGGGTGCGTAAGTTCCCACAGGTGAAGAAGATGATGCTCAAGAGGAATATGGGGGGGGGGGGGGGGGGGGGGGGGGGGGGAAAGAGAGCTTGCCCTGCCAAACTTAGTAATTATTACTGGGCGGCCAACATTGCTATGATAAGGAAGTGGGTGGTGGGGACAGGGTTGGTTGGGAGCGGATGGAGGCAGCTTCATGTGGAGGCAGCTTCATGTAGGGGCACCAGCTTGGGGGCGTTGATAACGGCACCTCTGCCATTCCCACCGGCAAGATATTCCACCAGTCCTGTGGTGGTGGAGGCCTTAAGGATCTGGGGTCAATAAAGGAGGTACATTGGAACATCGGTTTGGTCCCCAATATGTGACAACCACCGGTTTGCCCCAGGGTGCCTGCATGGGGGGGTTTTGAGTATGGCGAAGGGCAGGATTGAGAGGATGGGGGAAACTGTTCCTGGAAGGGAGCTTCCCTCGCTTGAGGGTGCTTAGGAAGTTTGGGTTGGCAAGAGGGAATTACTTCAGATATTTACAGGTGCAGGACTTTCTGCGCAGGCAGGTTTCATCCTTCCCACTTCTGCCATTGAGGGGGATCCAGGATAGGGTAGTGTCTAGGGGATGGCTGGGGGAAGGGGAGTGTCTCGGACATCTACAAAGAACTCATGGGGGCGGAGGAGACGCAGAACGAGGAGCTGAAGCGTAAGTGGGAGGAGGAGCTTGGTGGTGAGATGGAGGATGGCTTATGGGCGGACGCATTGAGCAGAGTCAATGCGACCGCTACATGCGCAAGGCTCAGCTTGATCCAATTCAAGGTGGTCCACCGGGCCCACATGACAGTGGCCCGGATGAGTAGATTCTTTGGGGTGGAGGACAGGTGTGTAAAATGTGCAGGCGGACCAGCGAACCATGTCCACATGTTCTGGATGTGTCCAAAACTTAGGGGATATTGGCAGGGGTTTGCAGACATCATGTCCAGAGTATTGAAAACAAGGATGGCAATGAGTCCAGGGGTGGGGGTTTTTGGGAGTGTCGAAGGACCCAGGAGTCCAGGAGGAGAAAGAGGCAGATGTTCTGGCCTTTGCCGCCCTGGTAGCCCAGAGACGGATACTGCTAGCTTGGAGGGCCTCAAAGCCCCCCAAGTCGGAGGCCTGGTTAACCGACATGGTAAGCTCTCTCGGCCTGGAGAAAATTAAGTCCGCCTTGAGGGGGGTCAGTGTTAGGGTTCACCCGGAGGTGTCAACCATTCATCGATTTCTTTGCGGAGAATTAATCGTCAGCAGGGGACCGTGGGCGAGGGTAGCGTAGAATAGAGGGTTAACTAGGCGGGTCTTGGAGGGACCGGTGTTTGCACTATGTTTATTGATCTTTGTTTTTATACCGTTGTTATTTGTAATGCCAAAAATACTTCATTAAAATTGTTTTAAAAAAAGGCTGAAATGGACAGATTTTTGATTGACAAGGGAGTCAAGGGTTGTGAGGAGTATGCCCAAAAGTCAAGTTAAGGCCACTATCAGATCAGCCATAATCATATTAAGTGGGGAAGCAGGCTCAAGGGGCTGAATGGCCAATGCCTGCTCCTATTTCTTATGTTCTGTTCCACTAGGGAAGCAAACCATTCATAACTATGCCTGCCGTTGCCAAATGTTTTGTTCTTCCTCGTGGTCACTGACACCATCTCCTCCTGAACTCTGTAGGTAAGAGGTGACCACCTCCTGAAACATGCTATCCAGAAAGCTCTCAGCTTCTCATGTACACTGCTGTGACCCCTGCCATCTCCCAGATCAGCAACTTAGCTCAAACTTTTAATATCACTTCATGCATAGGCGATTTCCAGGTTACGCCCAGTGTTCGGGAGATCCCACATAGCACAGGACGTGCATCCAATGAGCCTCAGCTATCCTGTCATGTTAAGACAACAGTTACTTCAAACTATTAGTTTTGTTTTAGGGAGATCGAACGATTTAATGCTTAAGCACTAACTAATTAACTAAATACTTAGCTGTAATTTACACCCACCATTCTTCTTTCTGTTGGGATATTTACAAAGGCGTTTTAATTGGAATGGTATTTTCTTCTCACACTGAACTAACAAGTGCAGACATATTAGTATATTACAGGTCTGGTGACAAAAGGTCTATATCTCTGTTCAGCTAACTTTTTTTTTTTTTTTTTTTTTTTTTTTTTTTTTTTTTTTTTTTTTTTTAATTTTTTTATTGGAATTTTTTGCAGAAAATATAACAAAAAGTATAGCAAAAAGCAGTAATATGCAACTAACAGCCCCATAACACCCACAATTCCCCCCATACCGTAACATCACATGTATCACATTCCCCCACCCCCCCCCCCAAACAAGAGAACTTAACCATAAATTAAAATTAGATCAATCAAATTTAAATAAAATAAGCTAACATAATCAACGCCCCCCCCCCCCCCCCCCCCAACCCACCCACCCCCCCCCCCGGGTTGCTGCTGCTACTGTCCCAGTACCCTATCGTTGAGCCAGAAAGTCGAGGAAAGGTTGCCACCGTTTAAAGAACCCTTGCACCGATCCTCTCAGGGCGAATTTAACCTTCTCAAGCTTAATAAAGCCCGCCATGTCATTGATCCAGGTCTCCACGCTTGGGGGCCTCGCGTCCTTCCACTGTAGCAAAATCCTTCGCCGGGCTACTAGGGACGCAAAGGCCAGCACACCGGCCTCTTTCGCCTCCTGCACTCCCGGCTCTACCCCAACCCCAAGATCGCGAGTCCCCATCCTGGCTTGACCCTGGATCCCACCACCCTTGACACCGTCCTCGCCACCCCCTTCCAGAACTCCTCCAATGCCGGGCATGCCCAGAACATATGGGCATGGTTCGCTGGACTCCCCGAGCACCTGGCACACCTATCTTCACCCCCAAAGAACCTATTCATCCTCGTCCCAGTCATGTGGGCCCTATGCAGCACCTTGAATTGGATGAGGCTAAGCCGCGCACACGAGGAGGAAGAATTTACCCTCTCCAGGGCATCAGCCCATGTCCCGTCTTCGATCTGTTCCCCCAGTTCCCCCTCCCACTTCGTTTTCAGCTCCTCTACTGACGCCTCTTCCTTCTCCTGCATAAGCTTGTAGATATCGGATATCTTCCCCTCCCCGACCCAGACCCCCGAGAGCACCCTGTCACTCACCCCCTTCGCGGGGAGCACAGGGAATCCCTCCACCTGCCGTCTAGCAAATGCCTTTACCTGCAGATATCTAAACATGTTTCCCGGCGGGAGCCCAAATTTCTCTTCCAACTCCCCCAGGCTCGCAAACCTTCCGTCGATAAACAGGTCCTTCAGCTGTCTAATGCCCGCTCTATACCATCCCCGAAATCCCCCATCCATGTTCCCCGGGACGAACCTATGGTTCCCCCTTAACGGAGCCTCCATCGAGCCCCCCACTTCTCCCCTATGTCGCCTCCACTGCCCCCAAATCTTGAGGGTAGCCGCCACCACCGGACTCGTGGTATACCTCGTGGGAGGGAGCGGCCACGGCGCCGTTACCAGGGCCCCCAGGCTTGTATCCCCACAGGACGCTCTCTCCATCCGTTTCCATGCTGCCCCCTCCCCCTCCATCACCCACTTACGCACCATCGACACGTTGGCCGCCCAGTAATACCCCGAGAGGTTGGGCAACGCCAGCCCCCCCCCATCCCTACTCCGCTCCAAGAAGACCCTCTTCACCCTTGGGGTGCCATGCGCCCAAACAAATCCCATGATGCTGCTGGTCACTCTTTTAAAAAAGGCCCTAGGGATAAAGATGGGCAAGCACTGGAAGAGGAACAAGAACCTCGGGAGAACCGTCATTTTGACGGATTGCACTCTGCCCGCCAGCGATAGCGGCACCATGTCCCACCTTTTAAATTCCTCCTCCATCTGTTCCACTAGTCTGGTGAAGTTAAGCTTATGAAGAGCCCCCCAACTCCTGGCCACCTGCACCCCCAGGTACCTGAAACTCTTCACTGCCCTCCTGAAGGGGAGCCTCCCAATTCCCTCCTCCTGATCTCCCGGGTGCACTACAAATACCTCGCTCTTTCCTAAGTTCAGCTTATAGCCCGAGAAGCCCCCAAATTCCGCTAACAGTTCCATCACCCCCGGCATTCCCCCCTCTGGGTCCGCCACATATAACAGCAGGTCGTCTGCATACAGCGATACCCGGTGCTCCTCCCCCCCCCGCACCAGACCCCTCCACTTCCCTGACTCCCTCAACGCCATGGCCAGCGGTTCAATCGCCAGTGCAAAGAGCAGGGGGGACAGGGGACACCCCTGCCTGGTCCCACGATAAAGCCTAAAATACTCCGATCTCCTTCCATTTGTGACTACACTCGCCATCGGCGCCGCGTAAAGCAGCCTCACCCATTTGATGAATCCCTCCCCAAATCCAAACCTCTCCAGCACCTCCCATAGGTACCCCCATTCAACTCTATCAAACGCCTTCTCTGCATCCAGCGCCACCACTATCTCCGCCTCCCCCTCCACTGCCGGCATCATGATAACATTGAGCAGTCTCCGCACATTCGTGTTGAGCTGCCGCCCCTTGACAAACCCTGTCTGATCTTCATGAATTACCTCTGGCACACAATCCTCTATCCTGGTAGCCAGGATCTTCGCCAGCAGCTTAGCGTCTACGTTAAGGAGTGAAATAGGCCTATATGATCCGCACTGCAAGGGGTCCTTATCCCGTTTTAGGATCAAAGAGATCAGTGCCCGCGACATCGTCGGGGGCAAAGCCCCCCCCTCCCACGCCTCATTGAAAGTTCGCACCAGCAGGGGACCCACCAGGTCCGCATATTTTTTGTAAAATTCTGCCGGGAACCCGTCCGGCCCCGGGGCCTTACCTGACTGCATTTGCCCGATCCCCCTGACTAGCTCCTCCAACTCTATCGGCGCCCCCAGCCCCTCAACCAGCCTCTCTTGAACCCTTGGGAAACATAGCCTGTTCATGAAGCTCTCCATCCCCTCTCTCCCCCTCGGGGGTTCCGACCGGTACAATCCCTCGTAAAAGTCCCTAAAGACCCCGTTTACTTCTGTCCCCTTCTGCACTACATTTCCACCCCCATCCTTCACTCCCCCAATTTCCCTAGCCGCATCTCGCCTACGGAGCTGATGCGCCAACATCCTGCTCGCCTTCTCCCCATACTCATATACCGCACCCTGCGCCCTCCTCCACTGTGTCTCCGCCTTTCTGGTGGTCAGCAAGTCAAAATTGGCCTGCAACCTGCGCCGTTCTCCCAGCAACCCTTCCTCCGGTGCCTCCGCATATCTCCTGTCCACCTCCAGAAGCTCTCCCACCAGTCTCTCCCTCTCCTTCCTCTCCTTCCTTTCCCTGTGGGCCCGGATGGAGATCAGCTCCCCCCGGATCACTGCTTTCAGAGCCTCCCAGACCATCCCCACCTGGACCTCCCCCGTATCATTGGTAACCAGATACCCCTCAATGCTTCTCCGAACCCTCTTACACACCTCCTCCTCCGCCAGCATCCCCACATCCAGGCGCCAGAGCGGGCGCTGGTCCCGCGCCTCCCCCATATCCAGATCAATCCAGTGCGGGGCATGGTCCGAAATCGCTATGGCCGAATACTCGGCATCCTGCACCCTCGGGATCAACCCCCTGCTCAGGACAAAAAAGTCTATCCGGGAATAAACCCTATGGACGTGAGAGAAAAAGGAATACTCCCGCGCTCTCGGTCTCCCAAACCTCCAGGGATCCACCCCTCCCATCTGGTCCATGTATCCCCTCAGCACTTTGGCCGCCGCCGGTCTCCTACCCGTCCTTGAACTGGACCGGTCCAGTGTGGGATCCAGCACTGTGTTAAAATCTCCCCCCATGATCAGGCCCCCTGCCTCCAGGTCCGGGACGCGGCCCAACAAGCGCCTCATGAAGCCAGCATCATCCCAATTCGGGGCATATACGTTCACCAGCACCACCTTCTCTCCCTGCAGCCTACCCCTCACCATGATATATCTGCCCTCCTTGTCCGACACCACCTCAGCCGCCTCAAACGCCACCCTCTTCCCCACTAGAATCGCCACCCCCCGGTTCTTTGCGTCCAATCCTGAATGATAAACCTGCCCCACCCACCCCTTCCTCAGACGGACCTGGTCCGCCACCTTCAGGTGGGTCTCCTGGAGCATAGCCACGTCCGCCTTCAACCCCCTTAGATGGGAGACCACCCTGGTTCTCTTAACCGGCCCGTTCAGCCCCCTCACGTTCCAGGTAATCAGCCGGATCAGAGGGCAACCCGCCCCCCTCCCCTGCCGACTAGCCATAGCTTGGCAGATGTTCGCCCCAGGCCAGCATACCCCGCTCGACCCGTTCCCATGGCGATAGCGCCTCTCCTCTTCCCCCCCGGCCCTCATCGGCTCCTTCCTAGTCGTTCCAGCAGCAACCCGGTATCCCCCCCCACTCCCCTCCCCCCCCCAGGCTAGGACCCCTCCTAGCCGCGACGCACCCTCCATGGTACTTCCGTGAGTCAGCTGACTTCTGCTGACCCCGGCAGCTCCCGCCAAAACCTATCCCCTCCCGGCTTGGGGTCATCCCCCTCTTGCCACACCTCCTTGGCATTATTGCAGCGCGGGAAAAAAGACCCGTAGAGGCCCTTCCCCCATCGCAAGCTCCACCCCCCTGCCCCGCAGCGCGGGAAACCAGAGGAAAGCCCGCGCTTTCATAATGCCACACCCCATCCTTCTGACGCAGTTCCCCAAAATCCAGTTTCCCCTCAATCCCCAGCCCCGTACAGAAGAGAACATATAAAACACAAACCCCCAACACTCCCCACCTACCCCACAACCATACCCAACAGACAAACCCACCCGTAAACAGAGCAAAAGAAAACCAGCATACATAACACACATTTCGAAGTTGAAAAAGTTGAAACAGTTGGAACAAAACAGCCACAGCGGAAACAACGCCGGCCAAAGTATGTTCCCAGGCCCTAGTTCAAGTCCAGCTTCTCCGCCTGTACAAAGGCCCACGCCTCCTCCGGGAACTCGAAGTAATGGTGCCGGTCCTTGTATGTCACCCACAGGCGCGCAGGCTGCAGCATTCCAAACCTGACCTGCTTAGCATGAAGCACCGCCTTCGTCCGGTTGAACCTGGCCCGCCGCTTAGCCACTTCCGCACTCCAGTCCTGGTAGATCCTCACTACCGAATTCTCCCATTTACTGCTCCTCTCTTTCTTGGCCCAGCGCAGCACACACTCCCGGTCACTGAATCGGTGGAACCGCACCAGCACCGCCCTCGGGGGCTCATCTGCCTTGGGCCTCCTGGCCATCACTCTGTGCGCTCCCTCGAGTTCCAGGGGCAAATGGAAGGACCCCGCTCCCATCAACGAGCTCAACAACGTGGTCACATACGCCGGGAGATCCGACCCCTCCAGCCCCTCCGCCAGGCCCAGGATCCTCAGATTCTTTCGCCTCGTGCGAACGTCCAGCTCCTCCAAGCGGTCCTGCCACTTTTTATGAAGTGCCTCGTGCAACTCCACTTTCCCAACGAGGACCACGGCCTCCTCCTCTCTTTCAACGGCCTGCCGCTGCAACTCCCGAATAGACTCCTCCTGTGCCGCCTGGGTCCCAAGCAGCTTGGTCGCAGTTGCATTCATGGAGTCCAGCAGCTCAGCCTTCAGCTCAGCAAAACAACGTAGGAGCGAGGCCTGTTGCTCCTGCGCCCACTTCCACCAGTCCTCGGGTGTTGCGCCGGCCGCCATTTTGTTTTTCTTCCCACGTTTTTTTTGGGGCGTTTCTGCAGCCTTTTTCACCATATAGTGTGGGGCAAGTTCTTCCAGGCACCTTCCCCCACCGGGATATGTAGCAACAGCACTGTTTGGGGCCCTCAAAACGGCCCAAAAGCCCTTAAATAGCGGGAGCGCCGGCCGCCATTTTGTTTTTTTTCACCCGTTTTTTGGGGGGCGTTACTGCAGCCTTTTTCACCAGATAATGTGGGGCAAGTTCTTCCAGGCACCTTCCCCCACTAGGATGTGTAGAAACAGCGCCGTTTGGGGCCCTCAAAACGGCCCAAAAGTCCCTAAATAGCAGGAGTGCCGGCCGCCATTTTGTTTTTCTTCCCCCGTTTTTTTGGGGGAGTTACTGCAGCCTTTTTCTTCTTCCCACTCCAGGTGAGCACATATAGTGTGGGGCAAGTTCTTCCAGGCACCTTCCCCCACCGGGATGCGTAGAAACAGCTCCGTTTGGGGCCCTCGAAACGGCCCAAAAGTCCCTAAATAGCAGGAGCTGCCGAATGTGTGGCTTAGCTCCGCATAGCCGCAACTGGAAGTCCCTGTTCAGCTAACTTTACTGGCGTGCAACACAGTCAGCTAAATAAAAAAATGGAACCACACACATTGCACAAGCTCACAATTATATCAAGACAACCATCCCATGTCAGAATTTGGGAGGTTATTAATGTTCAAGAAACTAGGACCCCCACATACTACTGACCACAAAAATGAATCAACAATGCTAACAAACAGTTGTCAGTGCAAATTGCAGACTTCCTAAATAACGCATTCAGAGGTTTATTGTTCTTTGAGGATGTTACAAGACACATTGATGAAGGTCGGGCAGTGGATATAGTATACATGGATTTCAGTAAGGCATTTGATAAGGTTTCCCATGGTAGGCTCATTCAGAAAGTGAGGGGGCATGGGATACGGGGAAATTTGGTTGTCTGGATATAGAATTGGCTGGTCAAAAGAAGTCAGCGAGTGGTAATGGATGGAAAGTATTCCGCCTGGAGGTCAGTGACCAGTGGTGTCCCGCAAGGATCTGTTCTAGGACCTCTGCTCTTTGTGGTTTTCATAAATGTCTTGGATGAGGAAGTGGAAGGGTGGGTTAGTAAGTTTACCGATGACACAAGGTTGGTGGAGTTGTAGATAGTGTTGAGGGTTGTTGCAGGTTACAACAGGACATTGACAGGATGCAGAGCTGGGCTGAGAAGTGGCAGATGGAGTTCAACCTTGATAAATGTGAAGTGATTCATTTTGGAAGGTCGAATTTGAATGCTGAATACAGGGTTAAAGGCAGGATTCTTGGATGTATGGAGGAACAGAGGGACCTTGGGGTCCATGTTCATAGATCCCTCAAAGTTGCCACCCAGGTTGATAAGGTTGTTAAGAAAGCGCATGGTGTGTGGCTTTCATTAACAGGGGGATTGAGTTTAAGAGCCGCGAGGTTTTGCTGCAGCTTTATAAAACTCTAGTTAGACCACACTTGGAATACTGTGTCCAGTTCTGGTCGCCTCATTATAGGAAGGATGTGGATGCTTTGGAGAGGGTACAGAGGAGATTTACCAGGATGCTGCCTGGACTGGAGGGCATGTCTTATGAAGAAAGGTTGAGGGAGCTGGGGCTTTTCTCACTGGAGTGAAGAAGGAAGAGAGGTGACTTGATAGAGGTGTACAAGGTGATGAGAGGCATGGATAGAGTGGTTAGCCAGAGACTTTTCCCCAGGGTGGAAATGGCTGTCACGAGGGGACATAATTTTAAGGTGATTGGATAGGGGAGATGTCAGAGGTAGGTTCTTTGCAGAGAGAGTGGTGGGTGTGTGGAATGCACTGCCAGCAGAGGTGGTGGAGTCAGAGTCATTCGGGACATATAAGCGACTCTTGGACAGGCACATGGACAGCAGTAAATTGAAGGGGTGTATGTTAGGTTGATCTTAGATTAGCATAAATGGTCGGCACAACATCGTGGGCTGAAGGGCCTGTACTGTTCTATGTTCTTGTTACCAAGAAGTTGTTTTAAGCAGGGTCCAATGAATTACACTTGACATAAAGTGTAAATTCAACAGCGGAATGTGGCGACTAGGGGCTTTTCACAGTAGCAATTTTCATTTCATTCAGAGTAAATGAATTGTAGTTTGCATCACTGTTTAAATCTTAGCTGCAAAGTGCCACTCATTTCCATGAAGCAGTAAATTGGGAAACCCAAGCCTGTTACATTATCACTAGTTGCACACCCAAAAAGTAACATATCTCATATTTTACCTCCCTCATTGGCAGCCTAATAACAGGCTAAAGGAGTCTATTTCACTTACATTTGCAGCAAGTATTTTGAAGTATTTTCCTAAACAGGTCTTAATATAGTTCTAACTCTCCAACAAGTTCAAACCAAACATTTATATTTGATCATATTTAGCATTCTTGGCAAGTGACTCAAGAAACTTAAACACATACCATCTTTTTCACTGATTTGATCATCATCTTTCTTTTTCTTATCATTCTTCTTTTTGTCTTTTTGTTCCTTTTTTACATCATCAGAGTCTCCTGTTTGAAGTGAAAGGATTTCTAATTAATAATTTTCAAACGTTACTTAAAGTTTTAAATACATTAGAACACTCAGGCTGAACTGAACAAACTGCAGCTTTGGAGCCTGATGTTTGACTGCTTTGGTAAGGTGAGCTATTGTGTCGCGTTGATCTTAGCTTTTCAAAATACAGCTGATCATTTCAGACAAAATGCACTCTGTCAACAAATAATTGTAAATCCTGATTTTCCACGACAGAGAGGAAGTAGAGGATAGTCAGTTTTAAATAATCTTGAGAATGCATTAAGTTAGTTGGCTTTGCACTTTGTCTTTGCATCAAAACCCTGCAGGTGTGTGTCTGTGGGGAGAGGAAGCTTAAATATTAAGGGTAACTTCTGCTAAGCAAGAATGACAACATTTTTGAAAACACTGATTTTCTTTACTGAAACATATATGGGAGTTAGAGGGTTATTTTGTCATTGAGAAATTGCAGCCCAATTTGATGCTATTTACACGAAGGCATTCTAGTGTTTAGATCCAGAAAGGTTCATAAGCAATGGCATGAAACTAGAGCAAATAGGGCATTGATGCACATATTGGGGCAACTGACAAGACAAAGTAACTCACTTTATATTTGTTAAAGACCGTAGCATTGCAACTGAGGCCTTGCCATGCCATGTCCAGTTTTGGTTTAATCGGTAGTGATAGGGGTTTTGTAAAGGTGCAGAGAAGGGCCACTAAATTAATTTTCAACTTAGCATATTCTAAGATAGTTGGGGCTGCACACTCCAGAGAAGAATGGACTTTTATATGGTCTGATTGAGCTTCTCCAGAACAGAAGAACAAATTGTGTTTAGCTGACAGTTTTTTTGCAATTAAATTGTTGAGAATCTACAATTTTAAGCTGTTCAAAGCCAGATTCAAGCTAGACATTAGAAGGTGGTTCCTGTCTTAAAGAGAATAGTGGATCTCAGGAACAAATTGCCAGCTCAGTTGACCACTTCTCCCTTTCAGAACAGTTAGCCACTAGTCATGTTAAGAATGCCTGTAGGACCACAAAAATCACAGCAACATACACAAACATGATCTACCAAATACAGGAAAAATGGGAAAAAGCATCATTTTATATGTTTTGAAACAGAATAGGGATAAAGACTTTAGTTTTGGGGCAGCACGGTAGCATTGTGGATAGCACAATTGCTTCACAGCTCCAGGGTCCCAGGTTCGATTCCGGCTTGGGTCACTGTCTGTGCGGAGTCTGCACATCCTCCCCGTGTCTGCGTGGGTTTCCTCCGGGTGCTCCGGTTTCCTCCCACAGTCCAAAGATGCGTGGGTTAGGTGGCTTGGCCATGCTAAATTGCCCTTAGTGTCCAAAATTGCCCTTAGGGTGGGGTTACTGGGTTATGGGGATAGGGTGGAGGTGTGGACCTTGGGTAGGGTGCTCTTTCCAAGAGCCGGTGCAGACTTGATGGGCCGAATGGCCTCCTTCTGCACTGTAAATTCTATAATAATAATAAAAAAAATGTTTTAAGTTCTAAAATTGGGGTGGGGGGAGAAGAGAGAAGAGATGTGATAGAAGAGGCAGCAGGGTAGCATGGTGGTTAGCATAAATGCTTCACAGCTCCAGGGTCCCAGGTTCGATTCCCGGCTGGGTCACTGTCTGTGTGGAGTCTGCACGTCCTCCCCCTGTGTGCGTGGGTTTCCTCCGGGTGCTCCGGTTTCCTCCCACAGTCCAAAGATGTGCGGGTTAGGTGGATTGGCCATGCTAAATTGCCCGTAGTGTCCTAATAAGTAAGGTTAAGGGGGGGGGTTGTTGGGTTACGGGTATAGGGTGGATACGCGGGTTTGAGTAGGGTGATCATGGCTCGGCACAACATTGAGGGCCGAAGGGCCTGTTCTGTGCTGTACTGTTCTATGTTCTATGTTCTAAGAGTGCATTACAATATTAAACTTTTATATCTTTACAATACAGAAAAAATCTTCAGAGATCAGGCAAAATTCGAGAATTTCATTGAATTTTGCAATTCAACAACTAGCACTCTTAAGATTCCAACACGCTAAATTGAACTAACAAGATAATTGAATGAAAAAGATAATTTTACAGTTCTGCATAATACCCATTTAGGCATTGCAAGTTTAGCATTCTTTAAAGTGATGGTTTTAGATCACCTCGACTGGAAAAATTCAGTTGCGATTAATATCCAGACAAAGTAAAAAAATATGCAGAGGTGGCAGTCTGGAATTGCTCCAGGTTCCTGTCTCGGGGGGGGGGGGGGGGGGGGGGGGGGGAGTCCGGGATTGCTGAAGAGCTCTTATGCAACTGCTTGGAGTCAGTGGACTGGTCCATATTCCAGAATTCAGTGGCCAATCTAGATGAGTATGCACCACTGTCACAGACTTCAGTAAGTGAGTCGAAGATTGCTTGCCAAAGAAGAGATAGTGTGTGCAATCCCCAACTGGAAACCATGGTTAAACCAAGAGATTCATTCCCTACTGAAGTCCAGGTCTGAGACGTTAAAGAAAGGTGGACTCCGACCTATACAAGAAATGTAGCCGAGACCTCCGTAAAGCCATTAGGGACGTCAAGAAACAATACCAGACCAAGCTAGAGTCACAGACTGACATCACGGACTCTCGTCAGTTATAGAAAGGCTTGAACAATATAACGGCAACAAAGCAAAAGTGGAATCTCTGGCTACAGAGCAGCCCTCCCTGATGAGCTAAATGCATTCTACGCTCGTTTCAAGCAGGAAGCCACCATTCCATTACTGCCCCAACAGCCTCGGACACACCTATACCCACCATCAGTCTCAGAGGTCAGATCTGTCTTCTTGAAAGTGAACCAACGGAAAGCAGTGGTCCTGACGGAATCCCTCTTTGTGCATTCTGATCCTGTGCAGATCAACTGAGGGTGTGTTCGCATACATCTTCAACCTCTCCCTACTCCGTTCAGAGGTTTCCACCTGATTCAAGACAACCACCATCATACTGGTGCCAAAGAAGAACCAGGCAAAGTGCCTCAACGACGACCACCAGGTGGCCTATTATTATAAAGTGCTTTGAGAGGTTGGTCATGAGACACATCAACTCCATACTTCCAGACTGTCTTGATCCACTGCAATTTGCAGACCACCACAATTGGTCCACAGCAGACACCATCTCCCTGCCATTACATTCATCCCTGGAGCATCTCGACAACAAAGGACTGCTGCATCAGATTCCTTCATTGGCTACATCTGCAAAACCATAATCCCAGCCAAGCTTCTATCCAAGCTCCAAAACCTAGGACTTGGCTCCTCCCCCTGCAACTGCATCCTCGACTTCCTGACCCACAGACCACAATCAATAAGGATAAACAACGACACCTTCTCCACGGTTGTCCTCAATACCGGGGCCCTTCCTATATTCCTTATACGCACACACTACTTTGAGGCAAAATTTGGCTCCAACTCCATCAACAAGTTTGCTGATAACATGACCATAGTGGTCAGATCTCAAACGATGATGAGTCAGAGTACAGGAGGGAAATAGAGAACCTAGTGGAATGATGCAATGACAACAATCTCTCCCTTAATGTCAAGAAAACTAAGAAGTTGGTCATCAACTTCAGGAAGTGAAGTGAGCGAAGTGTCGCACACACCCGTCTGTTGCAATGGTGCCGAAGTGGAGATGGTTGACAGCGTAAAATGCCTAGGTGTACACATCAGAATCTAAATCTAGTTAAGAAATAGTGTTATCCGTCAGCAAATGTTTTCTTAATGTACAGCGATTATAAAAATTATAACTTCAAGTGCAAAAATCACTCAGATGAGATGAACAGAAGTAGTTGCTTTGTGAATCCCATGAAGTTTCCGTTGACTCCTTATAATATGGAATTCCATTTTTTGATATCAGCGATTTAAGCCAACTGGGGATTGATACAAATTATTCTTTCAATTTTTACAACAAAATACCAACCCAAAGGAGGCTTCAGAAATTTGCGCTCAATTCCCTGTTCCAGCTGAAGTAAAGCAATAGCCAGATAACGGACCACTGAGTTTACATGTTGTGGAGTACTGGTATTGGTAGATACAGAACATTTTGTTTCTGTCTTGAGTTCCAACGGTCTGAAATCATAAACCAAAAACAATATTTGTCAGTGTCACACTGCCACAGATGATCTTTTGACACGTCAATTCAGCAATATATCTCACAGAATGTTATAACTTGACATTATTGCAGCAACTATCAAATCCTTGGTATGCATCCGCAATTTATATAAATTTGATTTGACAAATGGTGCATTCAGTGAACATTTTTTGTACTAAGTTTTAATCAATTTAAGATGAATGCATTAGAAACTGACTATCCTTGGTTAAGGATTTTCGTACATTCACCAGAACAGAGCACAATGTATATGTTTTAAGAACATTAAGTAACAGGTTAACTGAGGAAATATCTGAAAAAAACAACATACATTTCAGGAGCGAATTAGTGAAACCCTTTTGCCATGGAGGCAATTAACCTTGAAATATAAATATTTTGAGTTTATTGCAAGTAATGATGGGACCTGCAGATGAATAACAAAAAAAATACACATCATGTATCTGTAGCTCTCTGTTTCAGGACATCCAGACAGTGGGCGAGATTCTCTGGCCTCCCCACGATATGCTTCCAGACGGCGGGATCAGTCACTGGAATTTCCCAACGAATCCATTCCCGTGTCGCCGGGAAACCCTCAACGGCGTGCCATCAGCGGGACTGGAAGATCCCACAGGTGTGAACAGCTGGAAGAGTATATCTTGTATAATAGAATCCCCCCCCTCATAACCCTTCAATACTTCAATGTTAATCAACTGTAGAAAAGACTGCAGGCATGATATCAAGGGATAAGTTCTAAGGGCCTTCAGGCACAACTTCCCGGGTGCTTCCCGAAGGCCGAGCCAGCGTGCCCACATGAGCTTCACGGCTGCCCTGAAAGCTGATTCCTCAGTACATAAGAACTAGGAGCAGGAGTAGGCCATCTGGCCCCTCGAGCCTGCTCCGCCATTCAATTAGATCATGGCTGATCTTTTGTGGACTCAGCTCCACATGCCCGGCAGCTTCCTGGTAACAAGGGACAGCTGCTCATGAATGCTCCCGAACACCCACCTATCAGCAGAGAGCCATGCCCCCCACCTGTGACCTGCGCAGGAAGACCAAGGACCTCCACCAGACTGCATGGGTAAGTTGACACCGGCCCTGCCTTCCACCATCCTGAACATCTCTCCTGCTCCCCCCCCCTCCCGCAAACAAGTCGCTGCCTTGTCTCTTCCTCCCCCCACCCCAGCAAGTCGGCTTCCCCATCTCGCCCCCAGCATATTGCTGCGCCCATGCCGCAGCACACGCTGGCACCCACCAAGCATGATCTCTTCCCCCACCCCAGGTCCAAAATGCATCAAACGTGCAGCTCACAATGCCCTCTGTTCATCCCCGAAGGAGGAGATAGTCCATATTAAGTACCAAAGGGCCCAGACGGGCGGCGGGGTTCAGGACAGAGTTTTCATCCCTGATGAGCAACAGGCCCTGGAGATCGCAGGGTTGGCAGAGAATACAGCAGTCAGCAGAAGTTGGCTACACCGCAGAGGTGAGGGTCCACTGCCCCTTTACCCAGGAGACCCATCTCAAGTGAGTTGTTCATGTCAGACAAAATGGTCCTTCCGTCTCACTGATCACATGTCCATTCTCTCGCACCCAGGGGGCAAGGGTGACTCCCAAAGGGACTGCGGGTGGTGTCCAGGCACGGACCTCCATTGCCACTGACCACCCACCTTGGCCCCTGGTTCTGCAGTGGCACCGGTCATATAGTGCCCCAAACCCACTCTCCGTCATTTCCCCCATCCACCAAACGGCCACTACCTGCCAGCAGGGCATCTCGTGGCCTGCCCAAGGTCAACGGCCAGAATAGCCCCGACAGAGGGGCATGGATGGGTCACGGAACGTTCCGCCAGCTGATGGTACCCTTGGCAGCAGGGATGGGTGCCAGGACATGAGGCATCCACAGAGGCACCAACCAGGGGTAGAGATGCAGGACAGAGTCTGCAGTGCAAACCGGGGTCACCGTGTGGTGCAGTGGACTTGTTTGGGCACAGGGGCACGTATCATGCTAACGTGTCTGTCTTCCACCCCCTGCAGGCAATAGATATTGGAATATAACCAGCAATGGTGGTCTTCTTCCTAGTCGCTGCAGCCCTGGGAGATGCCCAACTGCGGTACAAGCTGCAGCTGCTCGAGGAGGAGGAAGCTGCAGCAGCAGAGCATGCCCCAGCGGAATAGGAGGCAGCCACTAAGAATAGAGAGCCGCCCACCCAACAGGCCGAGAAGGAGGAGGTGCAAAGGAAGAGCCACGAGGCCTTGTGTGTACTGGCAGCGCCTGCCATTCGAGGGCCTGCCAGACCGGACATGTCAAAGACTCCAGCTGAGCAAGCAGATAATCCGGCGAATTTGCCGCACTATGTGGGAGAATAAGGCAGGGCACCCACTCCCAGTAGCCGGCAAGTGGATGGTCGCCCTGCACTTTTGTGCCAGAGACTTCTTCCAGGCGCCAAGTGGGGACCTCTCCGGGATCTCAGAGCATGCTGCACAGGTGAATCCACGCCACCAGAGGCCCAAATGCCCAGTTAACAGAATACATCTATTTCAATGTGGACCGAGCCCACCGGGATGCCCTTGCAGCGGGGTTCAGCACAACAGCTGATATGCCCCAGGTCCAGGGGGTGATTGAAGGGATGCATGTCACCCTATGAGCACCGGCCCACGATAGGCTGCTCTAGACAAACCAAAAGCGGTTCCACTCTATGAACGTGCAACTGGTGTGTGACCAGATTTGTATCATGCACGTCTGTGCCTGATACCTGGCCAGTGATGCCTTCATATTGGCACAATCAACAGTTCCTGTCCTCTTGGAGGAGCCACCCCAGCTGGGCAGTTGGCTCCTAGGTGACAGGGTTTATCCACTGCAATTGTGGCTGATGACGCCTACCCGGATGCCGCAGACCGATGTGGAGACCCGCTGCAACGGTGCCCAAGCAGCGACGAGATTGAATGGTGCTTCAGCCTGAAGATGTGGTTCAGGTCCAGGACTGCTCTGAAGGGGTCCTCCAGTATAGCACTGGGAGGGTTGCCCGCTGCGTGGTGGCCTGCTGCTTCCTCTAGAAGCAGAGGGGCGAAGTGCTGGCGGAGGAGGATGAATGCCAGACCTCGTCCGACGAGGAGCGTGCAGAACATGGGGATGGGCAGGACAGGGGGCCCGAGCAGACACAGAATTCCGATGCATATCTTTTTTCACCCGATTGTTCTTTTTTTTTTTATAAATCCCACCGTCTCCTCTGGAAATCTAAAGTCAAACTCAAGCGTACCATTAAGCATGCTTCCAAAGGGAACAGGACATGTTAGGATGTTGCTACAGACAATGTTGGACTGGACGTGCAGGGGTTACTAAGGACCAAGAGATTTGCTTGGGCCAATACTACTAACTGGTTCCTGCAAATCTACTTTGATTTAAAATATACAGAACAGATTTTCCCACCCAATTAAAAAACAAAGGGATTCTCCAAAGGCTTGGTTTCATCTAGTTATTAGAGCATAAATATGCTGAAAGAATTTGAATGGCCATATTTTGACTTAAATCATAGAAAATAAAACATATTGGTTATACCTGTCTTTAGAGTTATATCTATTGTTCATGCTTTCAAGTTCTTTTGATTCTTCTCCCTCAATTTTAATAGTTCCATTTTCCTTAAAATTATTTTCCAATAACCGAATACCATTTTTTGTAGGGGTTGCTTCACTCAACAATTCATACTGTCCAGTTTCCAGTGCTTCTTTCCAAGCACGCCGCTCCATCACCTGCTCATAGAAAACATTTGTTAGGCATTCTATGCAAAACAAATGAACTAATTTGTTGCACTGTAAATGTCTCAACTCAGTCATTTGATATACAATTGCACAATTGGAAATTGATGCACACAAAGAACAAGTTTGAGAATGCAAGTAATTGTAAAATTTGTACCACTGTATACACTTCCTGTTGTCAATTACTCTCAATTTGATCAAATTTACTTATGCCGGACAAAAGAAAGCTGAACTACCCATAGATACACCTACCACTCCAGTCCATGAACGATTAAATGTCATTGCCAGCTGCTTTCATTGCAAACCCCACATTTTGAAAAGTATGAAAGAAAACCAGTTTGCACCATATGTGGCAAAGTTTATAATTTTATTTGAAAAGCACGTTTTGCTGGATTGAAACTCACATGCAAACAGCTGGCAATACTTGTTTTTATTGAAAGCTTGGTCACACATTCTGACCCTCCTTTTCAAAAACCCTCTCAAATGTGGCTTCACATATTATTTAAACCCCCAAAGCAGCTGCTTTCCTTGCACCAACTGGCAAGTTGCTATTTTTGGAAAACTTGACTGCCATTTTATTCCTGATCTCACTCATTTTTGAGCTCCATCTGGACTTCAAAAATTGTCCATTACTTTATCCAGACCCCTTCTCTGGACACCTCTCAAAAACCTCTTTCCCCATCTTTTGTCCACCCCATTTGCAAGTTTTCTCCACAATTAAAACCTTGTTTCGGACTCCTAATGAATTCTTAAAATACAGTTTGCTAAATAAAATTACTTTCCCATAAGAATCCATGCAACAAGGATGGGTTACATTCCCGTCTTCTAATTTTCACATTAGAAACCCCTGCCTTGAACCCAACCAGTCAAAAGTCAATTTTACCAACTCTTAACTACTTGCTGCTGGATTCCCAATTGCCAGTTCTCGCCCTGCTACTTGTTGACTCTCACTCCCAATTATTGCTTCCCTTCCCCAACCGCGAGGCGGAAAGCAGGAAAACCCGAAATGCTTCATGATGAAAGCCATGGATTGAGAAGCAGTAAAGTGACCAAATGTCTTTAAAAAAGCGAAATAACCAGGCTAAAATTAAAATGGGGGCACCGCTATTCAAGGGACATCCTTAATTTACCAACTATGTTAAAGCAAAACGGATTATTAGAATGGGCTTCAAACAGGGATACATATACTCCAAAACAATCTTGTTTTTATTACTTACCCTAATTACCATAGCCTCAACGTCAGTAGTTTCCTTAATATTCAACTAAGAACTCAATTAGATAACGTGCACTCACATTACAGGCACAGTGGTTAGCACTTCTGTCTCACAGCACCAGGGACTGAGGTTCGATCCTGACCTTGGGTGACTGTGTTGAGTTAGCACATTCTCCCAGTGTCTGCATGGGTTTCCTCCGGGTGCTCCGGTTTCCTCCCACAGTCCAAAGATGGGCAGGTTAGCTGGATGGTCATGATAAATTGCCTTTTCCGTGTCTGAAGATTAGGTGGGGTTACAGGGATAGGGGCAGGGGATAGGGACTAGGTAGGGCGCCTTTTCGGAGGGTCGGTGCAGACCCGATGGGCCAAATGGCCTCATTCTGCACTGTAGGGAGTCTATGATTCTAAACCATACTGTCTTGCAAGGGTTTTAATAATAAATCAATTTCCATTGACACAAAATAATGGGTAGGAAGGGGGAAAATAAGTAATTGTAACTTGAAGATACAAGCATAAAAAAAACTGGGTGGGAAAGTTGATAAAAGTGAGAAAGAAAATTACATATACAGAAAGTATGCATTATATATACACACTATATAGCGAGATCAAAAATACAAAATTACAAACCTTGAAATATATTTCTATTTTCATATTGTAATACATACTTTTATTCCTCCTAGAGTTCCTTGCCAGGTTCGATCTTCAATATCCAGCAACAGATCCTTCAACCGCAGTTCAAGTTGCTTCTCAGCAGATAATACGGAAGTGTCATGTGCACTTTGAGCACCTCTGGAAGTATTTCGAACACTCTTGTTCTCCATTGGAGCTTTATCTGGAAATCAGTATCAGATTGGCTCGATTTGTATTCTTTCTCAGCACTTAGCAAGCCATTCCATTCCCTCCTGCGTCACCCTCATCATTTTTGATACTTCAGTTGCAGTAGATCTAAGCCGTTACTTGAACAGTTACTTGAACAAAAATGAATTTCCCCCACCACCCCGAGAGCACATGGAATCTCAATTGCTCGGACATGACTGTAAAGTCAGCCACCATCACTCACGTAATGAAATGAGCTCAAACTGGTCACCAGCTGAGCATCTACAATACTCCTGGTCAGGAGGACAATCCAACCTCAGGCTAAGTTGTTGGAGTTAGAACACGTTACTGTGCAAAACACCAAATGGAACTTTTAGCTGGCATTCTGATGATATCAAGTTAGCAAAAGTAAAAATGGTCAATTACAAAAATAAAAGGGACACATTAGCTTTCAATTTCAGACTAGAGCTTTTGAAATCTGAACATTTTAAGCAGATAGAATGTTGACTACTTCATAAATTTATGCTTTACTGTTATAGGAATAATTCATTAAATGTAAAGAGAACAGAAAACCGGGAGTGAACTAAATCACAATGTGACTGTCCATAACGTCAGCTTGTGGGAAACTGAAACACTGCAGCCACAACAGAATTTATTATTTGAATCAAAGCAAAATTTTACCCAAAAATTATAATGCAGAATTACAGGTAACCTCAAATTATGGATGGCCTTTTCCCCATTTATCCAAAGTACCATCTTGTATTCCATTATTGCTAACGGTAAATATTAATAGCATTCTGGCATTCACGTGTAAGAATATGTCGAGGCCAAGTAATTGCCAAATTAAGACCTTACCTGGAATGTTGAATCTTTCCACAGGAAAGTTAGTAAGCAACTCAGTTAGTCGGCTTTTATCCTGGAGAAGAGTTTCTTTCAAAGAGTTCTCTCTATTTCCCCTGGAGTTAAGTGCTTCAATCAGTTGATTTAATTTTTCAGGTGATGAGTAAAAGCACCATCGATTCGGTTTGTTTACTGGCCTGTGCAACTGTGCTGAATAACTGGTGTCAAGAATTTGGTCCTGTTTTGAGGTAGATGGCTGCGATGATTGCAAAGAACCTGAAGAGTTTTGGGCCAGAGAAACATTTTTGCTATGTTGCTCGTGCTGCTTTAGGTCCATCTTCCCTGAAGCTCCATTCCCTGAGGATTCATTACCTTGTGTTTTATCAGAAAGTTTATTTCCCTGAGATGCCAATTTCTCACTTAAAGTTTTGACGGGGCACGGCTGCAACATGTCCTCCATCAAACCATCGTAATCTTCCTCCACAAACAATCCAGGCACAGAATTTAAGACCCAATACCTACGGTACATGCGGTCACGTCCCAAAGGGAGAATATTGGTGCAAGATATAGCATTTTGAATTTTGTCTCCAAGTTCTTTTTCCTTTTTTTGCTGCTCATGTTTCAAAGCTTCCTCTTCCTCTGGAGTTAAGATTTCTTTCCTTTCTATTACAACTGCTTCAGTTTCCTCACGATTCTGGGTGCTTTTAAACCCAACTTGAGTTTTCTTTCCTATATATGCACAGGAAAAGAAAAATAAGATTCTAATACTCATAATGCAGTCTCACAGCATATTGACTGAAATATTACAGCACAGGAGATAGCCATTTGATACAATTCCCATCTTTAGTACTCTCCCTTTAACAACAAATATCTGTTCCAAATGCCCTTTCCTTGTATTGTTTTATATTTTTCTTTCAAGCACTTACTAACTTTCATCAAAAAATACAACCAGGTTTACCAATTGGAATACAGATATGATGCAGTAAACCAATATTTATTTTAAAATTTAAAACTCAAAGTCATCTTCTCCTGGTCATTAGCATGGCAGAAGAAAATATCAATACAGGAAATAACAATTTGGTGTTCAACCTTTTTGATTCCTTATACTTGATCCCAAATCTTCCTCATCTTCCGTGGCTGTTTCATGCCCTCTATCCTTGTGTGCAGACTCCCGGCTCTCTGTGCTGGTATCGAGCTCTTCCTGAGTTATGTCCTCTTCACTAAAAGAAAAAAAAGTACTTTCTCATAAATGAATATCCTTTATCATTATAATATTTCACTAATCCTGCTGTATTGTTCCAGTCACATCCCATTGGCTCAAATCCATCTTTTTTGTTATAAGAACATACAAAATGAGTGGGCCTTACAGTCAATCGAGGCTGTTCTGCCATGATATAGAATCTCTGTTGATCTGATCTTGGCCTCAACATCTCTTTGCTGCTTGTTCCCCATAACTCTAAACTAATCTAGTTCAAAAATCTGCATGTCAGCCATGAATATGTTCAAAGATTCAGCCGCTTCCTCTTCCTTCCATCCCACTGTCCAGGACCCAAAAACACTAAGAGGAATAATGATTTCCTTGCACTTTTCAATTCCGTATACAGCATTCATTGTTCACCCTGTACTCTACAGCATCTCTGTTCAGTCTTCAGACATGATCCCGAGTTACCAGTCACCTGTTATTTTAATATTCCATCTTGCTCCCACTCTGACCTTTTTTGTCCTTCAGTATTCAAATAAAGCTCAAAGAAGAATACCTCATTTTGACTTGGCACTCGACAGCATTCTGGACTTAACATTCACTATTTGCCCCATTTTGCTTTGTTTGGTGGCTTATCTTTCCACCTTGTTTCACATCTCTCAACATATCTGTTGTTTCTTTGTAATTTCCTTTGGCCTCACACCATGAAACTTTGTAATTTTTTCCTGTCTTCCACAGTATCAAAGATCTGGGGCTGGATTCTCCAACCTCCCCCGTCAGGTCGGAGAATCGCTGGGGGCCGGCGTCAATCCCGCCCCCACCGTGTCCCAAAGTCTCCGGCACCAGAGATTCGGCGGGGACGGGAATCGCGCTGCGCCTGTCGGCCCCTCCCCCGCGGGCGATTCTCCGGCCTGCGATGGGCCGAAGTCCCGCCGCTGTCATGCCGGTCCCGCCGGCGTGGATCAAACCACCTACTTTACCGGCGGGACCAGGCAGTGTGGGCGGGCTCCGGGGTCCTGGGGCGCGGGGCAATCTGGCACTGGCGGGTGCCCCCACGGTGGCCTGGCCTGCGATCGGGGCCCACCGATCGGCGGGCAGGCCTGTGCCGCGGGGGCACTCTTTCTTCAGTCCCGCCATGGCCTTCACCATGGCGGGGGCGGAAGAGACCTCCTCCCCTGCACATGCACCGGTATGATGTCAGCAGCCACATTAAATGTAAATTGAATGAATTAATAAATGTGGAATTGAGGGCAGCACGGTGGCGCAGTGGGTTAGCCCTGCTGCCTCACAGCGCCGAGGTTCCAGGTTCAATCCTGGTTCTGGGTCACTGTCCATGTGGAATTTGCACATTCTCCCCGTGTTTGCGTGGGTTTCACCCCTACAATCCAAAGGTGTGCAGGATAGGTGGATTGGCCACTTAATTGGAAAAAATGAATTGGGTACTCCAATTTTTTTTTTTTTAAATAAATAAATGTGGAATTGAAAGCTAGTCTCAGTAATCAGGACCATGAAACTATCATCCATTGTTGTTATAAACCCATTTGATTCACAAAGTCCCTCATGGAAGGAAATCTGTTAATCTGGCCCACATGCGACTCCAAACCAACTGCCCTCTGCAAACCAGTTTAATGGTGTTATGTATTTAAGTAACATCTCTGCTGGTGGAACATCACGTAATCTGCAGTGATATCAGCAGTGTTTACGTGGGCTTTAGTTTTCCACCTTCGTATTGCATGAGAGACAAGTCCTGAATAAACCTTGCAGAGTATTTGGAAGAACCCCAAGTGTGTGGCAGCTCCATACAGTTTCTCTTTGCGGCACATTGAGAATATAACAAATGGTAATTAGGAAATGACAACAATTGCTAGCCTTGCCAAGCATGCTCACATCCCATAAAAGAATGTTAAAAAACAAACATCGACTCAGTCTCTCTCCCCACGGTAGCATTGGGGATAGCACAATCGCTTCACAGCTCCAGGGTCCCAGGTTCGATTCTGGCTTGGGTCACTGTCTGTGCGGAGTCTGCACATCCTCCCCGTGTGTGCGTGGGTTTCCTCCAGGTGCTCCGGTTTCCTCCCAGAATCCAAAGATGTGCAGGTTAGGTGGAGTGGCCATGATAAATTGCCCTTAGTGTCCAAAATTGCCCTTAGTGTCGGGTGGGGTTACTGGGTTATGGGGATAGGGTGGAGGTGTTGACCTTGGGTAGGGTGCTCTTTCCAAGAGCGGGTGCAGACTCGATGGGCCGAAAGGCCTCCTTCTGCACTGTAAATTCTATGATAATTCTATGATATGCTGTCAGACCTGTTGACTACTTCTAGCATTTTCTGTTTTCATATCATTTCTAATTCCTGCACTGATGTCATAACAGAGCCACCATACGTCCTTGCCCTTTCTGCCGAACCTTCAGAATGTCAAGTGCCCCTGAATATTCAATTCCTAGCTCAGGTCGCCACCTTCGAAGAGTGGGGCTGATTTGAGCCTGCGCTAGCCATCAGTGAGAAAGGCTACGAGAGTGGAAAATTCAGTGAGAATCGGAAAACACGATTTGCTCCAGCGAGATTCTGTTTTCCAGGCCCCTCACCAGTGACGTTACAAGAATCCTGTCACAGAAAGCTGCAAACCGTACTTAAATACATTACATTATTAGTGAGTCCCCCCTTCCCCCCACTGAATATTCATTGGATTTACAACAGCTGTATTAAAAACGAGAAACTGGCAGCCTCGCCTCCGAAGGGGAGATGGGAGGTATGCGCTCAGGTCGCCATTACCCTGCCAGTTCCCAAGGGAAAACCAGCAAGGACACAGGATACCAAATTCAGGGCTGGCAGTGGGAATGAATCCCCACACCTCCGGCAGCACACTCAGTGAAGTCAGAAGGCATGAGCGTATCGGAGGCTTCCAGTCAGAAGGCTTGTTTAATCCACAACCCTCGAGAGCGGAGGGAATGAGGATGCCCTCAAAGGGTGAAGTTGACATGTTAATTTCAGTCTTCACACGCATCAGGTATGCCAGGTGCCTCATCAGGTCCCTGACCCTGCCATCACGAGTCAATTGTGCCAATTTAGTCAGCACTGCAATGCTTGTGTGCCACTGACTGGCACCCAATAAGGCAGTTTCCGTTTAGCACCTAATAAGGCAGTTTCAGTTTAAGGACTATCCTTCAGTTTATTTGATTTACATTACTTGGTCATATGCTGATCAAAATAGTTGAAAGCATTGAGCTTCAAGGCTCAAACGCACATCTACACAACAGAGGTGACACAGATGTGGCCCCCAATTTAAGGAGTTATGGTCAGGGCATTGTCAGGACTCCTCATCTATCATTTTGATTTTCTTTTTGTTTCAGTTTTTGATTTGCGGGAATCCTGGAGCCAGTCGAGTTGGCAATCACCAGCAGCAGCATCTTCAATGTGCCACTGCACGCGGCAAGAACCAGAACCCTACAAAATAGTGGGAGGCATACCTCAGCTGATGTTGCATCCTCAGTCAGGGGTCCTGGTATGTTTCATCATCTCTTGAATGAGGTGGACAGACTCCCTTACGTTTTCAGCTGATGACACCTCATGACAATGGAATGCTGGCACACGAGGCCTGAGTGGTGGTGTGAGGGAGACCCTTCCATGGATATGGGGGCCTGGCCCAGGAGCGGCGTGGCATTACTGCATCGTCAATGTGAGAAGTGAGACACACATTGCGCTGTCAATCTCACACTGCACAGGGATGAAGCACCAAGTTTGCGCAGGGGTTTGCAGAGCACGGCACATGACAGTGTAGAGGTTTTTTAAAGGGTGATCAGGGAAGTGATTTTCAATATTAGCTAGGCAATTATGCGATGAGGCAAGACTTAGGACGCATCGGATGGGGAGGGAAATTGCAGGGGATGGGCACAATGGAAATGTGGAGCTTGTTCAAGGAATAGCTACTGCGTGTCCTTGATGAATATGTACCTGTCAGGCAGGGAGGAAGTGGTCGAGCGAGGTAACCGTGGTTTACTAAAGTAGTTGAAACACTTGTCAAGAGGAAGAAGGAGGCTTATGTAAAGATGAGACGTGAAGGTTCAGTTAGGGCGCTTGAGAGTTACAAGTTAGCGAGGAAGGATCTAAAGAGAGAGCGGAGAAGAGCCAGGAGGGGACATGAGAAGTCTTTGGCAGGTAGGATCAAGGATAACCCTAAAGCTTTCTATAGGCATGTCAGGAATAAAGAATGACTAGGGTAAGAGTGCGGCCAGTCAAGGACAGTAGTGGGAAGTTGTGCGTGGAGTCCGAGGAGATAGGAGAGGTGCTAAATTAATATTTTTTCGTCAGTATTCACGCAGGAAAAACACAATGTTGTTGAGGAGAATACTGAGATACAGGCTACTAGACTAGAAGGGATTGAGGTACATAAGGAGGAGTTACTAGCGATTCTGGAAAGTATGAAAATAGATAAGTCCCCTGGGCCGGATGGGATTTATCCTAGGATTCTCTGGGAAGCTAGGGAGGAGATTGCTGAGCCTTTGGCTTTGATCTTTATCTGGTCATTGTCTACAGGAATAGTGCCAGAAGACTAGAGGATAGCAAATGTTGTCCTGTTGTTCAAGAAGGGGGGTAGAGACAACCCTGGTAATTATAGATCAGTGAGCCTTACTTCTGTTGTGGGCAAAGTTTTGGAAAGGTTTATAAGAGATAGGATTTATAATCATCTAGAAAGGAATAATTTGATTAGAGACAGTCAACACGGTTTTGTGAAGGCTAGGTCGTGCCTCACAAACCTTATTGAATTCTTTGAGAAGGTGACCAAACAGGTGGACAAGGGTAAAACAGTTGATGTGGCGTATATGGATTTTAGTAAAGTGTTTGATAAGGTTCCCCATGGTAGGCTATTGCAGAAAATACAGAGGCATGGGATTCAGGGTGATTTAGCAGTTTGGATCAGAAATTGGCTAGCTGATAGAAGACAAAGGGTGGTTTATGATGGGAAATGTTCAGACTGGAGTCCAGTTACTAGTGGTGTACCACAAGGATCTGTTTTGGTGCCACTGCTGTTTGTCATTTTTATAAATAACGTGGAGGAGGGCCTAGAAGGATGGGTGAGTAAATTTGCAGATGACACTAAAGTCGGTGGAGTTGTGGACAGTGCGGAAGGATGTTACAAGTTACAGATGGACATAGATAAGCTGCAGAGCGGGGCTGAGGTGGCAAATGGAGTTTAATGCAGAAAAGTGAGAGGTGATTCATTTTAGAAGGAATAACAGGAAGAGAGTACTGGGCTAATGGTAACATTCTTGGTAGGGTGATGAGCAGAGATCTCGGTGTCCACGTACATAGATCCCTGAAAGTTGCCACCCAGGTTGATAGGGTTATTAAGAAGGCGTACGGTGTGTTAGCTTTTATTGGTAGAGGGATTGAGTTTCGGAGCCATGAGGTCATGTTGCAGCTGTACAAAACTCTGGTGCGGCCGCATTTGGAGTATTGCGTGCAATTCTGGTCGCCGCATTATAGGAAGGATGTGGAAGTATTGGAAAGGGTGCAGAGAAGATTTACTAGAATGTTGCCTGGTATGGAGGGAAGACTGAGGGACTTGAGGCTGTTTTCGTTAGAGAGAAGAAGGTTAAGAGGTGACTTAATTGAGGCATACAAAATGATCAGAGGATTAGATCGGGTGGACAGTGAGAGCCTTTTTCCTCTGATGGTGATGTCTAGCACGAGGGAAATAGCTTTAAATTGAGGGGAGATAGATATAGGACAGATGTCAGAGGTAGGTTCTTTACTCAGTAATAAGGGCGTGGAATGCCCTGCCTGCAACAGTAGTAGACTCGCCAACACTAAGGGCATTCAAATGGTCATTGGATAAACAAATGGATGATAAGGGGATAGTGTAAATGGGCTTTAGAGTGGTTTCACAGGTCGGTGCAACATCGAGGGCCCAAGGGCCTGCACTGCGCTGTAATGTTCTATGTTCTAGTTATTACATCTGTGAATTTTCTCTCTGTTCATCTGTGCCCACCAGGTGCCTTTAGTTCATCGTCTTCCTCACCCACCGAGTTTAGGTGCATCCCCAGGATCTGCAGCCGAGGTTGAGTTCCAGAAGCCCGCCGTCCTCTGGCGCTGACATTCGTGGATTCCCACAAGTGCCTGCATCATGGGTTAAAGCCCTGTACCATGGAGCTCACATCTTCAGCAATGAAGATCATGAGCTGAACCATCGAGTGGACATCCTCCACCATGGAGTGAAAAAATGAAATGAAAATCGCGTATCGTCACAAGTAGGTTTCAAATGAAGTTACTATGAGAAGCCCCTAGTCGCCACATTCCTGTTCAGGGAGGCTGGTATGGGAATTGAAACGTGTTGCTGGCCTGCCTTTATCTGCTTTCAAAGCCAGCGATTTAGTCCTGTGCTAAACCAGCCCCTTAATGTACATCCTGCGCCAACGTCTCCACTATGAACACCACCCTCAGAGTTTGTCTTACAATGAGACGGATGGGACAAGTGGAGGTGGGAATCACAACATATCAAATGGGCATTCATGGGAGGAGTGGAAGTGGGCATTTCAGTGGCACTGGAGCTACTGGGGACAGGGTGTGCAAGTGCTGAAACCCTATGAGATGGATCAGAGGGAGAACACCATAGAGGTGCAAGGGCTGTATCAAGGGGTGCTGGGGGATACAGAAGTCATTTATCTTCTTACAACACAGCAGCCAGTCCTCCTTTGGAGTGAGCTGGTGCTGACAATTGCAGCCAGTCTCCCAGGTGGGGTTGGTCATATTGCTGGATGGACAGAGTAGAGGGTTTCCCGCCTCAGCTCAATCCCTTAGAGAGGTTTGCTGGGTGCTCCCTCTGTTAAATGTGGTGCTGTCTTTCCGGCGCCATCACCTCAGTTGGACTTGGAACGAGTACAGGGAAGGCATTTAAAAGGAGTGCTGCACTGAGTTCCGGTGGCGGCGATGCGGAGCTAAGCCGCTTGTTCGGCAGCTCCCGCTTTTTTTGGACTTTCGGGCTCTTTTAAAAGCCCGCAACGGCGCTTTTTAAAACTTTTCCCCGGGGGGAAACCCAGCCAGTGTGCCCAGCGACTGGTGGATGGACTGGACTTGGTGCGGGGTGGAAAGGACATCAATGGGGTGTTCAGATCCTTTTACGGGGGGCTGTACCGGGCGGTGCCCCCCAGGGAAGCAGGTGGGATGGACCGCTTTTTGGAATGGCTGGAGTTCCCAAGAGTAGGGGACGAGCGGGTGGAGGGTTTGGGGGCCCCAATCGAGTTGGAGGAGCTGGTGGAGGCGTTGGGAAGTGTGCAGACAGGGAAAGCGCCGGGGCCCATCGGGTTCCCGATGGAATTTTACAAGAAATTTTCAGATTTGCTGGTCCCTGTGAGGACCCTGAATGAGGCTTGGGGGGGGGGGGGGGGGGGGGGGGGGGGGGCCTCTGCCCCCAACGATGTCCAGGGCAATTATCTCTTTGCTCCTGAAGCGGGACAAGGACCCCCTTCAGTGTGGGTCTTACAGGCCGATCTCGCTCCTTAATGTAGTTGTTGGCAAAGGTGCTGTCCAGGAGGGTGGAGGATGTGGTCCCGACGGTGATTCATGAGGATCAAACGGGGTTTGTAAAGGGGAGACAACTGAATGCCAACGTGCAGAGGCTCCTTAATGTCATGATGATGGCGCCGGCGGCTGGGGAGTCAGAAATAGTGGCGTCCATGGATGCAGAGAAAGGTTTTGATAGGGTGGAGTGGAGTTATCTGCGGGAGGTGATGCGGAGGTTTGGGTTTGGTGAGGGGTTCATCAGCTGGGTGAGGTTGCTGTACAGCTCCCCAGTGGCGAGTGTGGTGACGAATGGGAGGAGGTCGGTGGACTTTCGGCTTTCCAAGGGGACGAGGCAGGGGTGCCCCTTGTCTCCCCTGCTCTTCGCGTTAGCAATTGAGCCCCTGGCCATGGGTACGAGTCTGGAGGCTTTGGTGACGGCCCCACTTCCACTCCCCCCGGCAAAGTACTCTACGAGTCCGGTGGTGGTTGCGTCCCTTAAAATCTGGGGACAGTGGAGGCAGCATTAGGGGGGGGGGGGGGGGGGGGGGGAAGTGAAGGCCTCAGTTTGGGCCCCGATACGGGGCAATCACCGTTTTGCGCCGGGGAGAATGGGTGGGAGATTTGGGAGTTGGCACAGGGCAGGCATCAGACAGTTTGGGGACCTCTTCCTGGATGGGAAGTTTGCGACTCTGGAGGAGCTGGTGGAGAAGTGGAACCTCCCCCCTGGGAACACTTTTAGGTATATGCAGGTCAGGGCATTTGTTAAGAGGCAAGTGGCGGAGTTTCTGCGGCTGCCGCCAAGGGGGGTGCAAGATAGGGTGCTTTCGGGGACGTGGGTCAGTGAAGGAAAGATCTTGGCTATTTACCAGCTGATGCAGGAGGAGGAGGCCTCAGTAGAAGAGCTCAAAGCGAAGTGGGAGGAAGAGCTAGGGGAAGAGATTGAAGATGGAACGTGGTCGGACGCCCTAGGGAGGGTGAATTCCTCCTCCTCTTGCGCACGGCTCAGCCTAATTCAGCTGAAGGTGCTGCATAGGGCTCACATGACAGGGGCAAGGATGAGCCGGTTCTTTGGAGGGGAAGACAGGTGGGGGAGGTGTTCGGGAGGCCCGGCGAACCACACCCATATGTTCTGGGCTTGTCCGGCCTTGGAGAGGTTTTGGAAGGGGGTGGCAGGGACTGTTGGAAGTGGTCGGGTCTAGGGTCAAGCCGGGCTGGGGGCTTGCGATCTTTGGGGTAGCTTGGGAGCTGGGAGTGCAGGAGGCGAGACAGACCGGCATTCTGGCCTTTGCGTCTCTAGTAGCCCGGCGCAGGATTCTGTTACAGTGGAGGGATACGCGGCCCCCGAGGTCAGAGGCCTGGATCAACGACATGGCTGGGTTCATCAAGTTGGAGAGGATGAAGTTTGCCCTGATTTGCTGTTGGTTTGTTATTATTTATTTTGGGGGGGGGGGGGGGGGAGGAGTTATTTTCTTGTGTTTGTGTGGAAACACACCTTGTTTGTTTTAAATTGTGGGGAGAAAATCTGTTATTGAAAAACTTGAATAAAAATTACAGAGGTTTTCCCGGGGCGAGCACATTAAAGGCAAGCCTTTACTTTGAAGTGAATCATGTGGAGAAAGTCAGTGCTGTTAAAGAGGGTGAATATACGGTGAGTTTTCCCAGGGGCGGGATTCTGCCCCGTTCTCACCAGAACCGACACTGAAAATATATGGTCAGAGTTCGCCCAATGTCTTGCTAACACGATCGTAACAACTCACTTCTATTTGTCAACCATTACATAAGTCGCTCAACCTTAGGGAAGCTGCCTAACGTTGCAGATAGTTAGTTTTTTTTTTCCCCAAACAGAACATGCTGACACATTCACTGCAACAATTAACTATAACATTAAAGTATTGAACCAAAGTAAAAGTTCATCACTCAAAAGTATGAAAAAGATGATTGTGCCCTAAATCTAAACAGAACACGAATGGCAAGACTAGCTACTAAAACAACAGAATAAATATTTTAAACTGGAGATAGAGTAATTAGATCGAGGACAGTTAAAATTATGCAAAAGATTTTTAGATAAATACAAGAGAAGCTCGAAATACGTGCAACTATATGTGGAGACCTTAATTCAAACAAAAGCCAGCATAGATTTGTTAAACAGAAATTGTTTGTCTATCTTAGCAGAGATCTTTCACAAACTAACAGAGAGGGTTGATTGGCGCAAGAGTATATGAACGTAAGAAATAGGACCACATAGCCTCAACTCCAGTTACCCATATCCCTTGGACAGAATTCTCTGGTGGAGGCAGTTTGTTATCATCCGCTGGCATGATCTTCTGGTCCTACCGAAGTAGATGTAGTTCCTTTGCTTATTCCACTGTCAGGGAACCCGCAGCAAGAGGTCGACTTTGGCAGGAACAGGTGTGCCAGTGGGAAGGTCTGGAGAATTCCACCCCTTAATTTCCCAAGACACCAAAAATCTACCTCAACCTTAAATACATCCAACCCGCTGAGGTGGAGAATTAAAAGGATTCATGAGTCTCTGTAGAGTCAAGAAATTTCTCCTCGTCTCAGACCTACATGATCATCTCCTTATCTCCCAGAACAACATTGAAAGATTTTTTAAAAATATAATTTTCAGTTTTTAGTCCCAAAAGTGAATAACCTCACACTTGCCCACATTATACTCCCAATAGTTGCTCACTCACTTAACCTGCCTATATTCTATTGCTTTACAGATTCTCAGACCTCCTCACAGCAAACTTTGGTAAATTACTCAGTCTCATCTGAGTCATTAATATAGATTGTGAATAGCTGAAGGACCGTCACAGATCCTTGTGGCAATCCACTAATTACCGCAAGCCAACTTGAAACTGTTCAGATGATCCCTACACTGCTTCCCGTCTGTTAATCAACCCTCTATCCATGGTAATTTACTATCCCCCCAACTCCATGTGGCACCTCCTCAAATGTCTTTTAGAAATTCAAGTAGACCAACGTCTCCTGGTGTCCTATTATCTACCCTGCTAGCTACATCTTCAATATTATGTGTATAGGGACTTTCAAAAGGTGTTTGATAAGCAAACACGTAGAGATTTGCTAGCAAAGCTGAAATCCATGGAATTAAAGCTTTGTGGCTGCAGGCTGTAAAATTGGTTGTGAGACAGAACAGTCGTGAATGGTTGTTTTTCCAGATTGGAGGGAAAAGTGCAGTGTTGTTGTCCAGGGGTCAGTGTTGTAATTGCTAATTTTTCTAATGTATGGATGACTCGAGTATCCAGGGCCTCGTTTTAAGGTTTGCAGCCAACACTAAACTTGGGAATGTAGCAAATTGCAGAATTCAGGAGGACGGAGATAATTGAAATTGGACTAACATAAACAAGTATGAAGTAATACATTAGACAAGGAAAGGCAATAAAAATCAAGTGATACATCTTCAAAATAGATGCAGGAACAGGGACCTGGTGCACAGATCTTTGAACAAATGGAGCAGGATTGTTCAAGTTGTAATGGATCTCAGCTTTATAAATAGAGGCAGAATGCAAAAGCTGCAGAGTTCTGCAAGTTAAAAATACCAAAGACAGGCCAGCAGTAATAATAGAGGTCCAGGAGGCGTGTAGTTTCATGGCAGGTCTAAACAAGGACAAGGTGAGTTCCCAAGCCGAGAGGTAGTGAGGGAAGATGTCTCACCAGGTTGAAGAGCCCCAACGGAATGTGGGAGGAGCCGAACATCCACTTGGAGGCAATAATGTTCCATGGGATGTGGAAAAGGTGAAGGAAACGCAAATTCCCAGGCTAAGATAATTCTAATGACCCAGTGTTCTGTTCGATCAATGGTTTTGTGGCAAATTTAAATGGGGAACAGGGAAATTCTAATAGGCCAGGGAAGAGGGTGATGCCCCACTTAGCTGAAGAGCCACATTAGCTGAAGGTAGCCCAACCCCTGTGAGTGAAGGTACCCCCAAAGATACAGGACTGAAAGGAATACTGGAAAGTCACACACTAGGCAGAACGCTTAAAATGGGAGCCCATTCCCCCACTGGATGAGGTCTGGCTGTGCAAGCACACCCCCCTAGTCACCACATTCCGGCGCCTGTTCAGGAAGGCCGGTGCGGGAATTGAACCCGCGCTGCTGGCAGTGTTCTGCATTACAAACCAGCTGTTTAGCCCACTATGCTAAACCACCCTCAGGTACAGTGAAAAGTATTGTTCTGCATACAGTCCATACAGATCATTCCATACATGAAAAAATACAAGACATACATAACATAAATACATAGGCACAAGCATCAGGTGAAGCATACGGAGTGCAGTACTATTCAGTAGAGAAGATACTTTCAGCCCATAAGAGGGTCATTCAGAAGTCTGGTAACAGTGGGGAAGAAACTGTTTTTCAATTGGTTAGTTCGTGCTCTCAAGACTTTTGTTTCTCCTGCCTTATGGGAAGAGAGAATAACCCGGGTGGGAGGGGTCTTTGATTATGTTTCCCGCTTTCCCGAGGCAGGAGGAGCAGACAGAATCAATGGATGGGAAGCGGGTTCACGACTCTCTATAGTTGTAGTCTTCGGCCGAGCAATTGCAACAAAGGTACAGCACTGGAACAGGCCCTTTGGCACTCCAAGCCTGTGCCGACCATGCTGCTCGTTTAAACGAAAATCTTCTATACTTCCTGGGTCCGTATCCCTTTATTCCCATCCTATTCATGTATTTGGCAAGATGCCCCTTTAACGTCACGATCGTCCCTGCTTCCACCACCTCTTCCGGCAGCAAGTTCCAGGCACAGACTACCCTGTGTAAAAAACCTTGCCTCATACATCTCCTCTAAACCTTGCCCCTTAAACCTATGCCCCCTAATAATTGACCCGTCTACCCTGGGGCAAAGCCTCTGACTATGGTGCATCTGTAAAAATTGTTAAGAGTCAATGTGGACATGCCAAATTTCCTTAAGTTTCCAGAGGAGGTATAGGCGCTGTTGTGGTTTATTGGTTGCAACATCGACGTGGGTGGAGCAGGACAGATTTTTGGTGATGTGCACACCTAGGAATTTGAAGCGGTCAACCATCTCCACCTTGGCACCTTGATGCATAGAACATAGAACAGTACAGCACAGAACAGGCCCTTCGGCCCTCGATGTTGTGCCGAACAATGATCACCCCACTTAAACCCACGTAATCCGTATACCCGTAACCCAACAATCCCCCCATTAACCTTACACTACGGGCAATTTAGCATGGCCAATCCACCTAACCCGCACATCTTTGGACTGTGGGAGGAAACCGGAGCACCCGGAGGAAACCCACGCGCACACGGGGAGGACGTGCAGACTCCACACAGACAGTGACCCAGCCGGGAATCGAACCTGGGACCCTGGAGCTGTGAAGCATTGATGCTAACCACCATGCTACCGTTAAAAATACCAAAGACAGGCCAGCAGTAATAATAGAGGTCCAGGAGGCGCGGGTTCAATTCCCGCACCGGCCTTCCTGAACAGGCGCCGGAATGTGGTGACTAGGGGGGTGTGCTTGCACAGCCAGACCTCATCCAGTGGGGGAATGGGCTCCCATTTTAAGCGTTCTGTCTAGTGTGTGACTTTCCAGTATTCCTTTCAGTCCTGTATCTTTGGGGGTACCTTCACTCACAGGGGTTGGGCTACCTTCAGCTAATGTGGCTCTTCAGCTAAGTGGGGCATCACCCTCTTCCCTGGCCTATTAGAATTTCCCTGTTCCCCATTTAAATTTGCCACAAAACCATTGATCGAACAGAACACTGGGTCATTAGAATTATCTTAGCCTGGGTGTGCACGATACTTTGCTTCCTGAAGTCAACGACCAGCTCCTTCGTTTTGCTGATGTTGAGGGAGAGATTGTCGTCATTACACCACGTCACTAGGTTCTCCATCTCCCTTCTGCACTCGGAATCATCATTGTCGAGGTCCGGTCGTGTCATCAGCAAACTTGCAGATGGAGTTGGAGCCACATTTTGACACACAAGACATGTGTATAGGGAGTATACTAGGAGGATAAGTACGCTGCTTTGCAGGGCCCTGGTATTGAGGACTATCATGGAGGTGTTGTTGTTCTCCTTAATGATTGTGGTCTATGGGTCAGGACATCGAGTATCCAGTTGCAGAGGGAGGAGCCCCAAGTCCTAGGTTTTGGAGCTTTGATATGAGCTTGGCTGGGATTGTTGTGTTGAAGGCGGAGCTGCAGTCAATGAATACGAGTCTGACGTAGGAGTCCTTGTTGTAGGATCCACTCAGGAACAACACGATCGAGCCACTCTTGGTGATGGACAGTGAAGTTCCCCACCTGAGTACATTCTGTGCCCATGCCACATTCAGTGTTTCTTCCAGGTTGCAATTCATCAGCTGAGGTAATCAGGAAGAGGCTTCCTTGTCCATATTTGACCTGATAGTCCAGAGTCAATGTTCAGAACTCCCAGTGGTGTATATCACTGTACCACCACCTCTAATGGGTCTGTCCTGTCAGTGAGACAGGACATATCCAGGGACAATGATAGTGGCAATGATGGTGATGGGCCTCTAGATGTCCATTGACATCAACACGATCCAAAATCTGTCCCTGCATTTCTGATAGGCTGAAGTCTTCATAAGAAAAGTTGAATATGTAAAATTGGCATATGCACAAGTAACATTCACACCAATTAGCCAATCCCAGAGAGGGATGGACAATTAGAAAGATAGGCAAGTTGCCATGTTAGGTTGAAAAAGGTGCCAGAAATGACCAGTCAATGCAGAGAATTAAACAGGCACATTCTTCCAGGATCATAATAGGAAATGAACAGTTACAGAAAAAAAGCTGGCATTTTAAAAGGAAAATAGTGGCAACACACATTGTGCGATTAAAATACTGCTGATACTGGAATTCTGAACTAAAAATTTTAAATTCAGAAATAGATAGATAGAGAAATACAGCACAGAACAGGCCCTTCGGCCCACGATGTTGCGCCGAACTTTTGTCCTAGGTTAATCATAGAATTTTGGACAATTTGTCATGGCCAATCCACCCAACCTGCACATCTTTGGACTGTGGGAGGAAACCGGAGTACCCGGAGGAAACCCACGCAGTCACGGGGAGGATGTGCAGACTCCACACAGACAGTGACCCAAGTCGAAATCGAACTTGGGACCCTGGAGCTGTGAAGCAATTGTGCTATCCACAATGCTACCGTGCTGCCCTTAAGAAGTTAACCTACACTCCCTTATTCTACCCTAATCCAAGTACCTATCCAATAGCCGCTTGAAGGTCCATAAATTTTCCGACTCAACTACTACCACAGGCAGTGCATTCCATGCCCCCACTACTCTCTGGGTAAAGAACCTACCTCTGACATCCCCTCTATATCTTCCACCATTTATCTTAAATTTATGTCCCCTTGTAATGGTGTGTTCCACCCGGGGAAAAAGTCTCTGACTGTCTACTCTATCTATTCCCCTGATCATCTTATAAACCTCTATCAAGTCGCCCCTCATCCTTCTCCGTTCTAATGAGAAAAGGCCTAACACCCTCAATCTTTCCTCGTATGACCTACTCTCCATTCCAGGCAACATCCTGGTAAATCTCCTTTGCACCTTTTCCAAAGCTTCCACATCCTTCCTAAAATGAGGTGACCAGAACTGCACACAGTACTCCAAATGTGGCCTGACCAAGGTTTTGTACAGCTGCATCATCACCTCACGGCTCTTAAATTCAATCCCTCTGCTAATGAACGCTAGCACACCATAGGCCTTCTTCACAGCTCTATCCACTTGAGTGGCAACTTTCAAAGAACAATGAACATAGACCCCAAGATCTCTCTGCTCCTCCACATTGCCAAGAACCCTACCATTAACCCTGTATTCCGCATTCAGATTTGTCCTTCCAAAATGGACAACCTCACACTTGTCAGGGTTAAACTCCATCTGCCACTTCTCAGCCCAGCTCTGCATTCTATCTATGTCTCTTAGTGAGCACATTCTGTAAAAAGAAAACAGAGTTAATGTTTCAAGTTAAGACCCATCATCTTTTCATTGGGAGCTTCTGACGCTCTAATGAAAGATCAACCTTTCTCTCCAAGATGCTGCCTGACCTGAATATTTCTAGCATTTTTGATTTTGTTACATAGGGTGGGTCTGGAATCTTGCCATGTAGAAAATATTTGTTGCATTTGTTTGTCTAATAAATGCAGTTCAAAATAATGAATTGTTCTTGAACTGCATGGGGATATTGGAGATGTGATGAGGCAAGATAAGACGGGCAATTTTTCCCTCCTTTCTGATAGGAGTCGTGGGAGGGTTGAGGGCTTTGATTTAATTGAAATACACAAAATATGAAATGGTTTGAGTAAATTTACAAGAAAGATTTAAAATTCACATGTGCAAAATAACCTTAACAATAGGAAACATTTCAATATCTGTATACCCGAACAGGCGACGGACTACAGCGACGAGGGGATTTTCACAGTAACTTTGTTGCAGTGTTAATGCAAGCCTACTTTTGACAATAAAGATCATTATTAGAACATAAAGTGCAGAAGGAGGCCATTCGGCCCATCGAGTCTGCACCAACCCACTTACCCGCCCTATCCCCCCCACCCCACAACCCAACAACCCCACTTAACCTTTTTGGACACCAAGGGCAATTTAGCCCTTTGGAATGTGGGAGGAAACTGGAGCACCCGGCAGAAACCCACGCAAACACGGGGAGAAAGTGCAGACTCCACACAGACAGTGACCCAGTGGTGAATCGAACCAGACACCTTGGCGCTGTGAAGCCAGTGCTAGCCACTTGTGCTACCGTGCTGCCCATTTATTATATCCCAAGGAAAAATGATAGACTGCCGGTTTGGCCGATGAGTGCTCAAACTCCAACCTCACTCCCCCAACCTTAGTGTTGGTCTTCAATCTTGCTGCCCAAGATGAAAACTCTGCTTCTTTAAAAAATGGAAGCCATGACATTGGACTGGGGTGGGCACAGAAAGAAGTCTTACAACACCAGGTTAAAGTCCAACAGGTTTATTTGGAATCACTAGCTTTCGGAGCACAGCTCCTTCATCCGGAACTCATTTAACCACTGTCTTTCTTCGCACAAATCTCCATCTACTTCCCTTTACCTTCCCATCCCCCTCCATTTAAAAAAGGTACCTCCTTATTGTTGTTTTCCATGTTGCTTGCCTTTCTTCCCCTCCCAAAAAAATGAAGCACTTAGATAGAAATGGCTTCCTACAGCAAAAAGGACTATATATTCACATACACGGTTTTCAGTATGATAATGGACAAATTGTCCAACGAAAATAGTCCATCTACAAATTTATAAAATTGCAATTCTAGACTGACAGAACATTCATGCTGCTGTTTTCATGTATTTCATTTTCTTAACAAAAATTCAGAATGGAGCACAACACAGCTATGTACCTGGATTGTAATTCTTTATGTCCTGAAGTCTTGAGCTTTCCAATATGCACTTTCCCTTACACCTCATGCCAAGAGTTGTGTAATATTTCTTCAAAAGTGCCAGCATTAAACAAAAACTTACCGTGCATTTATTTTTGAGTTTCTCTGTTCCTCTTCTTTTATTTGGTCATGCCTATCCCTGATTTTTTGTTCTTGCTCTTTCAGTCGCTCTTCTTTTTTCTTGCGATATCTGTAAAGTAACATTAAGTATAATTTCACGAAGGTTATGGGTCTTAGCACAACTAAGAAATTTAGAACTATCTCGCAAATTGGTTGCAGATAAGCTACCTTTTCTGCACAAGGAAAATAGACATTCCCCCCCTATTTTTCTAATAAGGAGAGAACACAGGCTTGGAGCTGGATTTAAACAAAATAAAAATACACAAGTGGCAGGGGAGATACCAACAAGGCAACAAGAGGAAATAAATCCTGACAGCAGAGCTATGATACCAGTTTCCAATGTGGACTTGCAAAACAAATGCAAAATTTGAGACTGGATGCCAGTTATAGAAATGCCTTGTTCAATTTTAGTTAAACTTTATCAGAGCAATTTATAATCATCAATTTATGAATCTTTGATAGAAGTGTAAAACTTACACGAAGATTTTTTAAAAATTGAACTGAAAACTCATTTTCAAAAAACGCATTACACTTAAAAAGCATGGTCCAAGTAAGGGGAGGCAGTTAAGAAAACAAGATGACCAAATTTGGTGGACTGGAACAAGAATTTTCTATGAAGATGCTACATAGAATGCCTGCTTCAGTGAAGAAACATCTACACAGATTTCATAACTGCAGAATGGATGCAGCAAATGACAGAAAAATTAACTTGCTCAGCATTCCTCAGAGATAAAAGGTGTGGGGGTTCAAACCCAATCACAATTTAAGCCAAAGTGCAGCTTTTATGGAGATGCAGTCTGCTTGCTGGAGTGACATTTGTTAAAGAGAAGTGATTTCTTTGTATCCTGTCCAACATTCCTCCTGCAACCGACATCACCCAGAATGAATTAACTGATCATGAATATCATTTGCTGGCACTTTGCCATTTGCAGAGTGACAGTCATCTTGCCAACATAAGAGGGACTATGCAACAATGGTAATTAATTTACTCTATGCTAATTTTGGGAACTGCCTGAAACCATGAAGTTACGATGTATTTTCAAACATTTGCATGCACGATAGATGCACATAATTAAATAACTTATTCACTCTTTGCAACAACATATCCAATCTGCAACAATGTGCACTCGGTGTTTGCGTATTTAGCACATACCTTGCCGCAGCTTCTTCTCTCCCTCTACGGTGTTGTTCAGCTTTCAGTTCCCTAAATTCCTGCCTTGTCTGCTTTAGAATCTCCACATTATCTTCTATGAAATCCCTTGTGGAAACCAGAGTCAGCAGTTGTCCACACAAAGCGTGCAGCACCTTCAGCTTCTCCGCTGACAAAAGAATAGAAAAGTAATAACATATTACTTCAACATGCAAACGCCTTGAGTCTTGTGTTTAATGATCAAGTTGACTAAAATAATTCATGCCTCACTTCCATGACGTAACTGATCACATGTACTAAAGAAACTCCAGGTCCCTCCTCTTAGACACTTCAGTTTCTTTGAAAACTTTAAATAAGTGGCAGCTTTTAAGACCATAAGACATAGGAGTGGAAGTAAGGCCATTCGGCCCATCGAGTCCACTCCGCCATTCAATCATGGCTGATGGGCATTTCAACTCCACCTACCAGCATTCTCCCCGTAGCCCTTAATTCCTCGCGACATCAAGAATTTATCTATCTCTGCCTTGAAGCCATTTAACGTCCCGGCCTCCACGGCAATGAATTCCACAGGCCCACCACTCTCTGGCTGAAGAAATGTCTCCGCATTTCTGTTCTGAATTTACCCCCTCTAATTCTAAGGCTGTGCCCACGCGTCCTCGTCTCCTCGCCTAACGGAAACAGTTTCTTTGCGTCCACCCTTTCTAAGCCATGTATTATCTTGTAAGTTTCTATTAGATCTCCCCTTAACCTTCTAAACTCCAATGAATACAATCCCAGGATCCTCAGCCGTTCATCATATGTTAGACCAGCCATTCCAGGGATCATCCATGTGAATCTCCGCTGGACACGCTCCAGTGCCAGTATGTCCTTCCTGAGATGTGGGGCCCAAAACTGTACACAGTACTCCAAATGGGGCCTAACCAGAGCCTTATAAAGGCTCAGTAGCACATCGCTGCTTTTATATTCCAACCCTCTTGAGATAAATGACAACATTGCATTCGCTTTCTTAATCACGGATTCAACCTGCATGTTTACCTTTAGGGAATCCTCGACTAGCACTCCCAGATCCCTTTGTACTTTGGCATTATGAATTTTCTCACCGTTTAGAAAGTAGTCTATGCTTGGGTTCTTTTTTCCAAAGTGCAAGACCTCACATTTTCTCACGTTGAATTCCATCAGCCATTTCCTGCACCACTCTCCCAAACTGTCTAGATCCTTCTGCAGCCTCCCCACTTCCTCAGCACTACCTGCCTGACCACCTAACTTTGTATCATCGGCAAACTTCGCTAGAATGCCCCCAGTCCCTTCATCCAGATCATTAATATATATGGTGAACAGCTGCGGCCCCAACACTGAACCCTGTGGGAC